>NW_028270156.1:25823115-26128948 GCF_037043375.1 Chiloscyllium plagiosum
TATTCACGCTGCTAACGTAATACGTCAACCCTTTGAGCACTAAATGTTATTTTTGGATCTAAATACTTAACCTTTTAAAAAGAAGAGGATAATTCTTAAAATGAGGTGTCTAATGAGTTTTATCACCAATTGATTCCCTTTATTCTCCCCACAGGAGCTGCTGGCCGAAACGCAGCCTCCTTGAGCTGGGAGGGCAGGATGGTTGGGCCTGCGGACTTCTCCATGACCACCATCAATGCCACTCCATGAAAGGTCAACAGAGAAGTGTGTTTGTAGTAAGGGGAGAGACAGATATGCCAGTTTTTGTTTTATTTAAATACCCACCCCTAATCTGCACCCCACCAACCCTGAAAGTGCACACAGAAGAGAATTTTGTTATAATCTTTGATGCTTTGTTTGGAAACCAAGTCAAGTGAAATTTTCACCAGTAGGATTCAAGAGCAGCCCATCAAACCCTCCAAGATGAGTTTTTCTGAAATGTTATTTTTATGCTTGTTTAGAATGTAACGATTCCACCACCTCCAGACCCAGTTCATAAGCATGTATAAGTTCTATTTGCCCAATAAGGAGGCATTCTGTTTACCTAAGATCAGAGAAATTTGGAAATGGTTGGCAAGATCCAAAGCTTAGGGAGCCTTTAAATATTTAAAAGGTTGTGCTGGAATTAAATTAGTTAACGGTGAGCAAGCTTCCTCTTGGTGGAAGCACTCTGCCATGTTCCCTTGGCTAATGTTTCGCAGAATTACCTGAACTGAGTTGAAAGAATCCCTTGTCCTTGAAGGTAGAACTACTTTCACAGAATTTATGGAGATGCACAATTGGTTTGAAAATCAGCAGTGCTTTTAAGTGCTGTGGACTTAGCTAACTTAGGTTTTAAATGTTCGAGTTTATCATGGAGGGTTGATTTTCTTGTGCCCTTCCAGTGCTAAGTATAACTTGTTGGAGCTGTTTGGATTCTAAGACCCAGCTTAGTTTATCTGCCACCTGACACCCTTTTCCCCAAGTGGGATTAGAATTCATCCTAGGAATGAAAAAATATTTTTCATGATTTTATTATTGTTTCAAAAATTTTAAAACTTTCTGTGTAAATTGTACTTTTGGCTATCATTATAGTTAAAGTAACATAGTCCTCAAAGGGTTAAAATTTGCTCCAATCTTTCACAGCATCAATGATTTGTGAAATAACAAATGTTTTTAGTTTGATTTAATTTAATTTTATTGCACTTATCCTTTTGTTGACAGCATTTTCATATGAACACATGTAAACTGTATAGCTTCTGTCTAATATATATAAAACTTAATATCAAAGTATAGCAGGACTTTAATAGTTATGTAATTCATGGGCAGCTTGACTTAAATTCATCCAATGTACAAAATTAAATGGTTATTGCCTTAACGCATGGATACAGATACCAGAGTCTTTGGGTTTGGGAGAGGGCATGTGTCCAGTATAACTCGGCCCACCAACAGAGGGATCTGTAATAATTGATTGCAATTATACTCCATTGAAGTCAATAATATGCAAGATGTAAAACTAACATCTCAGCTAATGCTCTTTGGTTGGATTTCAATCCACATATTCAGTTAATGTTTTCCCAACTGACTACAAAAATATAACTGAATGAAAATTCATGAACATTCCTTTTGAGTTGAAGGTCTTGTTGCTTGTCGTTATGCGAAAGCCTAATATTTTTGTGCCAAATTTCTGTTGCTGACATTTTAATGGCAGTGCCAATCTCTTTAAGATATGATAACTGGGTGAATACTAAAATAGTGGCAATGACATAATCACATAATCAACACAATTTCTTTACTTTCAATGGTCTACACCATAAGTTAGTTATAAAACACCATGTAGTATTGAGATTATGCAAGAAAATAGACTAATGAAGCATCAAATATTCTTATGCATCCTAACTATAATAAATCTTGACTCCATACCTGGTAGAGTCAGTCAGAAAGGCCAAAAGCCATGATGTTGAAAATTGAACAACAGTTATGTTGGTACTCTTTCTGGCTTACAGTTGAAATAGCATGTTGGTGCAGAGGGAAAGGCTTTGGAATCTATATAGAGCTGTGACATGATGCCAAAGCCCCCAATTCCCCATTAAAAGTGATGCTTACAGGGATCATGTATGTACCTTAGAATGTTCACATACCTTAGACTTATTCATTGAAAACAAGATTTCTAGCACTCAGAATCTGCCAAAATGTCATTTGTGAGGGTCAGTATAACAGGGAACGTCAATGATACTACAACAAAGAGGATGGCTCTTTTTTTTATATTAGATTCTTACAGTATGGAAACAGACCCTGTCCATTACACCTGTTTTGTCTCAATGAAAGAACTAACCAATTAATTCGACCTCGTACTCTATTCCTTTAGCTCTGCAAATTTTCCCCATTGAGTATTTGACCAGTTCCCTTTTCAATCTTAACAATGAGTCTGCTCCTACCACCCTTCAAGCAGTGCATTCCATACAGCTCTCAGCATAAATTTTATCATTCTCATCTCATCTCTAGTTCATTTGACCTTAAGTCCGTATCCTCTCATTGTCAACCCCCCAAATCCTAAAAATATTTTCTTGTTACTTCTGTCTCAGAAGGTAGTGAAGTATGGAAGTCTTCATCAGACAGGACTGTAGACTCTGGGTAGTTAAGTATATTCAAGACAGAGGTACTATAGATAGATAGATTTTAATCAGTAATGGAATAGAAGCTTATTGAGAAAAGGCAGGAAAGTGGAGTTGAGAAATATTATGTTAGACTTGATCTCATTGATTGATGCAACAGGGTAACTTGCTTCTGTCCCTTTGTCCTATGGGCTTATTTACTGATCAGAGCCATTCACAAATTTGCCCTTCGTCAGATCTTTCCTTGCACCTCTCTGCTGTGAGGACAAAAATAAAACAAATTTTCCAGTCACACAAGATAACTAATGTCCCTCATCCCTGGTACCATTCCAATAAATTTATTCTTCACCCTGTCCCAGGCCTCACTATATAATTTCAGTGAATTAATTTACATTCTATTAGCCTAAGTTGGATCGTCAAGGAATTGAATCTGAAATGATGGTATGTAATCCCGGCAGCATCTGGTTTTAAAAATCTCACTGGTGTAGTTCAGACAAAGGGGAAGGATGATTCATGAATCTTGGGTTCTGATCTATGACAACAAGTTCAGAATAATGAACTTAGTTTGCCTCGAAGACAGATTGAGGGGGTGATGTGATTCTTTAAAATGCTGAGCAATGTGACATACGTAGGTGTAACTTGGGCTGTTAATACAAACTAAAGAGAATTTAGAAAATTAAAAATTCAAAGAAAAGAGAAGACATTGTTTTTCATTGAGTAGAGGCCATATGCTGCAAATTAATAGTATGGCTTCAAAATACCATTAATAAATGGATTAGGCCATTCAACCCATTCAGTTAGATACTGACTGATCGGCATCACAACTTCAGTTTAGCTACATTATCTTTCATGCCTTACATAACACAAACTTGACCTCAGTTCAAATTAGCTCTACTTGTCTAACAAGCCATAACCTATTTCAAGGTGAGTTCCAGATTTCCACAATGCTTTTGTGAAAAACTACCTTCTGATTTGTTCCTATATGGTTTAGCTCTTACCAGAATGAATAGCTTCTTTATTTGTTCCCTACCACACCCTTCTAACATCTTATGAACCTGAATCAGATCACTCTGGGAGTTCCTGGTTTTAAGGAAATGTTTTTGCAATATGTCTCAAAACATAAAGTTCTAAAAACCATAGAAGGAGTCCATTTGATCCATCATGTCTCTGTTGGCTCTTTGCTAGAATTCAAAACAACTCTCTTGGTCTTATTGATGCCCATGGTCTTGTATATTTTTCTGCTTCAAGTATTTATATAGTTTTATCAAACAGTACAGAAGTTTCTGCTTCAACCACCCCCTGAACTAAACATTCCACACTCCCACAATTTTCTGTCAAAAAACAGATTTCAAACTCTATTCCAGTGATGTGCTTAAACCATTGAATTCCCTTTTCTTTGACTTCCTAATCAGAAGGAACATCCTTAGTAGTTTAATAAAATCTACCCAGGCTGTATGGTAAGAGCTGGTGCATTGCGAGTCATCCTTCTTATATAGTTTCCCATCTTTGACACAATCATGGAGCAAAATCAGGTTAAATTAATTAACACTGTCAACAAAATCTTATATGAATGTCTGGTTGAAGATAGAATTGGAGAAAACCCAGGGATAATCCCAGGGAGTAGCACTTTATAAATAATTCCATTTAAGATCTTGTTTAAAAATGGTGGACTGAATGGCTCTCCTTCTGTGCTGTAATTATTCTGTGATTTAAAAGCTAGGTATCAGCAAAGATGCTAAGATTACCTATGGGACAAGATAAAATCTAAGGGGCTGCGCTTCAGATGTAGGAAACAATGGGTCAGACTGAATAGCAGTCATATCTAGTTGATGAATATTATGTTGTAGAATTTGCAGGAATGTTTAAAAAAACATGGTGTTTGTTCGACAAACCTTATATTAGTATGTTCAGATTCCCTCAGGAGGTTAAAAGGGTAGGATGTGGTTTGTGAAGAGGGAATTATAAATGGACAGGGTAGGAATAGACTTGATATCCAGAATGATCATTTTTCTTATTCACTGTTTTTCTATATTGGTATTCTCTTCTGAAAACACTGTAATTCCAAGAAAATGATATATCAGTGGCAACAAAAGAAAATGTACATGCTCTAAATTCTTGTTTTACACATAATGACATTGATCCTTGCCTTATTTACTTTCCTTGAGAGTTGATGAATAATGACACCAATGATACAAGTATGAAATTTCAGTAATACAATAATTTTGCGATTTGGTTTAATTATTGTAATATGTACAGATATACTGACAAAGAAACAAACTACAAGGGTGCTTCCCATGAATTAAACCACTACAAAAAGTCCTGTGTAACACATTCAAAGAGAATATAGATCTCAAAAGTAGATCAAAATTCTAATTGATCTAATCCTTAATAGATCATGTTTAAGTAATATCAGCGGCGGTACCTTGAATGTAAAAAAAAATAAAAGTTCATTAGGGCTGCTGTTTTAACAGGTGAAAAGCCCTTTAGCTGTAGGTGGCCAAACTGTCAGAAGAAGTTTGCCAGGTCCGATGAACTGGTTCGCCACCATAACATGCATCAGAGAAACCTGACCAAGCTTCAGCTTACTCTCTAAAAGGTGAACATGACTGCAACAAGCTCCAAGAAAACGTGATGACACACACTGCTGGGGAAGTCTACTTTCTTCTGTTCACCCCTGCTCTAAATGTTCAACCACTCACAGGTTAACGGGACAGAATCAATGTCCACATTTCTATGCCTACCTGATACACACACCACCAATGTAGTTGTACTGCACCTCTTCTTCCCAGTTATTGTTCAAGCTAGGGTTGCCAACTCTGCTTGGATGTACTCAGAGGTTTTGTCACCTTCTGCCTTCAAACTTTACTTGACCCCCGCAATCAAATGAAGTCTCCTTATTTTTGCCCTCCTTGAATACAATATCTTAAATACTGCTGACAGCAGAAAGAAACAGAGGTGTTGAAAGGAAGTATAGACTTTCTGTAGTACCCCATATGATTCAATTCCTGGATTATTTACAGCAGGGTCAGCCAGAAATTCCTGGAAACTCCAGGACAATCTTGGAGAATTGGCAACCTTGGTCTGAGTGTGAAAGAAGAGGTGGATTCAAAGCATGTGGCCATTGTTGTGGAAATCAGTAGCAAGGCACTGCACATTGGGCAGTGGTGGTGCTCACTGAGTCACTGTTCTTGGGTTGTATGACAGTACAGCAATATACCACTCCTTTGTAAATATTGTGTAAATAGGGACCTGTTGAAATTGAATACCACTGTATCTTCTTTGTTCTTTTTTAAAGAAATGGAAATCTAAATGTAAGATAACCATGTAACACGAAGCAAGTGAAAATAAAAATGGCAAACATGCAGGTGGGCATTAAAACTATCAGGTTAACTTGTCTTTCGAACCCTACAGAAGATTCACGGAGAAACAATTAAGTGGGATAATGATGTTGTTTGTCCGTTTGAAGTGTACTTTAATCAGATTATGTTAAAGGAGAGGTAAGGTTAACCAGCAATGCTTTTCAAAGACCCTGTTAAAAAACTGTGCACAATATATCGAAAGGCCACGCTGGTTATGTGGCTGATTAGCTGTAATGTTAACAGACGTAGTTAAAAGAAGAAGGCTGGTCCACAACTATCATTAACCATTCCTCTTGAAAATAAGTAACTTAATGACTTTCAGCAATCTTCAAGTATAATATGTGATGAAATCTTTTTAGTGTAATGGATTGTACTGTACCCAATGTTTCTTTGTTCATCTATTTACTGCTACCAGCTGGAAATTATTATGTATATATCTGATAATGTATTGCTGTGCCCAGAAATAGGAGGGTTATAAAAAGTAGAGAATAAACAGAAGAATAGGTACGTCACAGATCTGGTTTGTTTGCTTTTATGTGCTCTGATAACACTGAAAATGTAAGCAGCATTCTCCCTCCCCACCATACCCCCTCCCCCATTGCATTCTTAATTAAAGATGATCACAAAGGAGAAAACGATAGAAGTCCAGCAGCTGTTTTATTTAATGGTTAATGTCCTATTTTTGGTCCCTTGTTATTGCCTAAATGCCACTTTGTACTGCTGAATGCTTCCAGCCCTGGTTAATACGACTCCGCTCCCTCCTGGTCTCAGCAGCAGGCTGCTTATGTCACATGAAACAAATCAACATCAATGACAAACGAAATGAATGTTTGTAAGAAAGATTTTAGGTGGTGGGGGAGGGGAGGTCGGATGGAGGGTGTTTCAGTCAACAGCTGGAGAATCAGTGAGAACCGCACATTCACTGCTTTTTGGGAAGGTCCTGCCACATCTTGTACTCCTCATCAACTGACAGACCATTGTAGGCCTGCCTTTGGTATCTAGGGCCCTGGATGTGGCACTCACGTACACTATGTGCTTTCCGCCAGTCAGGGGCTGACAGGTCTGACTGAACAGCATGGTCACTGGGGAGGCGGTAACTGCTGATTATACACCATCCACCCAAAGCCAAGGATCGTGGCTGGATTCTAGTCCCGCAGTGAATAATGGTGTGCGAGGTTTGCAGGGAGTAGATGGTAGGAAGGTTGACATCTAAGACAAAAATAGCTCTCATCTAGCTCCCAACACCTACTTTCCTGATGTACGGAATGCCTTTGACCAATTACTCCCTTGGAAGTCTACAAACAACCCCAGCATGGTGAACCAGCTGGATTATTACCAATGGCTGTAGAATGAGGTCCTTAAATGCACATTAATTGCACACTTAGGGACTTGTTTGGTAAGTGAGCAAGACCTAGATGGTTAAGAGTATGATGCTTTTAATACCAAGCAGATAGGTTTGATCTCCATACTGGCCAACATTTCTGGCTTCTACCCAAGACTTTCAGGGCTCTCTTGTGGTGCAATGGTAGTGTCCCACCTGCTTCAGAGGTGTGTAATAACATTACTGAATAGGTTGATTAGAAGATAGGTTAAATGAAAAAAAGACCACTCACAAATCCTTCGGCCACAGACAGAATCGAGGTGGAGGCAAAAACGTGATGGAATTCTTACCTGCAACTCTCCCACCTAATGAAATACTCTCACACCAATGTCAAGGGCACAAGATTCCACCCTTCATCTGATAGAAAGTTCAACAATGTTCATTGTTTGCCAGCGTCACTTAGCTTCTATGATGAATATGGCTTATTAACTAAAAAGCTGGGGTCTGCTGAATGCTGCTGGCCCTACGCTAAAAAGCTGCTCAGAGGTAAGTGTTTGAAATCATGCTTCTTTAAGAAAGACCAGCACTTGTATAGAGTCTTTGACAACTATTTCATGTCGCCATGTGCTGTTCAGCCAAAGAAGTTTTTTTTTTGAGCTATGAATTGGCTTTCACAGTCACATGAGGATCCAAGGCAGAAACTCGTGATCCTGAGTATCTTGGAATCAAGGGAGAACCAGCAACAATCTTTGAAGAGAAGTCGCTATTATAATGTAGGAAATAGAAATATCAATTTATTCTTGGCAACTGCTGTGTGAGATCAACCAAATAATTTGTTTTAGTGATGTTGTTTGAGGAAATATTGTTAGTCATAAAATATTTTACTTTACTCAAAATAGATTGGTGGAATCTTTCAGTTTCACCTGAGAAGCTCAATTAATGTCTTATTCAAAGGTTGGCACTCTGACAGCATAGTAGTCCTTCAGTGAAGCAGGAAGTCAGCAGACACAGATGATTGGTGGTTTTAAGCTGAGGGTTACCATATCTCAGTTGAGGGAAGAGGTTGAGAAGGAGAATCCTTCTTGGTAACCTCAGCTGGTGTGAGAATTGAACCCAGGCTATTGGCATCACACACCCGCCATCCAGCCAACTGAGGTAACTGACCCCATAGTGGAGCAACTAGAAAACACCTTTGAACTTAAAGGCAGAAGCACCAGCAACTAAGCCACAGCTGGCAAGTACAGATGAGCACAAATGTTGATGAGTCCCAATGCTACACGTATAAGGTCTCTACAATAAAAGCATCAATTGCTGTTTTTTTGTTAAGGCTGTGTTTGTTTGCATCACAACTATTCCAACAACAAGTCATATCAGCAGCTGGAGTTACACTGTTTTACTGATTATAAGTTAACTCCAATACTTTGCAACTTTTCATATCCAGTTGGGACTGCAAAGTATGCATTCTGCTGCAAATGCCAAAATGGACAAGATGGCATCCTTTTGAATTAGGTTCAATATTTGAATATTGCTGAAACAAAAAACATATTTGGTGGAGTATCTCATGCAATTATCAAGACCATTCACAGCAAATTGATAAATGCAAGATGGAAAGCTTCAACAAACCATTATACTCAGTTTCTGTATTTTTTAAAACATACAGTTGTAAACAGAATCTGTACAGTATATCATCAAATATCTGTTATTGTAAATAAATCTCAGGCTTTCTTTGAGATATAAAGTAAAATATTCAATGTTCAAATGTGAAACCCAACAAGGTGACATGAAGCAGGAGAATATCATGAAAGGTCAAAGTGGAAATTAGAAAGAAGAATTGCTGTAGAACTTGGGTCCTGGAGGGGGAGGGGGAGCAACCCGAAGTCGTGGTCCACATTGGCACCAACGACATAGGTAGGAGGAGTGCTGAGGATGTTAGACAGGCTTTCAGGGAGCTAGGTTGGAAGCTCGGAGTTAGAACAAACAGAGTTGTTGTCTCTGGTTTGTTACCCGTGCCACGTGATAGAGATTCGAGGAATAGGGAGAGAGAACAATTAAATGCGTGGCTTCAGGGATGGTGCAGGAGGGAGGGGTTCCAGTTTTTGGATAACTGGGGTTCTTTCTGGGGACGGTGGGACCTCTATAAACAGGATGGTCTACACCTGAACCTGAGGGGAACCAGTATCCTTGGGGGGAGGTTTGCTAGTGCTCTTGGGGGGGGTTTAAACTAACTCGGCAGGGGCATGGGAACCCAGATTGTAGCTTCAGGGTGCAGGGCCTGGAGTGTAGGGAGGTGAGGAACATGGCATCAATTTCCAAGGAGGGTGCCTGTAAACAGGGAAGTGGCTTGAAGTGTGTATACTTCAATGCAAGAAGTATACGAAATAAGGTAGGTGAACTTGCAGAGTTGGTTGGTACCTGGGACTTCGATGTTGTGGCTATTACGGAGACATGGCTAGAACAGGGACAGGATTGGCTGTTGCAGGTTCCGGGATTTAAATGTTTTAGTAGGGTCAGAGGTGGGGGTAAAAGAGGGGGAGGTGTGGCATTGCTTGTCAAAGATAGTATTACAGCGGTGGAAAGGACGATGGATGAGGACTTGCCATCTGAGGTAGTTTGGGCTGAGGTTAGGAATAGGAAAGGTGAGGTCACCCTGTTAGGAGTCTTTTACAGGCCTCCAAATAGTCCTAGAATCATTGAAGAAAGGATTGGGAAGGTGATTCAGGAGATGAGTGACAGTAATAGGGTGGTTGTTATGGGGGACTTTAACTTTCCTGATATTGATTGGGAAAGCTATAGCTCAAGTTCGTTAGATGGGTCAGTGTTTGTTCAATGTGTGCAGGAGAGTTTCCTGACACAATATGTAGACAGGCCAACAAGAGGTGAGGCCATACTGGATTTGGTTCTGGGTAACGAACCAGGCCAGGTGTTAGAATTAGAGGTAGGTGAGCACTTTGGGGATAGTGACCATAATTCGGTGATTTTTACACTCGTGATGGAGAGGGATAAGTGTGTACTACAGGGCAAGAATTATAGCTGGGGTAAGGGAAATTATGATGCGGTGAGGCATGACTTAGGATGTGTGGCTTGGAAAAGTAGACTCCAAGGCAAGAGTGTAAATGATATGTGGAACTTGTTCAAGGGGCAACTATTGAGTGTCCTTGATAATTATGTACCTGTCAGGCAGGAAGGAAAGGGTCGTGCGAGGGAGCCGTGGTTTAATAAGGAATTGGAATCCCTTGTTAAATGGAAGAGGGCGGCCTATCTCAAGATGAGACGTGAAGGTTCAATTGGGGCGATTGAGAGTTATAGGGTAGCCAGGAAGGACCTGAAGAGAGAGCTAAAAGCAGCAAGGAGGGGACATGAAAGGTCCTTAGTCGATAGGATTAGGGAAAACCCTAAGGCTTTCTATAGGTATGTTAGGAATAAAAGAATGACTAGGGTAGGAATAGGTCCAGTCAAGGATAGTAGGGGGAAGTTGCGTGTGGAGGCGGAAGAGATTGGGGAGACACTGAATGAATACTTTTCTTCAGTATTTACTCAAGAACAGGGCATTGTTGTCGATGAGAATACTGAGTCACAAATAAGTAGAATGGATGGCTTTGAGGTATGTAGAGAAGAGGTGTTGGAAATCCTGGAAAAGGTGAAAATAGATAAGTCCCCTGGGCCTGATGGCATTTATCCTAGGATTCTCTGGGAAGCAAGGGAGGAGATTGCAGAGCCATTGGCCTTGATTTTTATGTCCTCTTTGTCTACAGGAGTAGTCCCAGAAGACTGGAGGATAGCAAATGTGGTTCCCTTGTTCAAAAAGGGGAGTAGGGATAGCCCTAGTAACTATAGGCCGGTGAGTCTCACTTCTGTTGTGGGCAAAGTCTTAGAGAGAATTGTAAGGGATAGGATTTATGCACATCTGGATAGGAATAATGTGATCAAGGATAGTCAGCATGGTTTTGTGAAGGGCAAGTCGTGCCTCACAAACCTTATTGAATTCTTTGAAAAGGTGACGAAGGAGGTTGATGAGGGGAAAGCGGTAGATGTGGTATATATGGATTTTAGTAAGGCGTTTGATAAGGTTCCCCATGGTAGGCTACTGCAGAAAATACGGAGATATGGCATTGAGGGTGAGTTGGAGGTTTGGATTAGGAATTGGCTGGATGGAAGAAGACAGAGGGTAGTAGTTGATGGCAAAGTTTCTTCATGGAGTGCCGTCACTAGCGGTGTTCCGCAAGGATCTGTTTTGGGACCATTGCTGTTTGTCATTTTTATAAATGACCTGGAAGAGGGGTTAGAAGGTTGGGTGAGCAAGTTTGCGGATGATACGAAAGTCGGAGGAGTTGTTGACAGTGAGGAAGCATGTGGCAGGTTACAGCAGGATATAGAGAAGCTGCAGAGCTGGGCAGAAAGGTGGCAGATGGAATTCAATGTAGCTAAGTGCGAGGTGATTCACTTTGGGAAGAATAACAAAAAGATGGGGTACTGGGCTAATGGTCGGATACTTGGTAGTGTGGATGAGCAGAGGGATCTTGGTGTCCATGTACACAGATCTCTGAAAGTTGCCACCCAGGTAAATAGTGCGGTGAGGAAGGCATATGGCGTACTGGCTTTTATTGGTAGAGGAATTGAGTTCCGGAGTCCTGAGGTCATGATGCAGTTGTATAAGACTCTGGTACGGCCGCATCTGGAATATTGTGTGCAGTTTTGGTCGCCATACTATAGGAAGGATGTGGAGGCATTGGAACGGGTGCAGAGGAGGTTTACCAGGATGTTGCCTGGTATGGAAGGAAAATCGTATGAGGAAAGACTGAGGCACTTGGGGCTGTTTTCACTAGAGAAAAGAAGGTTTAGGGGTGACTTGATTGAGGTGTACAAGATGATTAGGGGGTTAGATAGGGTCGACAGTATGAACCTTTTCCCGCGTATTGAGTCGGGTATTACAAGGGGGCATAGCTTTAAATTAAGGGGGGGTAGATATAGGACTGATGTTAGGGGTAGGTTCTTCACTCAGCGAGTCGTTAGTTCATGGAATGCCCTGCCAGTAACAGTGGTGGACTCTCCCTCTTTATGGGCATTTAAGAGGGCATTGGATAGGTATATGGAGGATAGTGGGTTAGTGTAGTTTAGGTGGGCTTGGATCGGCGCAACATCGAGGGCCCAAGGGCCTGTACTGCGCTGTATTGTTCTATGTTCTATGTTCTATGTTCTATAACTTGAATATGACAGTAAGAATAAATCATCTCAGTCTTAAAGCAGTGAGAGAGTAAACAGAAGAAATTCCAACTTTAAAAGCTACTAATGGTACTGAAACAGAAGACTAAATTTTAATTATTAAATTACCATTTCTTCTGGTATTGATCAACAAAGACCTATGTAATACACAACAGAAAAAACTTACATTCATATCATATCTGTAACCTGGCCTCATGTCCCAAGATATTTCATGGAAACCAAATGAAATGCAAACTGATGTCAAATTAAAGAAAGAGACATTGGGATACTAGTTTAGTCAAAACAAGTTGGTTTTAAGGAGATTATTAGAAGAAGGTGGAGAGTTGGAGAACCCTAGAGATTGAGATCTCAGTGAAGGTGCAGTGAAGGCGAAGGTGCAGTTTTCAGTGATGAAATGAAGAAACATAGGGATGCTGAAAGGCCAGAATTCAAGCAACATGAACAGCAATAATCCAAAGATAAATGAAAATGTTGGCATTAAATGAACTCCTAGTGAGGCTACCAGGATTTAAAATCAATGGTATCGCCCAAATAATAAATGAGACCAAAGATGGCTGAGGGGTGACCTTGTAGAGGTTTATAAAATCATGAGGGACATAGACAGGGTAAATAGCCAAGGTCTTTTTCTCAGATTAGGGAGTCCAAAACTATCGGGCATAGATTAAAGGTGAGGGGGAAAGATTTAAAAGAGATCTGAGTGGCAACTTTTTCACACAGAGGGTGATGTGTGAATGGAACAAGCTGCCAGAGGAAGTGTGTAGGTAATTAATTGATATATTTGGGTGGCACGGTAGCCTCACAGTGCCAGGGACCTGGATTCAATTCCAACCTTAGGTGACTATCTGTGTGGAGTTTGCACATTCTCCCCATGTCTGTGCAGATTTTCTCCAGGTGCTCCAGTTTCCTCCCACAATCCAAAGATGTGCAGGTCAGGTGGATTGGCCGTACTAAGTTGCCCATAGTGTTTGGTGTATTAATCAGAGGGAAATGGGTCTAGGTGGGTTAATCTTTGGAGGGTTGGTGTGCACCTGTTGGGCCAAATGACCTATTTCCACACTGTAGGGGATCTAATCCAAAGCATTAAAAAGGCATCTGGGTGGGTATATGAATAGGAAGAGTTTAGAGGAATATGAGCCAATGTGGCGAATGGGACGAGATCAGTTCAGGATATCTGTTTGGATGGACGAGTTGGACTCAAGGGTCTGTTTCCATGCTGCATGACTCTATGAGAGACTTTGTGAGATTCTGAACTCTGGGAGATGGCAGCAGATTGGAAACAGTTTAAAACAATGTCCATTTTTAAGAAGGCCCTGACAACAATGAACAAACTAATTATGTAAGATAAAATAGTAATCAGGAGAAAACTTGAGGATTACCTCTTTTGTAATCTATTGTAGCAGAAATTCCAGAGGAAAATATTTGCCTGTCCACTCTCTTAGACATTTTTTTCAGGAATGTTTTGGTCTTGGAACGTCCACCATTTGATTTCAAGCCAGCATTTGATAGATAAAGTGCTTCTTAAAGAGAGCAGCAGGGATTCAAGGTAATTGACTTAAGCAGAACATACTTGTTTGAGAGGTGATCTTTAGGTTATGTGGTTCTGTATTGTGTACCCAGGGATCCTCTTGGGTTTCCTGCTTTTCCCTGTATTACTACAGTGACTACACTTCAAACATACTTTAATAGCTTTAAGGTGATTTAGATGTCATTTTAATCATAGACGATGCTATTGAAAAGGAACTTGTGTTTAACGACATTCATTCAGCAAGGGAATAATTTATCTCCTTATGCAAACTTGTCAAATTCATACAATATCTAACCAGGAGGGCCAATGGAATCTGCAGAGATATCTCAGGAACTAAGCAATGAGCTAGATAAGAGATGTAAGCAGATGAAATAATAATAGGTAAATTTTAATATGCATAAGTATTACATGTGATGCATCGGAAGAAAAATTAGTGACATGGGTATTTCATGATGATTCCAGAGTTGTTGAAGGTGAAGCTAGATTTGTTTGAGAGCTTAGTTCAAATACAATGAAACAGTAGTCAACAAAGCAAATGGAATATTTAACTATATAAGAGAAGAGAAAAAGTCATGCTTTAATTGTATACCATGCAAATCAATTCTAATGTTGTGATGTAGCAATAGAAGAATAGATGTCAGCCCCTAAAGCCTGCACTACTTTTCATTTAAATCATAGCTGACCTGCTTATTTCTTAACACTCTTGTTGAACAAAAATCTTAAATTTTAAAAGTTTAATTAACACCTAACCTCAACAACTTTTTGGGGCAGAGTTCTAACTTTCCATAACTCTTTGTGTAAAGAGGTGTTTTCTGCTAGTACCCCTGAACTACCCAGATCTAATTGTAAGGTTATGCTTCTTTGTTTGTGATTATAACAAATAGACTATAATAGTTTGATCTTATCTGCCCTACCAATTCCTTTAATTGTTTTAAGCATCTCAGTTCAATCAACATCAACACCAGCAGTGCTACCAATTAGTGACACAACATCACCAACATCAATAACAAGCATTGAAACACCAAGTCACTGAGAAGTGACCAAACATTGTCATCATTAAGCACAACTTTTTTAATTCCAGAAGCAGCAGATACAATATTGCCCATGTGTTGTGTCAATTCATCACTGACAGCATCATCTACCAAATACATTAGATGGAGGCACAACACCCTACCAACTAAGTATTGCTGAGCATAATATTTTCACAAAACAAAAGCTATTTAAAAAACTCTTAGCGTGTTCAGTTTATTTATAAATATCAATTGCTAATCTTTAGATTAGGAAAAAAGTTAATGATTAGAACAATGTCATTGATGCAGAGGCATTATTTATTTTTTCAAAAGTAGGGGGTTATTATATTGTTGTTATAATTTTGATAAAGAGCTGAAAGCTAATTGTTATTTCAATACATATCCTTGGGTACCTCATTCACTGAGCCCTCAATCATGTTCCAAGTACCAATCCATCAGTCTATCATCAGCATGGAGAGCTGAAAGAAAAATACTCTATGAAGCTGCAATGTGGAGCCTTTTGAGTCTAAATGTGTGATTATTTCTGGCTTATGGAAATCAAAAGTCTTAACATCAAGTGATTGAGCTTCTGAGGAATAATTTAAGGCATAATTAAAATCTGCAATGGGGAGGGACAACAGATATTTACTGGATACTGTAGTGAAAATGAACCAAATTACCTCCCTCATTCATAATCATTCTCTTGTGATTAAACCTGTCTAAAATGACATGCATAGAGACAATCACTGGTTTCAATAGGTACATTTACCATTTTCCCCTATATATCTTGTTTATCGCTAGGCAGTTGGTTTGAGGGAGAAGCCAATCCATTCATTTCAGATAGAGGCATGTTCATTGATGAGTTTGCTGATTTCTGTTGAACAACTCTGTAAATTCAGAATGTGTTAGTAATTGTATCTATAATTTGTATTTTTCAAAACAACATGTTCTATCTGGAGTCTCTGAAGACATCATTACAAAACTTTAAAAACAGTAGGAGTTTAGGTATTTGACTCCTAAAGCTAGTGAGAAAAGGGCAAAAGATTCATTGTGGAAGAAGATTGATTACAATTAATTTAGCACATAGCTCCAAGTGATTTATTATTTTCTACTATACAAACAGTTAGCAAAGTTAGCAACTTGTATGGAAATATATGTTAGTTTTCAACTATTTATGTGCCTGTTCATTTACAGGTCAATACATTCATTTGGCAGTAAAATCTAAAATAAGGCCCACAATGGTGTTGCTCTGTTTCTTCTTGCAGACAAGGGAGAACATGTGGTGACACAAGATACAAATGAGCTATGGGAGTGTTTCCATTCATTATCCTAGGCTGCTGCTAAACATTGCTTGATATCAATGGACTTCAGAGAACAGAGTGAGCATGTAGTTGTTTATGAGAGTAGTCTATAACTACGGGTAAATGTATGTAATATGTAACATGGAGCCTTCAATCTAGAAACAGCCAAATGTTCATCCAATGTATTCAAGACAGTGTGTAGCTAAAAAAAAACCCACCTCTTCCTACCCCTTCTGAGATAATGTTATCTGTCTTGTCTCTTTTATTGGCTGGCACAGCACGAGAGTCATAGAGTCATAGAGATGTACAGCATGGAAACAGACCCTTCGGTCCAACCCATCGATGCCGACCAGATATCCCAACCCAATCTAGTCCCACCTGCCAGCACCCGGCCCATATCCCTCCAAACCTTTCCTATTCATATACCCATCCAAATGCCTCTTAAATGTTGTAATTGTACTAGCCTCCACCACATCCTCTGGCAGCTCATTCCATACACGTACCACCCTCTGCATAAAAAGTTACCCTTTAGGTCTCTTTTATATCTTTCCCCTCTCACTCTAAACCTATGCCCTCTCGTTCTGGATTCCCCGACCCCAGGGAAAATACTTTGTCTATTTACCCTATCCATGCCCCTCATAATTTTGTAAACCTCTATAAGGTCACCCCTCAGCTTCTAATGCTCCAGGGAAAACAGCCCCAGCCTGTTCAACCTCTCCCTGTAGCTCAGATCCTTCAACCCTGGCAACATCCTTGTAAATCTTTTCTGAACCCTTTCAAGTTTCACAACATCTTTCCGATAGGAGGGGACCAGAATTGCACGCAATATTCCAACAGTGGCCGAAACAATGTCCTGTACAGCTGCAACATGACCTCCCAACTCCGGTACTCAATACTCTGACCAATAAAGGAAAACATACCAAACGCCTTCTTCACTATCCTATCTACCTGCGACTCCACTTTCAAGGAGCTATGAACCTGCACTCCAAGGTTTCTTTGTTCAGCGACACTCCCTAGGACCTTACCATTAAGTGTATAAGTCCTGCTAAGATTTGCTTTCCCAAAATGCAGCACCTCACATCTATCTGAATTAAACTCCATCTGCCACTTCTCAGCCCATTGGCCCATCTGGTCCAGATCCTGTTGTAATATGAGGTAACCCTCTTCACTGTCTACTACACCTCCAATTTTGGTGTCATCTGCAAACTTACTAACTTTACCTCCTATGTTCGTATCCAAATCATTTATGTAAATGACAAAACGTAGAGGGCCCAGCACCGATCCTTGTGGCACTCCACTGGTCACAGGCCTCCAGTCTGTAAAACAACCCTCCACCACCACCCTCGGTCTTCTACCTTTGAGCCAGTTCTGTATCCAAATGGCTAGTTCTCCGTGTAATCCATGAGATCTAACCTTGCTAATCAGTGTCCCATGGGGAACCTTGTTGAATACCTTACTGAAGTCTGTATAGATCACATCTCCTGTTCTGTACTCATCAATCTTCTTTGTTACTTCTTCAAAAAACTCAGTCATGTTTATGAGACTAATACTGAGTTCTCTCCTGACCTGAATGACTGGCAGAAAGAATCATTTACCTCTTGTCTCTGAAACTGCCTGATTTTCATTCCATCAATTTCAGTGGAATGTACATAGAGTGGGCATCTACTTTCAATTGTCAATTGGCCTACTCCTATTTGTCCTAGTTTATGATCGAGTATTCTTTTTTAAGGATGGGTAGGGTAGATCCCCTCAGTGTAAAGGCCAATATTT
Organism: Chiloscyllium plagiosum; assembly: GCF_037043375.1. Taxonomy (NCBI): domain Eukaryota; kingdom Metazoa; phylum Chordata; class Chondrichthyes; order Orectolobiformes; family Hemiscylliidae; genus Chiloscyllium; species Chiloscyllium plagiosum. The sequence goes on from NW_028270156.1 coordinate 25,841,255, forward strand.
GTATCTTTCTCGCTCAAACAATATTACTGAAACAGGTCATATCACATTGAAAACAACAAATGGTGGACAGCTCAGCAGGTGAGACAGCGTCCATGAGGGGGGGAGCATGGACACTGTCTGACCGGTTGTGATTTCCAGCATTTGTTGTTTTCAGTACGGATTCCAACATCTGCAATAATTTGTTCCTACACTCATAATCACATTGCTGTTTTGCTCTGTGCAAATTGGCTGGTACCTTTCCTGGATTACAACAGGGACGAGATCATAAAAAGTATTTGATTGGCTGTGGAATACTTTAAAATTCCTGAGTATGAAAAGCACTATACAAATGGAAGTTCTTTCTTTAACTCAGTATGTATTCAGGGCTGGTCCTCATTTTCAGTTCTACCTTTGACACTCTCAAAACTGGTTCTTTTGATTAATTTCTTAAATATGGTAATGAACAATCTTTCAGTCACCCCCATCTGTTTTTAAATCCCCTGTATAAATCAGCCAACTGAAATGGTCATTAAGGATTCTTATTCCAATTTCCAACAGTGGAGTGCAGGATGGCACACTAGGAGCTGTACCAGGAATACCTAAAAATAAGTTGTCAACTTGGTGAAGCTACAAAACAGGACGACATTTGTGTGTCAAATAGCATAACCAGCAAGACAGACAGAGGTTAACGATCCCACAATCAATGTTATCAGATTTAAATTCTGCAGTCCGGCCACATCTGGTCATGAACGATGGTGGACAATTAAATAGCTCACTAGATGAGGAAGCGACACAAATATTCCCATCTTCAATGATGGAAGAGGTTAGCACAGCAGTGTAAAAGATAATGCTGAAGCATTTGCAATAATCTTCAGCCCAGGTCAATGGTCCAGCTTTGCTTTCTCCGGACTTGCGCTCCAGAACTTGCTGCACTCAAAATCAAGCTGTTCCAGTAGATCTCCAGCATCACCAACTACCCAACAATGTAGAAATTTGCCGAGGTATGTCCTGTACACAAAAAGCAGGACAAATCTGACCTGGCCAAATGCCATCTCCCATCAGTCTACTCTTGATCATCAGTAAAGTGATGGAAAATGTCATCAATAGCATTATAAAGCATCAGCTATTCAATAATAACCTGCTCAGTGACACCCAGCTTGAGTTCCGCCAGGGTCATTTAGCTCCTGACCCTGTTACAGTCTTGGTTCAAACATGAACAAAGGAGCTGAATTCCAGAGGTGAGGTGATAGTGATATCCCTTAGCATCAGGGATGCATTCAACTGGGTGTTGCACCAAAGAGCCCTAGAAAAACTGCAAACAATGGGAATTGAGGGAAAACTCTCCACTGATTTGAGTCATACTTGGCACATGGGAAGGTGGTTGTGGTTGTTGGAGGTCAGTCATCTCAGCTCTAGGATATCTCTGCAGAAGTTCCTCAGGGTAGTATGCTAGGCATAACTATTTTCAGCTGCTTAATCAATGACCTCCCCTCCATCCTAAAGTCAGAAGTGGCAATGCTCACCAATGATTGTACAATGTTCTGCACCATTCACAACTCCCCAGATACTAAAGCAGTTCATGTTTAAATGCAACAAGATATGGATAATATCCCGGCTTGGGTTAAAAAGTGTTAAGTAACATAGTGCCGTTCAAATGCCAGGCAATGACCATCTGCAATAAAAGATAAGCTAACCACTACCCCTTAACACTCAATACTTTTACCTTCACTGAATCCCCCAATATCAACATCCTGGGGGTTGCCATTGACCAGAACCTCAATTAAACTTGCCATATAAATACAATAGTTACAGGAACTGGTCAGAAGCTAAGAATACTGCAGCAAGTAATTCACTTCCTTACTCCCCAAAGCCTATCCACAATCTACAAGGCACAAGTCAGGGGTTGTTGGAATACACATAACTTGCCTGGGTGAGTGCAGCTCTGACAATGCTGAAGAAAACTTGACACCATCCAGGACAATGCGGCCCACTTGATTGGCATTGCAGTCACAAATGTTTGGTCACTCCACCATTGATACACAGTAGCACCAGTGTAATGATCTATAAGATACTCTGCAGAAATTCACCAAAGATCCTTAGACAATTCCTTCCAAGCCTACAGTTATGGATCAGATCAGGTCCACTCAAAACATCTCAAGAGATAACCCAGACCCTAAATTTTATCTTATTTAAAGGTGAGTGTAAGGCACTGTGTTCCAGATATAACTTAATTTCTCAAACTACTAGGCTTTAAGAAAAACGCAATTGTTCTTACACCACTGTTTAAATACAAACAAAAAAATTGCATTATTTTACCTTGAAATACCTAACAGAATAATTTATTACAAAAACTATATTACTCATCAACTGTTCCAGTACAGCAGCATCTCATAAACATGGCCTTGGAAAAGGCAAATTCAGCAAAACAGATATTCCTTACCATTTCTTCCAATCCAGGAAAAGGAAAAACTGAATGAATGAGTCTAGCAGCAGAGAGAGAACTCAGATCTTTGCAGTAGAAGAGAGACAGCTGTATCTTGCAGCTTCAGCTCCAAAACCCCAACTTCAATAACTGAAAGTAAAACTAAAACCTTGGGTATGTGTGAGAGTGAGTCCACACAATCATGCTTCTTCTGTCTAATTAAAAAAAAATGAAACAATTTACTCAGCTTTCCATGGAGTAGGCACCTTGACATCAGGTTTATAGCACTTCTCTTGATTTAAAACAGGACAGGACATTCCTTAAAGCTACATTTCATCACAACAACCATACTATCTAGAACAGCATGTGGAGTAGCTTATGGGAATGCCACCACCTGAAAATTCTCCTCCAAGCCACTTATTGTCCTGTTTTGGAAATATATTACTGTTCCTTCATTGTTGCTGGAATCCTAGAATTCCCTCCCTAACAGTATTGGGGGTTTACCTACAGCACATGGACTCCTGCATATCAATTAGGCAGCTCACCAGTATCTTGTCAAGGGCAACTGGAATGGATAATAGATGCTTGCCAGGCAGCAATGCCCACATTCCATACATGAATCTTTAAAAAACCACTACTTTGATTCCTCTTACCCTTCTTAGGTTTTTTAGATCTGTTAGCCGTAATTCAATTGATAGCACTCTGAGCTCAGAGTCAAAGTTTGTCAACTCAAGCTTCATTCCAAAGACTTGAAATCAAACTGGAAGCTGAAACTCCATTTGAAGATGGTTTCGCTTGGCTGGCACACTAAACAAACTGTCTACCATCCGAGGAAATATGGGATCTACAATACATTCTTCTATGTCAGATTTTCATAGCCAAATCTAATCAACAGTATTCTCTAACTTCCCCCACCATTCCATTTCTTACAAAGCTTCCTCTCCAGTCTTAAAAAGTCTGATGTTAGTTGAGACAATTTTATCCCTGCTCTTAACTTCTGTAAATCCACCTTTACAGTTATTAAATGCTACTTTATTGAAATAAGCCTGATGTCTAATCTCTTTCCCAGCATAGTGTTCATTTTGTTAACTGCCAAAGCTCTCATAACTTCCTTGAATCCTCTTTTCCGCCATTTGTTCCAACAGGGTTTCCTGGAGAGAAATCTGGTCATTTTGGCTCATGTTTCTCTCTTTTTCTAATCTCAATGACACTTACTTTAAAAAATGCACTTCAATGCTTCATTCTGTCTGACAGTTATTACTGATATTAACTTTAACCTCATCCTGAGTCTGGAGACAATTAAGACCTCTTGTTTTGATGGGATTAGTCCCATTATGTCTCTGAAATTAACATGTTCAGGTTCATCTCCTCAGCCTTACCCTTCGAACCACCACCTGAGCATACCCATGTTGATGAACTTCCACAAAATTGTAGATGCAGCCATTAACTCATTAATTAACTTACACATTAAAAGTTACTAATTTGTGAAACTTGAAAGGGTTCAGAAAAGATTTACAAGGATGTTGCCAGGGTTGGAGGATCTGAGCTACAGGGAGAGGCTGAACAGGCTGGGGCTGTTTTCCCTGGAGCGTCGGAGGCTAAGGGGTGACCTTATAGAGGTTTACAAAATTATGAGGGGCATGGATAGGATAAATAGACGGGGGGTCGGGGAGTCCAGAACGAGAGGGCATAGGTTTAGGGTGAGAGGAGAAAGATATAAAAGAGACCTAAGGGGCAACGTTTTCACACAGAGGGTGGTACGTGTATGGAATGAGCTGCCAGAGGATGTGGTGGAGGCTGGTACAATTACAACATTTAAGAGGCATTTGGATGGGTATATGAATAGGAAAGGTTTGGAGGGATATGGGCCGGGTACTGGCAAGTGGGACTAGATTGGGTTGGGATATCTGGTCGGCATTGACGGGTTGGACCGAAGGGTCTGTTTCCATGCTGTACATCTCTATGGCTCTATGACTCTATAATTTCCTACTGGAATAGTTCACAGCAATTACATTCTATTGTTTTTACCCATCTCTAACTCTGCTTATTGGAAACATAACTGCTGCTTCCTAGGAAAATCTCACAGCCTTTCACAAGGTTTGGCTCCAAATACATATTTCATGCTGCAGCTGTCTGATGTGGCCACACTTGGAGTATTGCGTGCAGTTCTGGTCACCACATCATTGAAGGATGCGGAAGCGTTGGAAAGGGCTCAGAGGAGATTTACTAGGATATTGCTTGGTATGGAGAGAAGGTCTTATGAGGAACAGCTGAGGGACTTGAAACTGTTTTCGTTAGAGAAAAGAAGGTTGAGAGTTGGTTTAATTGAGGCATATAAGATAATCAGAGGGTTAGATAGGGTGGAGAGTGAGAGCCTTTTTCCTCAGACAGCGATGGCAAGCATGGGAGGAGACATAGCTTTAAATTGAGGGGTAGTAGATACAGGACAGATGTCAGAGAGTAGTAGGGGCGTGGAACACCCTGCCTGCAACAGTAGTAGACTTACCAACTTTAAGGACATTTAAATGGTCATTGGATAAACATATGGATGAAAATTGAATAGTGTAGGATAGACAGGCTTCAGATTGGTTTCACAGATTGGTGCAATCTCGAGGCCCAAAGAGCCTGTACTGCGCTATAATATTCTACGTTTTATGTGCTATACTATACTAAACAACTTGCCATATTAGGACTACCATTATGGCAGTCTAGTTTGCTCTCAAATTTCACTGCCAAGGGAACAGAAGGTTATGGTGATAGAGTCTGAAAGTAAAGTGGAAGTAGAAGCTCTGCTACAATCATGTTGAAAAGAGGACAGGCGCTGTAGCACACATCCAATTCCATTTCTTAAGGTCATTTGTCAGTGCAGTAGATAATTAACCTTAACATTAACTGCTTTATTCCTGCACTTCCTGAAAAATATTAATTCCCAGACCTTGGTTTTCAATGTACAATTTCAAAATTCATGGGATGGACAAAATTTGAAAGTATAGTCTGCCATGAGCAGGACTGTAAAAGGATATCGACAATTGTATGGAATGGGAGGACAAGTGGCTGATGAAACTTTATACAAGAAAACATTCATCTTTGCAAACAGAATACAGAGAAGCAACCCCCTGTTTCTAGCACTGAACATACAAAAGCAAAATCATAGTATCTCTGCAGCATGGAAGCAGGCTATTTAGCCCTTTGACACTCTAAAGAGCATCCCACGTCGACCCCATCCCTATAATCCTACATTTCGAGTGGCCAACCAACCTAGCCTGCACACATCCCTGGTCACTATGGGCAATTTAGCATGGCCAATCCACGGACCTGCACATCCCTGGTCACTATGGGCAATTTAGCTTGGCTAATCCACCTAACCTGCACATCCCTTGTCACTATGGGCAATTTAGCATGGCTAATCCACATAACCTACATATCCCTGGTCACTATGGACAATTTAGCATGGCCAATCCACCTAAACTGTACATCCCTGGTCTCTATGGGCCATTTAGCATGGGAAATCCACCTACCTGCACATCCGAGTTCACTATGGGCAATTTAGCATGGCCAATCCACCTAACCTACACATCACTGGTCACTATGGGCCATTTAGCATGGCCAATCCACTTAATCTACACATCCCTGGTCATTATGGGTAATTTAGTATGACTAATCTGACTAACCTACACTTACCTGGTCATTATGGGTAATTTAGCATGGCCAATTCACCTAACCTGCACATCCCTGGTCATTATGGGTAATTTAGCATGGCCAATCCACCTAACCTACACTTCCATGGTCATTATGGGTAATTTAGCATGGCCAATCCACCTAACCTGCACATCCCTGGTCATTATGGGTAATTTAGCATGGCCAATCCACCTAACCTGCACACATCCCTGGTCACTATGGGCCATTTAGCACGGACAATCCACCTAAACTGTACATCCCTGGTCACTATGGGTAATTTAGCATGGCCAATCCATCTAACCTACACATCCCTGGTCACTATGGGCCATTTAGCATGGCCAATCCACCTAATCAAACATCCCTGGTCACTATGGGAAATTTAGCATGGCCAATCCACCTAACCTGCACACCCCTGGTCACTATGGGCCATTTAGCACGGACAATCCACCTAAACTGTACATCCCTGGTCACTATGGGCTATTTAGCATGGCCAATCCATCTAACCTACACATCCCTGGTCACTATGGGCCATTTAGCATGGCCAATCCATGTAAACCTGCACATCCCTGGACACTATGGGCCATTTAGCACGGACAATCCACATAAACTGTACATCCCTGGTCACTATGGGCTATTTAGCATGTCCAATCCATCTAGCCTACACATCCCTGGTCACTATGGGCCATTTAGCATGGCCAATCCACCTAATCAAACATCCCTGGTCATTATGGACAATTTAGCATGGCCAATCCATCTAACCTGCACATCCCTTGTCACTATGGGAAATTTAGCATGGCCAATCTACCTAACCTGCACACATCCCTGGTCACTATGGGCCATTTAGCACGGACAATCCACCTAAACTGTACATCCCTGGTCACTATGGGTAATTTAGCATGGCCAATCCATCTAACCTACACATCCCTGGTCACTATGGGCCATTTAGCATGGCCAATCCACCTAATCAAACATCCCTGGTCACTATGGGAAATTTAGCATGGCCAATCCACCTAACCTGCACACCCCTGGTCACTATGGGCCATTTAGCACGGACAATCCACCTAAACTGTACATCCCTGGTCACTATGGGCTATTTAGCATGGCCAATCCATCTAACCTACACATCCCTGGTCACTATGGGCCATTTAGCAGGGGCAATCCACCTACCTGCACATCCGAGTTCACTATGGGCAATTTAGCATGGCCAATCCACCTAACCTACACATCCCTTGTCACTATGGGCCATTTAGCATGGCCAATCCACTTAATCTACACTTCCCTGGTCATTATGGGTAATTTAGTATGGCCAATCCACCTAACCTACACTTCCCTGCTCATTATGGGTAATGTAGCATGGCCAATCCACGTAAACCTGCACTTCCCTGGTCATTATGGGTAATTTAGCATGGCCAATCCACCTAAACCTGCACATCCCTGATCACTATGGGCCATTTAGCATGGCCAATCGTCCGAATCTACACATCCTGGTCACTATGGGCTATTTAGCATGGTTAATCCACTTAAACTACACATCCCTGGTCAGTAAGGGCCATTTAGCATGGACAATCCACCTAAAATACACATCCCTGGTCACAATGGGTAATTTAGCATGGACAATCCACCTAACTTACACAACCCTGGTCACTATGGGTAATTTAGCATGACCAATCCACCTAACCTGCACATCCCTGGTCACTATGGGCCATTTAGCATGGCCAATCCACCTAAACTGTACATCCCTGGTCACTATGGGCTATTTAGCATGGCCAATCCATCTAACCTACACATCCCTGGTCACTATGGGCCATTTAGCATGGGCAATTCACCTAACTGCACATCCCTGGTCACAATGGGCCATTTGGCAGAGCCAATCCAACTAACCTACACATCCCTGGGCATTATGTGCAATTTAGCATGGTCAATTCACCTAACCTACACATCCCGGGCCACTATTGGCTACTTAGCCTGGCCAATCCACCTAACCTACACATCCTGGTCACTATGGTCATTTAGCATGGCCAATCCACCTAACCTGCATATCCCTGGTCACTATGGGCCATTTAGCATGGCCAATACATCTGACCTGCACATCTCACGTCACTATGGGCGATTTAGCATGGCCAATCTACCTAACCTGCACATCCCTGGTCACTATGGGCCATTTAGCATGCATGGCCAATCCACCTAACCTGCACTTCCCTGGTCATTATGGGTAATTTAGCATGGCCAATCCACCTAACCTGCACATCCCTGGTCATTATGGGAAATTTAGCATGGCCAATCCGCCTAACCTGTACATCCCTGGTCAGCATGGGCAATTTAGCATGGTCAAACCACCTAACCTACACGTCCCTGGTCACTATGGACAATTTGGCATGGCCAATCCACCTGTCCTTCACATCGCTGGTCCCTATGGGCAATTTAGCATGGCCAATCCACCTAACCTGCACATCCCTGGTCTCTATGGGCTATTTAACATGGCTAATCCACCTAATCTACACATCCCTGTTCACTATGGGCAATTTAGCATGGCCAATCCACCAAACCTGCACATCCCTAGTCACTATGGGCTATTTAGCATGGCCAATCCACCTAATCTACACTTCCATGGTCACTGTGGGCAGTTTAGCATGGTCAATCCACTTAACCTACACATCCCTGGTCACTATGGGCCATTTAGCACGGCCAATTCCCCTAACCTGCACATCCCTTCTCACTAGGGGCTATTTAGCATGGCCAATCCACCTAACCTGCACTTCCCTGGTCTCTATGGGCAATTTAACATAGCTAATCCACCTAACCTACACATCCCTGGTCACTATGGGCCATTTTGCATGGCCAATCCACCAAACCTGCACATCCCTGGTCACTATGGGCTACTTAGCATGGCCAATCCACCTTGCCAACACATCCCTGGTCATAATGGACCATTTAACATGGCCAGTCCACATAACCTGCACATCCCTGGTCACAATGGGCCATTTAGCATAGCCAATCCACCTAATCTACACTTCCATGGTCACTGTGGGCGGTTTAGCATGGTCAATCCACTTAACCTACACATCCCTGGTCACGATGGGCCATTTAGCACGGCCAATACCCCTAACCTGCACATCCCTTCTCACTAGGGGCCATTTAGCATAGCCAATCCAACTAACCTACACATCGCTGGTCACTATGTGCAATTTAGCATGGCCAATTCACCTAACCTACACATCCCGGGCCACTATGGGCAATTTAGCCTGGCCAATCCAACTAAGCTACACATCCCTTGTCACTATTGGCTACTTAGCCTGGCCAATCCACCTAACTTGCACATCCTGGTCACTATGGTCATTTAGCGTGGCCAATCCACCTAACCTGCACATCCCTGGTCACTATGGGCTATTTAGCATGGCCAATACATCGGACCTGTACCTCCCTGGTCACCATGCGCAATTTAGCATGGTCAATCCACCTAACCTACACATCCCTGGTCACTATGGACAATTTGGCATGGCCACTCCACCTAGCCTTCGCATCGCTGGTCCCTATGGGTAATTTAGCATTGCCAATCCACCTAACCTGCACATCCCTGGTCACTATGGGCAATTTAGAAGGTCAATCCAACTAGCCTGCACATCCCTGGTCACTAAGGGTAATTTAGCATTGCCAATCTACTGAAACTGCACATCCCTGGTCACTATGAGCAATTTAGCATGGCCAAAACACTGAATTTACACATCCCTGGTCACTATGGGTAATTTAGCATTGCCAATCCACCTAACCTGCACATCCCTGGTCACTATGGGCAATTTAGAATGGCCAAACCAACTAGCCTGCACATCCCTGGTCACAATGGGCAATTTAGCAAGGACAGTCCACCTAACTTGCACATCCCTCGTCACTATGGGCAATTTAGCATGGCCAACCACCTAGCCTGCACACCCCTGGTCAATAAGGGCCGTTTAGAATGGCCAATCCACCAAACCTGCACATCCCTGGTCACTATGGGTAATTTAGCATGGCCAATCCACCTAACCTGCACATCCCAGGTCACTATGGGTAATTTAGCCTGGCCAGTCAACCTAACCGACACATCCCTGGTCAATGTAGGCCATTTGGCATGGCCAATCCACCTAACCTACACATCCCTGTTCACCGTGGGCCATTTAGCATGGCCAATCCACCTAACCTGCACATCCCTGGTCACTATGGGCAATTTAGAATGGCCAAACCAACTAGCCTGCACATCCCTGGTCACTATGTGCAATTTAGCATGGTCAATCCACCTAACCTACACATCCCGGGTCACTATGGGCAATTTAGCCTGGCCAATCCAACTAAGCTACACATCCCTTGTCACTATTGGCTTCTTAGCCTGGCCAATCCACCTAACCTGCACATCCTGGTCACTATGGGCATTTAGCATGGCCAATCTACCTAACCTGCACATCCGTGGTCACTATGTGCGATTTAGCATGGCCAATCCTCCTAGCCTGCACATCCTTGGTCACTATGGTTAGTTTAGCATGTCCAATCCACCTAACCTACACATCCCTGGTCACTATCGGCCATTTAGCATGGCCAATCCAACTAGCCTGCACATCCCTGGTCACTATAGGCCACTGAGCATGGCCAATCCAACTAGCCTTCACATCTCTGGTCACTTTGGGCCCTTTAGCATGGCCAATGCACCTAACCTACACATTCCTGGTCACTATGGGCAATTAGGCATGGTCAATCCACCTAACCTGCACATCCCTGGTCACTATGGTTAGTTTAGCATGGCCAATCAACCTACCCTGCACATCCCTGGTCACTATGGGCCATTTAGCATGCATGGCCAATCCACCTAACCTGCACTTCCCTGGTCATTATGGGTAATTTAGCATGGCCAATCCACCTAACCTGTACATCCCTGGTCACTATGGACAATTTGGCATGGCCAATCCACCTAGCCTTCACATCGCTGCTCCCTATGGGCAATTTAGCATGGCCAATCCACCTAACCTGCACATCCCTGGTCTCTATGGGCAATTTAACATGGCTAATCCACCTAACCTACACATCCCTGGTCACTATGGGCAATTTAGCATGGACAATCCACCTAGCCTGCACATCCCTGGTAAATATGGGCTATTTAGAATGGCCAATCCACCAAACTTGCACATCCCTGGTCACTATGGGCCATTTAGCATTGCCAATCCACCTAATCTACACTTCCCTGGTCACTGTGGGCAATTTAGCATGGTCAATCCACTTAACCTACACATCCCTGGTCACTATGGGCCATTTTGCACGGCCAATACAACCAAGCTGCACATCCCTTGTCACTATGGGAAATTTAGCATGGCCATTCCACCTGACCTACTCATCCCTCGTCACTATGGGCAATTTAGCATGGCCAATCCACATAACCTGCACATCCCTGGTCACTATGGGCCATTTAGTATGGACATTCCACCAAAGCTGCACATCCCTGGTAACTATGGGCTATTTAGTATGGACATTCCACCAAAGCTGCACATCCCTGGTAACTATGGGCTATTTAGCATGGACAATCCACCTAACCTATACATCCCTGGTCATTACGGGTAATTTAGCATGGCCACACCGCCTAACCTGCACATCCCAGGTCACAATGGGCCATTTAGCATAGCCAATCCAACTAACCTACACATTCCTGGTCACTATGGGCAAATTAGCATGGTCAATCCACATAACCTACTAATCCCTGGTCACTATGGGCCATTTAGCAGGGGCTATCCAACTAAACTGCACATCCCTGGTCACTATGAGCCATTTAGCATGGCCAATCCACTTAACATGCACATCCCTGGTCACAATGGGTCATTTAGCATGGCCAGTACACCTGACCTGCACATCCCTGGTCACTATGGGCTATTTAGCACGGCCATTCCACCTAACCTGCACATCCCTGGTCACTATGGGTGATTTAACATGGTCAATCCACCTAACCTGCACATCCCTCGCCACTATGGGCAGTTTAGCATGGCCAGTCCACCTACCCTGCACATCCCTGGTCACTATGGGCTATTTAGCATGGCCAAACCACCTAACTTGCACATCCCTGGTCACTATGGGCAATTTAGCATGGCCAATCCACTTAACCTACACATCCCTGGTCACTATGGGCAATTTAGCATGGCCAATCCACTAAACCTACACATCCCTGGTCACTATGGGCCATTTAGCCTGGCCAATCCACCTAGCCTGCACATCCCTGGTCGCTATGGGCCATTTAGCATGTCTAATCCACCTAACCTGCCAATCCCTGGTCACTATGGGCAATTTAGCATGGCCAATCCACCTAACCTGCACATTCCTGTTCACTATGGGCCATGTAGCATGGCCAATCCACCTAACCTGCACATTCCTGTTCACTATGGGCCATGTAGCATGGCCAATGCACCAAACCTGCACATCACTGGTCACTATGGGCAGCTTAGCATGGTCAACCCACCTAACCTACACATCCCTGGTCACTATGGGCCATTTAGCATGCATGGCCAATCCACCTAACCTACACTTCCATGGTCATTATGGGTAATTTAGCATGGCCAATCCACCTAACCTGCACATCCCTGGTCATTATGGGTAATTTAGCATGGCCAATCCACCTAACCTGCACATCTCTGGTCACTATGGGCCATTTAGCATGGCCAATCGACCTAAGCTACACATCCCTGGTCACTATGGGCAATTTAGCATGGCCAATCCACCTAACCTACACATCCCTGGTCACTATGGACAATTTGGCATGGCCAATCCACCTAGCCTTCACGCTGTTGGTCCCTATGGGTAATTTAGCATGGCCAATCCACCAAACCTGCACTTCCCTGGTCTCTATGGGCAATTTCACATGGGTAATCCACCTAACCTACACATCCCTGGTCACTGTGGGAAATTTAGCATGGCCAACCCACCAAACCTGCACATCCTTGGTCACTATGAGCAATTTAGCATGGCCAACCACCTAGCCTGCACATCCATAGTCAGTATGGGCCATTTAGAATGGCCAAGCCACCCAGCCTGCACATCCCTTGTCACTATGTGCCATTTAGAATGGCCAAGCCACCCAGCCTGCACATCCCTTGTCACTATGTGCCATTTAGCATGGCCAATCCACTTAACCTGCACATCCCTGGTCACTATGGGCCATTTAGCATGGCCAATCCACCTAGCCTGCACATCCCTTGTCAGTATGGGCTATTTAGCATGGCCAAAGCACATAAGCTACACATCCCTGGTCCCTATGGGCAATTTAGCATGGCCAATCCACCTAAGCTACACATCCCTGGTCACTATGAGTGATTTAGCGTGGCTAATCCACCTAACCTGCACATCCCTGGTCAATATGGGCAATTTAGCATGGCCAACAATCTAGCCTGCACATATCAGGTCAATATGGGGCATTTAGAATGGCCAATCCACCTAAGCTACACATCCCTGGTCACTATGGGAAATTTAGCATGGCCAATCCACCTAGCCTGCACATCCCTGCTCACTATGGGCATTTAGCATTGCCAATCAACCTAACCTGCACATCCCTGGTCACTGTGGGCCATTTGGCATGGCCAATCCACCTAGCTTGCACCTCCCTTGTTACTATGGTCCATTTAGCATGGCCAATCCACCAAACCTGCACATCCCTGGTCGTTATGGGTAATTTAGCATGGCCAATCCACCTAACCTGTACATCCCTGGTCACAATGGGCCGTTTAGCATAGCCAATCCAACTAACCTGCACATCCCTGGACACTATGGGCAATTAGGCATGGTCAATCCACCTAACCTGCACATCCCTGGTCACTATGGTTAGTTTAGCATGGCCAATCCACCTACCCTGCACATCCCTGGTCACTATGGGCCATTTAGCATGCATGGCCAATCCACCTAACCTGCACTTCCCTGGTCATTATGGGTAATTTAGCATGGCCAATCCACCTAACCTGTACATCCCTGGTCACTATGGGCCATTTAGCATGTCTAATCCACCTAACCTGCACTTCCCTGGTCATTATGGGTAATTTAGCATGGCCAATCCACCTAACCTGTACATCCCTGGTCACTATGGGCCATTTAGCATGTCTAATCCACCTAACCTGCCAATCCCTGGTCACTATGGGCCATTTAGCCTGGCCAATCCACCTAACCTGCACATTCCTGTTCACTATGGGCCATGTAGCATGGCCAATCCACCTAACATGCACATCCCATGTCAATATGGGCCATTTAGCCTGGCCAATCCACCAAACCTGCACATCACTGGTCACTATGGGCAGCTTAGCATGGTCAACCCACCTAACCTACACATCCCTGGTCACTATGGGCCATTTAGCATGCATGGCCAATCCACCTAACCTACACTTCCATGGTCATTATGGGTAATATAGCATGGCCAATCCACCTAACCTGCACATCCCTGGTCATTACGGGCGATTTAGCATGGCCAATCCACCTAACCTGCACATCCCTGGTCACTATGGGCAATTTAGCATGGCCAATCCACCTAACCTACACATCCCTGGTCACTATGGACAATTTGGCATGACCAATCCACCTAGCCTTCACGCTGTTGGTCCCTATGGGTAATTTAGCATGGCCAATCCACCAAACCTGCACTTCCCTGGTCTCTATGGGCAATTTCACATGGGTAATCCACCTAACCTACACATCCCTGGTCACTGTGGGAAATTTAGCATGGCCAACCCACCAAACCTGCACATCCTTGGTCACTATGAGCAATTTAGCATGGCCAACCACCTAGCCTGCACATCCATAGTCAGTATGGGCCATTTAGAATGGCCAAGCCACCCAGCCTGCACATCCCTTGTCACTATGTGCCATTTAGAATGGCCAAGCCACCCAGCCTGCACATCCCCTGTCACTATGTGCCATTTAGCATGGCCAATCCACTTAACCTGCACATCCCTGGTCACTATGGGCCATTTAGCATGGCCAATCCACCTAGCCTGCACATCCCTTGTCAGTATGGGTTATTTAGCATGGCCAAAGCACATAAGCTACACATCCCTGGTCCCTATGGGCGATTTAGCATGGCCAATCCACCTAAGCTACACATCCCTGGTCACTATGAGTGATTTAGCGTGGCTAATCCACCTAACCTGCACATCCCTGGTCAATATGGGCAATTTAGCATGGCCAACAATCTAGCCTGCACATATCAGGTCAATATGGGGCATTTAGAATGGCCAATCCACCTAAGCTACACATCCCTGGTCACTATGGGAAATTTAGCATGGCCAATCCACCTAGCCTGCACATCCCTGCTCACTATGGGCATTTAGCATTGCCAATCAACCTAACCTGCACATCCCTGGTCACTGTGGGCCATTTGGCATGGCCAATCCACCTAGCTTGCACCTCCCTTGTTACTATGGTCCATTTAGCATGGCCAATCCACCAAACCTGCACATCCCTGGTCGTAATGGGTAATTTAGCATGGCCAATCCACCTAACCTGCACATCCCTGGTCACTATGGTTAGTTTAGCATGGCCAATCCACCTACCCTGCACATCCCTGGTCACTATGGGTAATTTAGCATGCATGGCCAATCCACCTAACCTGCACTTCCCTGGTCATTATGGGTAATTTAGCATGGCCAATCCACCTAACCTGTACATCCCTGGTCACTATGGGCCATTTAGCATGTCTAATCCACCTAACCTGCCAATCCCTGGTCACTATGGGCCATTTAGCATGGCCAATCCACCTAACCTGCACATTCCTGTTCACTATGGGCTATGTAGCATGGCCAATCCACCTAACATGCACATCCCATGTCAATATGGGCCATTTAGCCTGGCCAATCCACCAAACCTGCACATCACTGGTCACTATGGGCAGCTTAGCATGGTCAACCCACCTAACCTACACATCCCTGGTCACTATGGGCCATTTAGCATGCATGGCCAATCCACCTAACCTACACTTCCATGGTCATTATGGGTAATATAGCATGGCCAATCCACCTAACCTGCACATCCCTGGTCATTACGGGCGATTTAGCATGGCCAATCCACCTAACCTGCACATCCCTGGTCACTATGGGCAATTTAGCATGGCCAATCCACCTAACCTACACATCCCTGGTCACTATGGACAATTTGGCATGGCCAATCCACCTAGCCTTCACGCTGTTGGTCCCTATGGGTAATTTAGCATGGCCAATCCACCAAACCTGCACTTCCCTGGTCTCTATGGGCAATTTCACATGGGTAATCCACCTAACCTACACATCCCTGGTCACTGTGGGAAATTTAGCATGGCCAACCCACCAAACCTGCACATCCTTGGTCACTATGAGCAATTTAGCATGGCCAACCACCTAGCCTGCACATCCATAGTCAGTATGGGCCATTTAGAATGGCCAAGCCACCCAGCCTGCACATCCCTTGTCACTATGTGCCATTTAGAATGGCCAAGCCACCCAGCCTGCACATCCCCTGTCACTATGTGCCATTTAGCATGGCCAATCCACTTAACCTGCACATCCCTGGTCACTATGGGCCATTTAGCATGGCCAATCCACCTAGCCTGCACATCCCTTGTCAGTATGGGTTATTTAGCATGGCCAAAGCACATAAGCTACACATCCCTGGTCCCTATGGGCGATTTAGCATGGCCAATCCACCTAAGCTACACATCCCTGGTCACTATGAGTGATTTAGCGTGGCTAATCCACCTAACTTGCACATCCCTGGTCAATATGGGCAATTTAGCATGGCCAACAATCTAGCCTGCACATATCAGGTCAATATGGGGCATTTAGAATGGCCAATCCACCTAAGCTACACATCCCTGGTCACTATGGGAAATTTAGCATGGCCAATCCACCTAGCCTGCACATCCCTGCTCACTATGGGCATTTAGCATTGCCAATCAACCTAACCTGCACATCCCTGGTCACTGTGGGCCATTTGGCATGGCCAATCCACCTAGCTTGCACCTCC
Source organism: Chiloscyllium plagiosum (assembly GCF_037043375.1). NCBI lineage: Eukaryota > Metazoa > Chordata > Chondrichthyes > Orectolobiformes > Hemiscylliidae > Chiloscyllium > Chiloscyllium plagiosum. The sequence goes on from NW_028270156.1 coordinate 25,858,314, forward strand.
CTTGTTACTATGGTCCATTTAGCATGGCCAATCCACCAAACCTGCACATCCCTGGTCGTTATGGGTAATTTAGCATGGCCAATCCACCTAACCTGCACATCCCTGGTCACTATGGTTAGTTTAGCATGGCCAATCCACCTACCCTGCACATCCCTGGTCACTATGGGTAATTTAGCATGCATGGCCAATCCACCTAACCTGCACTTCCCTGGTCATTATGGGTAATTTAGCATGGCCAATCCACCTAACCTGTACATCCCTGGTCACTATGGGCCATTTAGCATGTCTAATCCACCTAACCTGCCAATCCCTGGTCACTATGGGCCATTTAGCATGGCCAATCCACCTAACCTGCACATTCCTGTTCACTATGGGCCATGTAGCATGGCCAATCCACCTAACATGCACATCCCATGTCAATATGGGCCATTTAGCCTGGCCAATCCACCAAACCTGCACATCACTAGTCACTATGGGCAGCTTAGCATGGTCAACCCACCTAACCTACACATCCCTGGTCACTATGGGCCATTTAGCATGCATGGCCAATCCACCTAACCTACACTTCCATGGTCATTATGGGTAATATAGCATGGCCAATCCACCTAACCTGCACATCCCTGGTCATTACGGGCGATTTAGCATGGCCAATCCACCTAACCTGCACATCCCTGGTCACTATGGGCAATTTAGCATGGCCAATCCACCTAACCTACACATCCCTGGTCACTATGGACAATTTGGCATGGCCAATCCACCTAGCCTTCACGCTGTTGGTCCCTATGGGTAATTTAGCATGGCCAATCCACCAAACCTGCACTTCCCTGGTCTCTATGGGCAATTTCACATGGGTAATCCACCTAACCTACACATCCCTGGTCACTGTGGGAAATTTAGCATGGCCAACCCACCAAACCTGCACATCCTTGGTCACTATGAGCAATTTAGCATGGCCAACCACCTAGCCTGCACATCCATAGTCAGTATGGGCCATTTAGAATGGCCAAGCCACCCAGCCTGCACATCCCTTGTCACTATGTGCCATTTAGAATGGCCAAGCCACCCAGCCTGCACATCCCCTGTCACTATGTGCCATTTAGCATGGCCAATCCACTTAACCTGCACATCCCTGGTCACTATGGGCCATTTAGCATGGCCAATCCACCTAACCTGCACATCCCTTGTCAGTATGGGTTATTTAGCATGGCCAAAGCACATAAGCTACACATCCCTGGTCCCTATGGGCGATTTAGCATGGCCAATCCACCTAAGCTACACATCCCTGGTCACTATGAGTGATTTAGCGTGGCTAATCCACCTAACCTGCACATCCCTGGTCAATATGCGCAATTTAGCATGGCCAACAATCTAGCCTGCACATATCAGGTCAATATGGGGCATTTAGAATGGCCAATCCACCTAAGCTACACATCCCTGGTCACTATGGGAAATTTAGCATGGCCAATCCACCTAGCCTGCACATCCCTGCTCACTATGGGCATTTAGCATTGCCAATCAACCTAACCTGCACATCCCTGGTCACTGTGGGCCATTTGGCATGGCCAATCCACCTAGCTTGCACCTCCCTTGTTACTATGGTCCATTTAGCATGGCCAATCCACCTAACCTGCACATCCCTGGTCACTATGGTTAGTTTAGCATGGCCAATCCACCTACCCTGCACATCCCTGGTCACTATGGGTAATTTAGCATGCATGGCCAATCCACCTAACCTGCACTTCCCTGGTCATTATGGGTAATTTAGCATGGCCAATCCACCTAACCTGTACATCCCTGGTCACTATGGGCCATTTAGCATGTCTAATCCACCTAACCTGCCAATCCCTGGTCACTATGGGCCATTTAGCATGGCCAATCCACCTAACCTGCACATTCCTGTTCACTATGGGCCATGTAGCATGGCCAATCCACCTAACATGCACATCCCATGTCAATATGGGCCATTTAGCCTGGCCAATCCACCAAACCTGCACATCACTAGTCACTATGGGCAGCTTAGCATGGTCAACCCACCTAACCTACACATCCCTGGTCACTATGGGCCATTTAGCATGCATGGCCAATCCACCTAACCTACACTTCCATGGTCATTATGGGTAATATAGCATGGCCAATCCACCTAACCTGCACATCCCTGGTCATTACGGGCGATTTAGCATGGCCAATCCACCTAACCTGCACATCCCTGGTCACTATGGGCAATTTAGCATGGCCAATCCACCTAACCTACACATCCCTGGTCACTATGGACAATTTGGCATGGCCAATCCACCTAGCCTTCACGCTGTTGGTCCCTATGGGAAATTTAGCATGGCCAATCCACCAAACCTGCACTTCCCTGGTCTCTATGGGCAATTTCACATGGGTAATCCACCTAACCTACACATCCCTGGTCACTGTGGGAAATTTAGCATGGCCAACCCACCAAACCTGCACATCCTTGGTCACTATGAGCAATTTAGCATGGCCAACCACCTAGCCTGCACATCCATAGTCAGTATGGGCCATTTAGAATGGCCAAGCCACCCAGCCTGCACATCCCTTGTCACTATGTGCCATTTAGAATGGCCAAGCCACCCAGCCTGCACATCCCCTGTCACTATGTGCCATTTAGCATGGCCAATCCACTTAACCTGCACATCCCTGGTCACTATGGGCCATTTAGCATGGCCAATCCACCTAGCCTGCACATCCCCTGTCACTATGTGCCATTTAGCATGGCCAATCCACTTAACCTGCACATCCCTGGTCACTATGGGCCATTTAGCATGGCCAATCCACCTAGCTTGCACCTCCCTTGTTACTATGGTCCATTTAGCATGGCCAATCCACCAAACCTGCACATCCCTGGTCGTTATGGGTAATTTAGCATGGCCAATCCACCTAACCTGCACATCCCTGGTCACTATGGTTAGTTTAGCATGGCCAATCCACCTACCCTGCACATCCCTGGTCACTATGGGTAATTTAGCATGCATGGCCAATCCACCTAACCTGCACTTCCCTGGTCATTATGGGTAATTTAGCATGGCCAATCCACCTAACCTGTACATCCCTGGTCACTATGGGCCATCTAGCATGTCTAATCCACCTAACCTGCCAATCCCTGGTCACTATGGGCCATTTAGCATGGCCAATCCACCTAACCTGCACATTCCTGTTCACTATGGGCCATGTAGCATGGCCAATCCACCTAACATGCACATCCCATGTCAATATGGGCCATTTAGCCTGGCCAATCCACCAAACCTGCACATCACTGGTCACTATGGGCAGCTTAGCATGGTCAACCCACCTAACCTACACATCCCTGGTCACTATGGGCCATTTAGCATGCATGGCCAATCCACCTAACCTACACTTCCATGGTCATTATGGGTAATATAGCATGGCCAATCCACCTAACCTGCACATCCCTGGTCATTACGGGCGATTTAGCATGGCCAATCCACCTAACCTGCACATCCCTGGTCACTATGGGCAATTTAGCATGGCCAATCCACCTAACCTACACATCCCTGGTCACTATGGACAATTTGGCATGGCCAATCCACCTAGCCTTCACGCTGTTGGTCCCTATGGGTAATTTAGCATGGCCAATCCACCAAACCTGCACTTCCCTGGTCTCTATGGGCAATTTCACATGGGTAATCCACCTAACCTACACATCCCTGGTCACTGTGGGAAATTTAGCATGGCCAACCCACCAAACCTGCACATCCTTGGTCACTATGAGCAATTTAGCATGGCCAACCACCTAGCCTGCACATCCATAGTCAGTATGGGCCATTTAGAATGGCCAAGCCACCCAGCCTGCACATCCCTTGTCACTATGTGCCATTTAGAATGGCCAAGCCACCCAGCCTGCACATCCCCTGTCACTATGTGCCATTTAGCATGGCCAATCCACTTAACCTGCACATCCCTGGTCACTATGGGCCATTTAGCATGGCCAATCCACCTAGCCTGCACATCCCTTGTCAGTATGGGTTATTTAGCATGGCCAAAGCACATAAGCTACACATCCCTGGTCCCTATGGGCGATTTAGCATGGCCAATCCACCTAAGCTACACATCCCTGGTCACTATGAGTGATTTAGCGTGGCTAATCCACCTAACCTGCACATCCCTGGTCAATATGGGCAATTTAGCATGGCCAACAATCTAGCCTGCACATATCAGGTCAATATGGGGCATTTAGAATGGCCAATCCACCTAAGCTACACATCCCTGGTCACTATGGGAAATTTAGCATGGCCAATCCACCTAGCCTGCACATCCCTGCTCACTATGGGCATTTAGCATTGCCAATCAACCTAACCTGCACATCCCTGGTCACTGTGGGCCATTTGGCATGGCCAATCCACCTAGCTTGCACCTCCCTTGTTACTATGGTCCATTTAGCATGGCCAATCCACCAAACCTGCACATCCCTGGTCGTTATGGGTAATTTAGCATGGCCAATCCACCTAACCTGCACATCCCTGGTCACTATGGTTAGTTTAGCATGGCCAATCCACCTACCCTGCACATCCCTGGTCACTATGGGTAATTTAGCATGCATGGCCAATCCACCTAACCTGCACTTCCCTGGTCATTATGGGTAATTTAGCATGGCCAATCCACCTAACCTGTACATCCCTGGTCACTATGGGCCATTTAGCATGTCTAATCCACCTAACCTGCCAATCCCTGGTCACTATGGGCCATTTAGCATGGCCAATCCACCTAACCTGCACATTCCTGTTCACTATGGGCCATGTAGCATGGCCAATCCACCTAACATGCACATCCCATGTCAATATGGGCCATTTAGCCTGGCCAATCCACCAAACCTGCACATCACTGGTCACTATGGGCAGCTTAGCATGGTCAACCCACCTAACCTACACATCCCTGGTCACTATGGGCCATTTAGCATGCATGGCCAATCCACCTAACCTACACTTCCATGGTCATTATGGGTAATATAGCATGGCCAATCCACCTAACCTGCACATCCCTGGTCATTACGGGCGATTTAGCATGGCCAATCCACCTAACCTGCACATCCCTGGTCACTATGGGCAATTTAGCATGGCCAATCCACCTAACCTACACATCCCTGGTCACTATGGACAATTTGGCATGGCCAATCCACCTAGCCTTCACGCTGTTGGTCCCTATGGGTAATTTAGCATGGCCAATCCACCAAACCTGCACTTCCCTGGTCTCTATGGGCAATTTCACATGGGTAATCCACCTAACCTACACATCCCTGGTCACTGTGGGAAATTTAGCATGGCCAACCCACCAAACCTGCACATCCTTGGTCACTATGAGCAATTTAGCATGGCCAACCACCTAGCCTGCACATCCATAGTCAGTATGGGCCATTTAGAATGGCCAAGCCACCCAGCCTGCACATCCCTTGTCACTATGTGCCATTTAGAATGGCTAAGCCACCCAGCCTACACATCCCTTGTCACTATGTGCCATTTAGCATGGCCAATCCACTTAACCTGCACATCCCTGGTCACTATGGGCCATTTAGCATGGCCAATCCACCTAGCCTGCACATCCCTTGTCAGTATGGGTTATTTAGCATGGCCAAAGCACATAAGCTACACATCCCTGGTCCCTATGGGCGATTTAGCATGGCCAATCCACCTAAGCTACACATCCCTGGTCACTATGAGTGATTTAGCGTGGCTAATCCACCTAACCTGCACATCCCTGGTCAATATGCGCAATTTAGCATGGCCAACAATCTAGCCTGCACATATCAGGTCAATATGGGGCATTTAGAATGGCCAATCCACCTAAGCTACACATCCCTGGTCACTATGGGAAATTTAGCATGGCCAATCCACCTAGCCTGCACATCCCTGCTCACTATGGGCATTTAGCATTGCCAATCAACCTAACCTGCACATCCCTGGTCACTGTGGGCCATTTGGCATGGCCAATCCACCTAGCTTGCACCTCCCTTGTTACTATGGTCCATTTAGCATGGCCAATCCACCAAACCTGCACATCCCTGGTCGTTATGGGTAATTTAGCATGGCCAATCCACCTAACCTGTACATCCCTGGTCACTATGGGCCATTTAGCATGCATGGCCAATCCACCTAACCTGCACTTCCCTGGTCATTATGGGTAATTTAGCATGGCCAATCCACCTAACCTGTACATCCCTGGTCACTATGGGCCATTTAGCATGTCTAATCCACCTAACCTGCCAATCCCTGGTCACTATGGGCCATTTAGCATGACCAATCCACCTAACCTGCACATTCCTGTTCACTATGGGCCATGTAGCATGGCCAATCCACCTAACATGCACATCCCATGTCAATATGGGCCATTTAGCCTGGCCAATCCACCAAACCTGCACATCACTGGTCACTATGGGCAGCTTAGCATGGTCAACCCACCAAACCTACACATCCCTGGTCACTATGGGCCATTTAGCATGCATGGCCAATCCACCTAACCTACACTTCCATGGTCATTATGGGTAATATAGCATGGCCAATCCACCTAACCTGCACATCCCTGGTCATTACGGGCGATTTAGCATGGCCAATCCACCTAACCTGCACATCCCTGGTCACTATGGGTAATTTAGCATGGCCAATCCACCTAACCTGCACATCTCTGGTCACTATGGGCCATTTAGCATGGCCAATCGACCTAAGCTACACATCCCTGGTCACTATGGGCAATTTAGCATGGTCAATCCACCTAACCTACACATCCCTGGTCACTGTGGGAAATTTAGCATGGCCAACCCACCAAACCTGCACATCCCTGGTCACTATGAACAATTTAGCATGGCCAACCACCTAGCCTGCCCATCCATAGTCAGTATGGGCCATTTAGAATGGCCAAGCCACCCAGCCTGCACATCCCTTGTCATTATGTGCCATTTAGAATGGCCAAGCCACCCAGCCTGCACATCCCTTGTCACTATGTGCCATTTAGCATGGCCAATCCACTTAACCTGCACATCCCTGGTCACTATGGGCCATTTAGCATGGCCAATCCACCTAGCCTGCACATCCCTTGTCACTATGGGCTATTTAGCATGGCCAAAGCACATAAGCTACACATCCCTGGTCCCTATGGGCAATTTAGCATGGCCAATCCACCTAAGCTACACATCCCTGGTCACTATGAGTGATTTAGCGTGGCTAATCCACCTAACCTGCACATCCCTGGTCAATATGGGCAATTTAGCATGGCCAACAATCTAGCCTGCACATATCTGGTCACTATGGGGCATTTAGCATGGCCAATTAACCTAACCTGCACATTCCTGGTCACTGTGGGCCATTTGGCATGGCCAATCCACCTAGCTTGCACCTCCCTTGTTACTATGGTTCATTTAGCATGGCCAATCCGCCAAACCTGCACATCCCTGGTCGTTATGGGCAATTTAGCATGGCCAATCCACCTAACCTGCACATCCCTGGTCACAATGGGCCGCTTAGCATAGCCAATCCAACTAACCTACACAACCCTGGTCATTGTGGGCGATTTAGCATGGTCAATCCACCAAACCTGCACATCCCTGGTCATTACGGGTGATTTAGCATGGCCAATCCACCTAACCTGCACATCCCTGGTCATTATGGGTAATTTAGCATGGCCAATCCACCTAACCTGCACATCTCTGGTCACTATGGGCCATTTAGCATGGCCAATCGACCTAAGCTACACATACCTGGTCACTATGGGCAATTTAGCATGGCCAATCCACCTAACCTACACATCCCTGGTCACTATGGACAATTTGGCATGGCCAATCCACCTAGCCTTCACGCTGTTGGTCCCTATGGGTAATTTAGCATGGCCAATCCACCTAACCTGCACTTCCCTGGTCTCTATGGGCAATTTCACATGGGTAATCCACCTAACCTACACATCCCTGGTCACTGTGGGAAATTTAGCATGGCCAACCCACCAAACCTGCACATCCTTGGTCACTATGAGCAATTTAGCATGGCCAACCACCTAGCCTGCCCATCCATAGTCAGTATGGGCCATTTAGAATGGCCAAGCCACCCAGCCTGCACATCCCTTGTCACTATGTGCCATTTAGAATGGCCAAGCCACCCAGCCTGCACATCCCTTGTCACTATGTGCCATTTCGCATGGCCAATCCACTTAACTTACACATCCCTGGTCACTATGGGCCATTTAGCATGGCCAATCCACCTAGCCTGCACATCCCTTGTCACTATGGGCTACTTAGCATGGCCAAAGCACATAAGCTACACATCCCTGGTCCCTATGGGCAATTTAGCATGGCCAATCCATCTAAGCTACACATCCCTGGTCACTATGGGTGATTTAGCGTGGCTAATCCACCTAACCTGCACATCCCTGGTCAATATGGGCCATTTAGTATGGACATTCCACCAAAGCTGCACATCCCTGGTAACTATGGGCTATTTAGAATGGCCAATCCACCTAACCTGCACATCCCTGGTCACTATGGGCCATTTAGCATGGCCAATCCACCTAGCCTGCACATCCCTTGTCACTATGGGCTATTTAGCATGGCCAAAGCACCTAAGCTACACATCCCTGGTCACTATGCGCAATTTAGCATGGCCAATCCACCTAACCTGCACATCCCTGCTCACTGTGGGCATTTAGCATTGCCAATCAACCTAACCTGCACATCCCTGGTCACTGTGGGCCATTTGGCATGGCCAATCCACCTAGCTTGCACCTCCCTGGTTACTATGGTCCATTTAGCATGGCCAATCCACCGAACCTGCACATCCCTGGTCACAATGGGCCATTTAGCATAGCCAATCCAACTAACCTGCACATCCCTGGTCACAATGGGCCATTTAGCATAGCCAATCCAACTAACCTACACATCCCTGGTCATTGTGGGCGATTTAGCATGGTCAATCCACCTAACATGCACATCCCTGGTCACTATGTGCGATTTAGCATGGCCAATCCACATAACCTACGTATCCCTGGTCACTATGGGCAATTTATCATGGCCAATCCACCTAACCTACACATCCCTGATCACTATGGGCAATTTAGCATGGCCAATCCACTAAACAGCATATCTCTGGTCACTATGGGCAATTTAGCATGGCCAATCCACCTAACCAGCACATCACTGGTCAGTATGTGCAATTTAGCATGGCCAATCCATCTAACCTGCACATCCCTGAGCACTGTGGGCAATTTAGCAAGGCCAAACCACCCAATCTGCATATCCCTGGTCACTATGGGCCATTTGGCATGGCCAATCCACATAACCTGCACATCCGAGTTCACTATGGGCAATTTAGCATGGCCAATCCACCTAACCTACACATCCCTGGTCACTATGGGCCATTTAACATGTCAAATCCAACTAACCTGCACATCGTTAGACTGTGGAGGAAACTGGAGCAGTCATGGGGAGAATTTGCAAGCTCCGTCCAAGGGTGGAATCAAGCCTCTGTCACTGGCGTTGTGAGACAGCAGTGCTAGCCATTTTGCCCCAAGGGAGGATGCTGCACTGCTGGCTCAAGGAAACAAGAAAATGATCAGATTCATGAGGGTAGCACAGGAGAAAGAATGAAAGCTGGAAGATAGGAATTAAAAGATCTGAGAAGTCTGTCTTTAGCACATGAGGAATCTACAAATCCAAAATTGGAACCAGAGCAAGAAAATGTGTATAGACTTTGTGAAGATGTAAATACCTACTTACCTTCCACTGAATTTTCTGGTTAAGCTTTTGATAAAGGGGTTTTCTAAACTCCTTTAACATTGAATCCTTGGAGACACCAGTGCAGAAGCCATGCCCTCTTTTTATGGCACTGGGTACAGTTTTCTGGTAAATAACAGTTTTTATATCTCAGTATTCAGTCTGTTAGAATGACTCTAACTGTGTGAATGTTCAGGTGTGCAAGTGGGTAGGATTGGTGAGTCGATAACATGTTAGGGTGACAGATTGTGAAGGGGAGAATGTGTAAGGGGGCAGGATGATGGAGTGCTAGGTAGTAGGTGGGTAGTGTGACAGGTGGGTAGGTCACAGGGTGGTGATAGGTCAAAGTGAGGACTGCAGGTGCTGAAGATTAGAGTCAAGATTAGAGCAGTGCTGGAAATGCACAGCAGGTCAGGCAGCATCCAAGGAGCAGGAAAATCGACGTTTTGGGCAGGAACTCTTCATTAGGAATCTAACCACAGGGTGGTGATGTCAGTGGGATCAAGGGGCCATGTCATCATGAGGAAGTCATGATGGGGAGAAAGGAGGTACAGGTAGTGTCAGAGGTTCAGAGGACTTTTGGTGTGTCGGAAGGTTAGAGCACAGGGGATGCGGGGTCAGCGGGTTGGGAAAGAAGGATCTGTTTTTTAGAACCGTGAAGTTAAACACAGTTTTAATCTGTTTGGGACCTCGGATTGGTACCTGGGACTTTGTGGCCATTTCAGAGACATGGATAGAGCAGGGACAGGAATGGTTGTTGCAGGTTCTGGGATTTAGATGTTTCAATAAGAACAGAGAAGATGGTAAAAGAGGGGAGGTGTGGCATTATTAGTCAAGGACAGTATTATGGTCGCAGGAAGGATGTTTGAGGCAGTATGGTCTGAGGTTAGAAACAGAAAAGGAGAGGTCACCCTGTTGGGAGTTTTCTAGAGGCCTCTGAATAGTTGCAGTGATGTAGAGGAAAGGATAGCAAAGATAATTCTGGATAAGAGCGAGAGTAACAGGATGCTTGTTATAGGTGCTTTAAACTTCGAAATATTGACCGGAAATACTATAGTTCGAGTATTTTAGATGGGTCAGTTTTTGTACAATTTGTGTAGGATGGTTTCCTGACACAGTATATAGACAAGCCAACAAGGGAAGGGGCCATATTGGATTTGATATTGGGTAATGAACCTGGCCAGGTGTTAGATTTAGAGGTAGGTCAGCACTTTGGTGATAGAGACCACAATTTGGTTATGTTTACTTTAGTGATGGAATGGGATAGCTATTTACCACAGGGCAAGAGGTATTCCTGGGAGAAAGGCAATTATGATGTGAATAGGCAAGGTTTAGGTTGCATAAGATGGGGAAGGAAACTGCAGGGATGGGCACAATTGAAATGTGGAGCTTATTCAAGGAACAGCTACTGCATATCCATGATAAGTATATACCTGTCAGGCAGGGAGGAAGTGGTTGAGCAAGGGTGCCGTGGTTTACTAAAGAAGTTGAATCTCTTGTCAAGAGGAAGAAGAAAGCTTAGATTAGGATGAGACTTGAAGGCTCAGTTAGGGCGCTTGAGAGATACAAGTTAGCCAGGAAATACCTAAAGAGAGAGCTAAGAAGAGCCAGGTGGAGACATGAGAAGTTGTTGGCAGATAGGATCAAGGAAAACCATAAAGCTTTCTATAGGTATATCAGGAATAGAAGAATGACTGGAGAAAGATTAGAGCCAATCAAGGACAGTAGTGGGAAGTTGTGCGTGGAGTCTGAGGAGATAGGGCGAGCACTAAATGAGCATTTTTCCTCAGTATTCACACTGGAAAAAGACAATGTTGTCGAGGAGAAAACTGAGATAAAGGCCACTAGACTTGACATGATTGAGTTTCACAAGGAAGAGGTGTTAGCAATTCTGGAAAGTGTGAAAATAGATAAGTCCCCTGGGGCAGATGGGATTTAACCTAAGATTCTCTAGGAAGCCAGGGAGGAGACTGCAGAGCTTTCGGCTTTGATCTCAATGTCTTCATTATCTACAGGAATAGTGCCAGAAAACTGGAGTATAACAAATGCCCCCTTGTTCAAGAAGAGGAGTAGAGACAACCCTGGTAATTATAGAAAAAGTGAGCCTTACTCCAGTTGCGGGTAAAGTGTTGGAAAAGGTTATAAGAGATAGGATTTATAATCATCCAGAGAAGAATAAGTTGATTAGGGATAGTCAATCCAGTTTTGTGAAGGGTGGGTCATGTCTCACAAAACATACTGAGTTCTTTGAGATGGTGACCAAGCAGGTGGGTGAGGGTAAAGCAGTTGATGGGGTGTATATGGATTTCAGTAAGGCATTTGATAAGGTTCTCCACAGTAGGCTATTGCACAGTATATGGTGGCATTGGATTGAGGGTGATTTAGCGGTTTGGATCAGAAATTCGCTAGCTGAAAGAAGATGGTGGTGGTTGATGGGAACTGTTCATCCTGGAGTTCAGTTACTAGTGGTGTAATGCAAGGATCTGCTTTGGGGCCACTGCTGTTTGTTGTTTTTATAAATGACCTCGATGAGGGTGTAGAGGGATGGGTCAGTAAATTTGCAGATGAACTAAATTCGGTGGAGTTGTGGATATTGCTGAAGGATGTTGCATGTTATAGAGGAATATAGATAAGCTGCAGAGTTGAATTGAGAGGTGGCAAATGAAGTTTAATGCAGAAGAGTGTGAAGTGATTCACTTCGGAAGGAGCAACAGGAATAAAGAGTACTGGGCTAACGGTAAGATTCTTGGTAGTGCAGGTGAGCAGAGAAATCTTGGTGTCAATGTACATAAATCCCTGAAAGTTGCCTCCCAGATTGATAGGGTTGTTAAGAAGGCATACGGTGTTTTAGCTTTTATTGATAGAGGGATTGAGTTTCAGAGCAATGAGGTCATGCTGCATCTATACAAAACTGGTGCGGCCACACTTGGAGTATTGTGTGTAGTTCTGGTCCCTGCATTATAGGAAAAACATGGAAGCTTTGGAAAAGGTGCAGATGAAATTTATTAGGATGTTGCCTGGAATGCAGGGAAGGTCTTATGAGGAAAGGCTGAGGCATTTGAGGCTATTTTTGTTAGAGAGAAGAAAGTTGAGAGGCAACTTAATTAAGACATACAAGCTAATCATAGGGTTAGATAAGGTGAACAGTGAGAGCCTTTTTCCTCAGATGGTGATGGCTAGCACAGGGGGACATAGCTTTAAACTGAGGGGTGATAGATATAGGACAGAAGTCAGAGATAGTTTCTTTACTCAGAGAGTAGTAGGGGCGTGGAACACACTGCCTGCAACAGCAGTAGACTTGCCAACTTTAAGGGCACTTAAATGGTTCTTCGATTAACATATGAATGAAAATGGAATAGTGTAGTATAGATAGGCTTCAGAGTGGTTCCACAGTTCGACGCAACATCAAGGGCCGATGTGCCTGTACTATGCTGTAATGTTTTATGTCTTTATGATTATATATGTCTAATATTCAGGTAAGTGGGTCACATCTGTCCCAAGTTTTATACATTAATTCAGGTTCGAGAAAGATGGAGTAACTGGAACTCCCATTCAGAACACAGAACATAGAACATTACAGCACAGTACAGGCCCTTTGGCCCTCAATGTTGCACCTACCTGTGGAACCACTCTGAATCCTACCTAACCTACACTATTCCATTTTCATTCCTATGCCTATCCAATAACCTTTTAAATGCCCTTAAAGTTGGCCAGTCTACTACTGTTGCAGGCAGGCCATTCCACATCCCTACTACTATTTCTGACAGGGATGAGGAGGAATTTCTTCTCTGAAAGCATCATTAAGATTTGAAATTCTCTACCCCAGTAGACAGTCTAAATTGTGTCATTGAATATATTCAAGGCTGAATTAGACTTTGGAACTGCAGGGCATTGAGGGTTGTAGGGTAAGACAGGAAATTGGACATCAGGTCACAATCAGATCAGCCGCAATGCTATGGAATAGTTGAACAGTCTCAAGGGCCAAATAACATAGTTCTGTTCCTATTCCTTACATTCTCCCATAGACTTTATGATATTTTACTGTGTTAGTGATGCTATTGAAATACATTTAGTTGATAATAACCAGACAATTTGATTATAGAGAGATAAATATTCACTTGGGTATCAGGGATAGCATCCCTGCTCTTTTTCAAACTGTCACCATAAGATCACTTACAGCCAGGAGCACTGAAGCATCCCACAAACACAGTACTCCTTCACATTTCCACAAGGAGCATCAGTCCAGACTCTGTGCTTAAGTCTCTGGATTAGGACTTGAGCCTATAACCTTCTAACTCGAAGGTGAGCATGCTACCCACTAAGCCAGCATTGAGAGACACCAGAAGTGTGTGAGGTACCCACAACTATCCTATTGCCTTATAAATATTGGTCATCTTAACTTCCTCTTTTGAGAAAATGAGAAGACATTAACCAGAAAGCAGCGGGAGGCTCCTTAAATTCGATACTAATTACTTCAAAAGACTGAGAGTAGAAACAATGAGGTTTCATCTCCATGGCAACCTGGCAGTTGGATGTGCTAAGACCAGAAGAGTATCTCAAAGGTATGTGATATTTCTTTGGTTCAGATATTAACACAGGAGCAGAGTGCAGTTTCCCTGTAAGAAAATTGTGGAATGAAAAGAAGAGTGGAACTGAGTGAGGAGGAAGAAAGTGGGAACGAGGAGAGTGTGATTGAGGGAAGGTGGGGTGATTGGGGTTCTTCTGCAAGTTTCAAGATGAAGCATTATTCAGGTTTACATTTATATACACAATTGTTTAGTGATTTTTTTTTAAAAAGACTTCTTCTCTGGCATGTGTTGCCCATGGATTGATTGGTTCTCCAGACCATTTTAGACAGCAGTTAAGAACCAAACATGTTGCTATGGGTCTGGAGTCACATATATGGCAGATCAGGCAAAGATGGCAGATTTCTTTATCTAAAATGCATTACTGAACCAGATGGGCTTTTTCAGGCAATCGCTACACTGTCATCATTAGACTAGCTATTAATCTCGATTGCTTTTATAAGACCACAAAACCTGAGGACACATGAGCACGAGTAGACCTTTTGGCCCCTTAAGGTTACTCCACTATTCAATAGAATCATGGCTGATCCAGCATTTCTTCCATGAACTTTCCTGCTCTTTCCCCGTAACCCTTGATTCTGTGATCAAGAATCGATCTCAGTCTTACATATACACAGCTCTGCCCCCATGGCTGTCTGTGTCAAGGAGTTCCAAATACTCACACTCTCTGCAAGTTGAACTTCCTGCTATCTCAGTCTTAAATTGGCACCCCTTTATTTTGAGTCTATGTACTCTGGTCTAAGATTCTTGCATAAGGGCAAACATCCTCTCAGCACTTACTCTGTCAGGCCCTTTAAGAATTCTATATCTTTCAAGGAGATCTCCTTTCATTCTAAATTCCAATGAGTAGGGACCCAGACTGTTCAATCTTTGCTTATAAGACAGTCCCTCCATACCTGGGATCATCCTTGTGAACTTTCTCTGAACTGTGTCTCATAAAATAATACCTTTCCTTAAATAAGAGAACCAAATTTGCAGAGTACTACAGATGTGGTCTCACCAGCCCCTTTTACAGTTGCTGCAAGACTTTCTGAGTCTTATACTTCAAACCCCTTGAAATAAAGGCTAATATTCCTTTAAAATTCCTGATTACCTGTTTCATCTATATTTATGCTTTCTGTGTTTCATACACAAATACTCCCAAGTCCTACTATCACAGCTTTTTGAAGTTTTTCTCCATTTAAACAGTACTCTGTTCTTTTGTTCTTCCTTCCAAACTGATCAAGTTCATACTTTCTCACATGATTGTCCACGGCAACTTTTTGCACACTAACTGAATCTATTAATATCTCTCTGTAAAATGTTTGTATCTCTCCCACAATTCGCCTTTTCACCTATTTTTGTGTTGCTCCAAATTTTGCGACCGTACGTTCACTTCCTTCTGTCAAGTTATTACTTTATATTGTAAACTGTTGCAGTGTCAGCATTGATCCTTGTGGAACCCCCCTGGTTTCAGATCATCAACCTGAAAAAGAACCCCTTATCCCCACTTGCTGTTTCCTGCCCATTAGCCAATTTTCTATCCATGTCAATATACTACCTTCACCACATGGGCTGTTACACCACAGGACCATTGACATAGAATTAGGCCATTCTGCTCATTCAGTCTGCTCTGCCATTTGAACATGGGTGATGTTTCTCAACCACATTCTCCTGCTTTCTCCCCATAACCTTTATTCCTCTTACTAATCAAGAATCCACCTATCACTGTCCAAAATGCACTCAATGACTTTGGCTCCACAGCTTTCTGTAGCAGTGAGTTCCACAAATAACCAGCCACTAGCTAAAGAAATTCCTCCTTATGTCAGTTCTAAACGATCTCCTTTTCACTTTGAGTTTGTGCCCTCAGTTCCTCGTCTCTATCCAGGCTTCTTAATATTCTGCAAGTTTCAATGAGACCCCCTCTCATCCTTCTAATCTCCATCAAGTACAGACCCAGAGTCCTCAGTTGTTCCTCATGTATCAACCCTTTTATGCCTGGATCGTTTTTGTATATCCCATCTGGACCCTCCTACTTGACAACTTACTGCTTGGAGCCCTACACATAACTCCCACCAGGGTGTCTTCTTCTTCTTTGTGATTTCTCAACTCTACCCATACAGATACTATTCCTTCCAACCCTATAGTGCTACCTGCTTTCGATTTAATTCAATTTGGTACTAACATGGCAATGCTGCCTCCTCTGCCCATCTGCCTGTTCTTTCAGTAGGACACCTATTCTTAGATATTTAGTTCCCAGCCTGATCATCTTGCAATCAATTTCAATCTGCATTATAATCTCAATTGCCTTGTTTCATATACTAATTGCCTTTTAAGTCCCATTATCTGCTGTGCCTGAAGTGAGATTCCTGAATCTTACTACACTGTCTGCCCTATTACTTAGAGTCATCGAGATGTACAGAACAGAAACAGACCCTTCGGTCCAACTCATCCATACCGACCAGATATCTCAACCCAATCTAGTCCCACCTGCCAGCACCTGGCCCATATCCCTCCAAACCCCTCCTATTCATATACCCATCCAGATGTATTTTAAATATTTCAAGTGTTGTCTCCAGCCACTTCCTCTGGCAGCTCATTCCATACACATACCACCCTCTGCGTGAAAAAGTTGCCCCTTAGGTCTCCTTTATATTTTTTCCTTCTCACCCTAAACCTATGCCCTTGAGTTCTGGACTCCCCCACCCCAGGGAAAAGACTTTGCCTATTTATCCTAACCGTGCCCTTCATGATTTTGTAAACCTCTATAAGGTCATCCCTCAGCCTCCGACACTCGAGGGAAAACAGCCCTAGCCTATTCAACCTCTCCCTATTCTCAAATCCTCCAGCCCTGACAACATCCAACATTGTTCTGAAAATTTTAATAACCTCCACAAGCCCTCACCCTTCAATTAGTTTAAATTTTTTGTAACCTCAACTTATCTCAATTTTCACCATCAGTTTGTTTATCTTACTTCATGCATTAAGGTACAAAGTCTTTAAGTCCATGGAACATTTTATATCAGTTTAAAGTTCATGTCTGAAACACAGCACCTCAGACAATTCAGAGCTCCGTCATTGGAGAGCATAATTGAATTAAAACATTCTGAATGAAGGGTGAGAATACCACTATTATGGCAAGAATGGCAACCATATGTTGTGAACTCATGCCATTTTGTCTTGTCTCGAGATTTACACTTTACAATACATGTAGACTGCAGCTAGGAGAAAGTGAGGACTGCAGATGCTGGAGGTCAGAGTCGAGAGTGTGGTGCTGGAAAAGCACAGTAGGTCAAGCAGCATGATGAAGGGCTTATGCCCGAGACATCGATTCTCCTGACCCATTTAGATTGCGACTACTGACCTAAGTCTAGCAACTGCAGTTTCAATCTCAGCCCAATAGAGTTTTAGTATTGCTGTTTGCTGCCCAGGAATGAGCTGTGGGCATGTACAATTCCCCAAGTCCAAAGAACTCCTCCTCACGCCCAATGCCGTTATCTCCACCGCAAAGTCCATGGTTGGGCCCCAACTACTTTGCAAGTGATAGAGAGTGGTCCTCTCTTTCTTCCACTTTGTGATAAACTGACTGCATTCTAATAGTCCTTTGTCTGCCTGAGTGGTGAGTTCTTCATACGGAGAACAATGCATATCTGACAGTGGTTATAAGGCAGTTATTTAATCATGGGGGTTCACTGCAAGAGATCGAGAGATAAGACTTGAGTGGTTTATAGCTGTCATCTCAATCCCAAGTTCAGATTTCAACCTTGAAAAATCTATCCTGTTGTTTGTTATTGTTTACATCATGTAATGGGTTACATTTTATTAAAGGGTTAATTATTATTGCTGTTTCTGTCACAGTTATAGCTGTATTGTAGAATACAATTGGTTGTGCTCTCCAATTCTAATGACACTCAAAAAAAATTCACATTATCGTTTCAAATTTATCCAAGAAATAATCTTCAGTCGAATTCTCAGAAATTTTGTGTATCTTCAGCACTGATAAAACAGTAACATAACTAACATGTGTACATACATTCTGAGGATTTATTGTCTGTTTTTCTTTGCATACTTATTTTCAAAGCCTATCTTCTTTGCAGTAGATTTGTTTGTTCAGAGTAACTATGTTTGGAAAAAAATGCCATTGCTTCCCCTGTGATTGCTGTGGTAGCAGTTGGGTAGAAGGCACCAAAAAAGTCATGGTGCAGATGTCCAGTTGAGATAAATGGAAGGAGATCAACAAAGCATTGCTCTTCAATAATGGGGGAGATTAATTTTAGGACATTTTTAAGAGTCTCACTCGGTTATATGCTAGATCCTATTGACTAAAATAATTTATTTTGTATAAACTGCAGGCTGTTTTGAGATTAGATATGGGATTTTGTTCTAAACTTTGACTTTTCAAGATATGAATTTCAACAGTTCCTTTGAAAAGAAAAAGCTTATGAAGGCAAGGGATTTGAAGGTTGGGAAGTTGAACACACTTTAAGAACCTAGTGCCTCCATTATAGAATTTTTAAAAAATTGTTTACCACAACCTGGACTTTAGGCCTGTTTGAATATCATTGCAAAGTAGATTTAAGTGGGACTATTTCTGTTCTCTTCCTTCAGGTACTGTCTCTTTATTTAAAATTTGCCATCTTCACCTCTCTCCTCAAAAAAACACCCATGATTCCTCTGTACTTCCCGTTGCCGAACTTCCTTTCTTCGCCAGTGTCCTTGGTCTTGTCCTTTCCCATTTCCATCCAATTTTTGACCGAACTCCAGATTGAATCCCTCAATCTTGTTTCCACCACTGCTTTTTTTTTCTGTTCAGAGATGCTATTATCCACCTCTGGATGCTTCTGTTTCCAACACCAATTACCTGTGTTACTAAGTGAAAGAACAATTAAGAAGCACTACACAGCAGGAGCAGTGCTACTGCCATTTTGCCAAAATGACTCTTACTGCAGTCACAAATAACACTGATCTAATAAAGGCAGTCTACACTTCTTTGTCCTTCTCAATTTGTCTGCACGCTTTGACATGGTTGATGACATAATCCTCTTCTAAAGCCTTTCCAGTTGACTGGATGTATACTAGCTTAGTTCCACTCTTAGATATCTACTCATAGCCACAGAATAGTTCACAATGGCTTCTCTTTCTGTTCTGGATCTGGTATTCTCAAGGAGCTATTTTTCACATCCTCTTATTCCTTATCTAAATGCTGCCCTTCAGAAATATCAGCCACAGGTGGCAATAGAGATAAGCACTTCACTGACTAATGGTTTTGATGCTGTGAGTTCAAATTCCACCCCATCAGCTAGTTAATGTAAATTCACATCATAAATCTGGAATTAAAGAGCTAATTTCAGCAATGGTGCCATGATGCTATCATCGCCTGTAGTAAAAAATCATCTAATTCATAAATGTTCTTTAGGGAAATCTGCTGCCCTTAGCTTAGAAAGGTGATTGACACATAACTGTCTTCCTAAATAGCCTAGCAAATCATTCAATTCAAGGGCAATAAATGCCAGTGTTTCCAATCATAACCAGAATCAATGAATGAAAAGAAAACAAAAAGGGCAGCACAGTCCCTCAGTGGTGAGCACTATTGCCTCACAGCACCAGGGACCTGGGTTCAATTCCACCCTCAGACAACTGCCTTTGTGGAGTCTGTGTTTGTGTGGGTTTCCTCCAGGTGCTCCAGTTTCCTCCCGCAGTCCAAAGATATGCAGGTTAGGTGGATTGGCCATGGTAAATTGGCCCATAGTTTCCAGGGATGGGGAGGCTATGATTAGCCGTAGAGAATGCAGGGTTACAAGCAGGTGGGCTGCTCTTTGGAGGGTCAGTGTGGACTCGATAGGCTGAATGGCCTGTTTTCATACTGCAAGGGTTCTATGATAACATTGGCTTCACCATGAACATTGACAACACTAGCATTGTTAACCACCACCTGTTTTGATCTCTTAACAGTTAAATCATTTTATCTCTAGATTTGACTACTCCAACACAGTCGTGCCTGGTCTTCAACATGTACCCTTCATTAAACTTTAAATCAACCAAAATTCTAGTGGCATTTTTCTAACTGCACCAAGTCCAACTCACTCATTACTCATGTGCTCCCTGTCAAGCAATGCCTCAGTTTTAAAATTTTCATTGTTGCTTTCAAATGCCATACTGTTTTCTAAGATTATAATTTTTTTTTGCTACACAGCTCCCCCCAAAATACCTAATCTGTTCCAATTCTAAGCTCTAGAGCATCTCTGACTTTATTTATTCCAACATTGGATAGCTGTGCTTTAGGTGGCAAAGTGTTATTTGTTGCAATTCTCTCCAATAGCCTCTCTTTCCTCCTTTAATACAACTCTTAAAACCTTCTGATCACTAATCCTGATATGTTCTTATGTGGCTCCAAGCCAAATATTATTTTATGGCATTCCTGTGAAGTGCCTTGGGATCACTTGCTGTGTAAAGACACTTTGTAAACACAATTTCTTATTGTTTTGTTATTGTAGGCTCAAGCTCATATACCATCTGCAAGACTGGTCCACATTCATGCTACGTTACCAAAACTTGATACCAGCTCGATTCACTCCACCTGATATTAAGGTGTTGGATACTGCTAAGGTTATGAGCCCTGACAACTTTCTAGAATTGTACTGAAGCATTGTGCCTAGAACTAGCTGTATCCCCAGCCAAGTTGTTCAAGTAAAGCTACAATACTAGCACCTATCTGATGCCTATTAAAACCATTCCTTAAATTTGTAAGGAATGTTAAACCTTAAATGAGATGAAGAATGAAATGGAATGGGGACCAGGACGGCTTTGAGAAAGTGTGAAGCAGTACTGATGAAGAGAAAGTTCAGGGATGTTCATGAGGTGGTGAAGTGTTGAAGAAGTATCATTTCAGACTTGAAAGGTTAACTCTGTTTCTCTCTCCATAAATGCTGCCAGACCTCTTGGGTTTCTCCAGCACTTTCTGTTTTTATTTAAGAATTTAAAAGCATTGTCTTAAAAGCATTTAATGACCCGTCTCCTCTGCTTTCTGAGGGAGAGAGTTCCAACCCTCTGAGAGTCAGAAATTCTCCTTAGGCTAAATCTTAGGTTTCTTTGGTGAAGTCTTAGTTGCATCAAGTTTTTGGATGGTATCCAGCCTTGAGTCCTGATGTTGTTTCTGGCCATATCCTACCAATATCCCTTTATTAATTCCCTACCTCTGGCAGTTCACAGATCTGATTTCTGTCCCAGCTTACCACATACTGCTCTTGGAACAACTCAATGGATATCTGCAATCCATTGGCATCCCTTGTGCCCATGCCATCTATAAAAGCCTATTGTGCATCTGGACCAGCACCATCAGTTGGGAGCTGCTTTGCAAGGCTCCTGATATTTATTCTGACAAATGGTGAAAATTGCTTTGTGGGCAATCCTGCTGGACAGGTTGATGCACAGGTTGGAGTTATTCATCCCCTGGAACCAGGAAGCCACAACACCAGAATATGCTAGCACAGACTTAGGTTGATACCTGGATTAAAACAGTTTTAGCCATCTGGAGGAATACCCAGCACCGTAAGACGATGGTCAATGATGTTCTCCACACTGCCATCTTCTCTCTGACAACTCACACTCTGTCTCTGCTACTGTACCCACCTTACACAAAGGCTCATGGTTTATCGCTCTCACTATTACCTGCAATAGCTTCCCTACTTTCCCTCAAACCCCAAATGTTGACACCACTAAACCTGTGTGCATTCTGCGCTGTCTATTCAATTCTTCTGGACACTTCCCCACTTGCACTGAAGGCAACAACTGTGCATTTGCCTTCCAAGATACCTACCTCACTTTCATTCCACAAAGAAAACAGCCCAAAATAGGCCAGAAAGATTTGACGGGTCTTGTGTTGCCTGCCAGTCAACTTCTCACCCCTTAGGAGCAGAGGATTCTGGATCTGACCATCTGAAGCGGGGCCTCTCTTTTACTTACTGTGTGCACTCCACGAGTGAGGGCTCTTCCCCATTGACTTGCCTGAGACCTGCTGAGAACTATGTCAAACGCCTAGTTTTGTGTCTGTACTTACTGGCACAGAATGACAGCAGTAACATGGGGCTGGTGTCTTTGGCTGAAGGGAAAAAGCACACAACGCAAGGGAATGCAATGGAGAGACACTGTGAGCATCCAGATAGGATCAAAGTGATTGAGTGTTATGATAGCAAATGAACAGCCCAGAGATTCAACTCAGAAACAGTCCATGAGTTGGGTGTGTGTCTCTGAACACACAGTGTCCTTCCTGCAGCATGACATTGACAGTTACTGTGCAGACTGAGATGTAGTGTTGAAGTGTAGAAGCGTCCTGAAAGTGAATCAGAGATTTACCATCAAGGTTCTTGGAGATTGGTACATGCCAGGTGCCAGTGTCAATGGACTTGGGGTGCATAAAGCCAGTGCCTATGGAGCACTGCCTCAGATGCTAGTACCTAGCTTTCCAACATGGAAGTTGTTCAGAGTAAGTGGCGAGTTGAATCTAGTTTCCTTGTCAGGTTTTCCCAATGTTTAGATTCTTAGGCAAGTTTCAGATAGAAGCTGAATATTAATAACATTAATACTAATGAGGGAGGTTGGGTTATGAACAAGGCATTTAACAAGCTATAATGATCATCAGTTGGCATCTCGCCACTGCCTGCTGGAAATCTCACCATGTCATTGATGAAAAGCAGAAAAGATGGTGTGATTTGTCCTGATATCAAGGTGGCCCTTGCTGCACTTGGTGTCCAATTTTACCACACATCTAACCATAGCCCACATTGTTTCGACCCCTATAAGTTTCCACCTTTCATCTCTGTCCTGTGAGGCTGACCCTTGATTTTAAAACAGTGCCTCATGGTTCAGGACTCACCAATAAAAGTAAACACCATTTCCACATTTACCTTGTCAAGAGTCTTCAGAATCTTAAATACTTCAGTCAAGTCACCCTCACTGTTCTAAACTCCAGTAGAAACGAGCCCAGCCTGTACAACTAGTCTTATAAGATAACCTGCTTATTCCAGGTATCATTCTGGTAAACCTCCTCTGAACTTTCATTGTTTGACATGTGTTTTCACCAATGCCATGTATAACTGAAGCAAAACATCTGAACTTTTATGTTCTTTTTTTTCATAATAAAGGATAACATCGCATTAGCTTTCCTGATTACTTGTTATATCTGCATGTTACTATTTTGTGACTCATGCATCAGGACACCTAAATTCTTCTGCACCTTAAAATTCTGCAGTCTTTCTCCATTTAAGTAATACCCTACTATTTTATTCTTCCTGCCAAAGTGAACGACTTCACATTTTCACACATTATTCTCCCTCTGACAGATCTTTGCCTACACAGTCAACTTTAGTATATGTGTCTGTAACTTCCTTAAGTCTTCTTCACAATACACCTTCCTACTTACGTTGGTGTCATTGTGAATTTAATTACTATGCCTTTGCTCTCTTTTCTTCAGTCGTTGAATTCAATTATAAAAAGTCAAATCCCTACTTGTCACTTCCTGCCAATCAAAGATCCATTTATGTATCACTATTTTCCGCCTTCTCTCCTTCAGAATTTCCTCCACTTGTTTCCACCTGCTCCACACACTGATTCCCCCTTGGTCCCTATGGGCCTTCTCTTTCCCTGGTTACTCTCTCTCCTCAATATACTTATAAGATTTTCTTTGTTCACTCAAAGGATGAAGATGTCACTGGCTAGGCCAGCATTTATTGCCCATCCCTAATTGTCCAGAGAGCAGTTATGAATCAACCACATTGCTGTGGGTCTGGACTCACATGTAGGCCAGACCAGGTGAGGATGGCATGTGCAGAACGAAGCGTGCAAAATGATGGCCACTGGAATTGTGCTATTGCAAACAGAGGTAAGCGTTCTTGAAAATACAGTTCCCTAATTCTTCAGCGACTCTATAGACAACTCACATTGCCGAAACTCGCTTTATATGAGGACTACAAGTATACCAAATTGGTCTTGCCAATATCCTATACAACCACAACATGACATCCCAACTTCTATACTCCATGTTCTGACCAATTAAGACAAATGTGCTAAACGCCTTCTTCACCGCCCTGTCTAACTGCAACTCCACTTTCAAGGAACTATGAAACTGCACCCTTGGCTCTCTTTATTCGACAAGGCTTCCCAGGGTCCTACTGGATTGTATGTATAGCCAAGGCCTTTTTCCTAGGGTGAGGGAGTTCAAATCTAGAGAGCATTGGTTTAAGGTGAGAGGGAAAGATTTAAAAAGGACCTGAGAGGGGTTTTTTTGCACAGAGGGTGATGCGTGTATGGAATGAGCTGCCAGAGGAAGTGGTGGTGGCAAGTACAATTACAACATTTAAAAGACATCTGGATGGGTAAATGAATAGGAAGGGTTTAGAGGGGCACAGAACAAATGCTGGCAAATGGGACTCGGTCAGATTGGGATGTCTGGTCGGTGCAGATGTGTTGGACAGAGGGGTCTATTTCTGTTCTGTATGAATCTATGACTCCATGAATCCCTTTATAAAAGCACTGTTGATGTCTCTTCATTCCAAACACCACTGCAATTCAAAAATGCAGCTCACTTCCACTTTCTCCAGGGCAATATGTATGGACAAAAAATGTTGGTCCAGCCAATAATGTCTACATTCCATAATTTATTTAAAGATAAGCATGGACAACCATGCAAATAATCCAGAAAATAACTGCATTCAGCAATTTTTAATGAGTTACAAATAAAAAAAGGAAACTAATTAGCAGGTTTATTTCATCATATCACTCACCTCCCTGAAATTCTTTGCTACAATGGGTTCACATGTAATATGTTTCAAAGCTTATTTTTTCATTCAAACCAATAGGAAGAATAAAATGGACCTAACTTTTTATAGCTATCATTCTCATTCTGTTCCTGTTATTGCTGTGAAGAAAATGTAATCTTCTCACATAATACCTTGGAGATTTCAGTAAACCCCATTTGTTTGAAGAGATAACAAGCTTCAAGGTGACAAATCTCTTCCTTCGCCTATCCCATACCTCTACACAATCCTTTGAACTGGGATTGCTAAGGAGGTGGTGAGGGGCTGGTAATGTCCCTGGATTAGTAATCCAGAACTCCTAGTTAATGTTCTGGGACATTGGAAGAAGAGGCATACTGGACTCGAAACATCAACTGTGTTTCTCTCTCCACAGATGCTGCTAATCCTGCTGAATTTAAACAGCATCCTTTGGGAACATGGATTCCATTCCCACCATTTAATGGAAAAAATGTGGAATTAAAAACTAATCTACTGGTGACTGTGTAGCCATTGGTAATTGTCAATTTTTAGCAAATTAAATCTTCCATCCTTACCTGGTCTGATCTACTATAACTTCAGGGGCACAGCAATATGGATATACTTTAAACTTAGATCTACGCAAAAATACTGGTCCAGTTGGTGATACCCATTTCCCATGAATAAATAAAAGAAATCTCTGGTTATTGAAAACTACAGACAATTACCAGTTGCAATCCTGGAATCAGATGGAGGGCTGGTGGGGGGGGGAAGGGGAATTAGCACGGTCAATGTCAAATGAAAATGTTGTGTTGGCTCCTCTAAGTCAGGGCTTCTTAGACTATGGGGTTGGGAAACTGAAATTTTGAGGTTCTAAGCTTAGAAGCAGCAATGGTTGTCAGAGAGCTCCCACCCACTCATAACGGCTGTGGTCCTGCTATAACAGGTCCCTGCACTCACAACCAACTTACTCTGCTCTTACAGTTCTTACTGAAGGATGGTGGCAATTTCCAAGTCTCAATATTGCACCACGGGGGCTAAAGTTTGAGAAGCACCGGCCTAAGCCTTCCTGCCAACATCCTCACACTCTTCTTGAAAGGTGGCTTCAATAAAGATCAGGACAGATTCCAGTGGAACTGAGATTCAAGCCGTCTTCCACCAACATGTGGCTGCAGATTCTCAGGGAGGAGAAAATACATTCCAAAGTGCAAGATCAGAGCATCATGACAAATACATAATTGTACCACATTAAGATACACACTGATGTCCTCTGCAAACAGAGGCCTCTATCCACCTTATAGGAGAGTAAAGAACACTTCTGGCAATGAGGAACTTCAGGCTGTTGTCTCCAGCCATTTTACTTTTCTAAATTGTCCAACGCTTTCACATGCAGCCTTGCCCACCCACTTCCATAACCTGCTCACTTTCTTTAATTACAGGGTCATCTTGGCGGTAGTTTCTTCACTCTGGAAGGCAGGTGCTGCAATTGCTAATGGGGACCAGAACCCCTAAAATGGTCCTGTTAAAATTTCTGAACAGCTGGAAAAGGATGACAAAGAGATTGATTAAGAAAGGGAAAATACAGTCTTGTGTAGAACATAAAAACTGACTGTAAAATGTTCTGTAGTTAGGTGAAGAGAAAAAGATTGGTGAAGACAAATATCTTACAGTCTCTCACAGTCAGAAACCGAGTAACTTAAGATGGGGGAGTAAAGAAACAACTGACCAACTAAATATATATTTTGATTTGGTGTTCACAGTTGAGACCTTGCTAGATCAGGAGCCGACACAAGTCAGTGAGTGCATGAATGCTGGATGAGGGGAATTCTGTTGCAAATTAGGAAATAGAGAGAGGAGTTTTCGGATAGCTCATGTTTATAGACAATGGTCAATAGAACATTGCAATAGTGGAGTCCAGAATTAGACAGTGCTAATTATATATTTGAAAAAGAGTCATAGAGTCAACTGTGCACTCATCATGACAGAATCACAAGAATTTCAAATATCAAAAAGACAAATAGTTTATGCTGCATGAGAAAAAGGTGTTGTTTGGTTGAGAATAGATTCTGATCAATAAAGGTGTTGACATGGAGAATGTGTCAAGGAACAGTTAACAGCCAAATTTATACTTGATTATGCTAGGAAAGTCAATTGTAATTGGTCACAAAATTGTCATAGGGAATGGCTACTCCCATGCTGTTGTTTTGCTGAAAATATGCAATGTAATAAAATATGCTAAAGACTTGTGATATAACATTTACTGTTACAAAGTTATTTGGGTGGAGTTGAGAAATAAGAAAGGGATGATAACCTTATTGGGATTGTATTATAGACCTCCTAATAGTCAATGGAAAATTGAGAAATAAATTTGTAAGGAGATTTCAGTTATCTGTAATAGGGTAGTTATAGTAGGGGATTTTAACTTTCCAAACATAGACTGGGACTGCCATAGTGTTAAGGGTTTAGATGGAGAGAAATTTGTTAATTGTATACAAGAAAATTTTCTGATTCTGTATGTGGATGTACCTACTAGAGGAGGTGGAAAACTTGACCTACTCTTGGGTAATAAGGCAGGGCAGGTGACTGAGGTATCAGTGGGGGAGTACTTCGGGGCCAACAACCATAATTCTATTAGTTTTAAAATAGTAATGGAAAAGGTTAGACCAAGTTCTAAAAGTTGAAGTTCTAAATTGGAAGAAGGGCAATTTTGACAGAATTAGGCAAAACCTTTCAAATGCTGATTGGGGGCAGACGTTCACAGTAAAGGGATAGCTGGAAAATGAGAAGCCTTCAAAAATGAGATAACAGGAGTCCAGAAACAGTATATTCCTCTTAGGGGTGAAAGGAAAGGCTGATGGGTGTAGGGAAAGCTGATGACTAGAGAAATTGAGAATAGGGTCCCCCAAAGATCAGCAAGACAGCCGATGTGTGGAGCTGCAAGAGATGCGGGAGATACTAACCAAGTATCTTGCATCAGTTTTTACTGTGGAAAAGGACATGGAAGATATAGAATGTGGGGAAATAGATGGTGACATCTTGAAAAATGTCCATATTACAGAGAAGGAGGGGCTGAATTCTTGAAATGCATAAAAGTGAATAAATCCCCAGGACCTGATCAGGTGTACCCTAGAAGTCTGGGAAGCTAGGGAAGTGATTGCTGGGCCCCTTGCTGAGATACTTGCATCGTCGATCGTCACAGGTGAGGTGCTGGAAGACTGGAGGTTGGCTAACGTGGTGCCACTATTTAAGAAAGATGGTAAGGAAAAGCCAGGGAACTGTATACCCGTGAGCCTGACACCGGTGTTGGTGGAGGGAGTCCTGAGGAATAGGATTTACATACATTTGAAAAGGCAAAGACTGATTAGGGATGGTCAGCATGGCTTTGTGCATGGGAAATCATGTCTCGCAAATTTTATTGAGTTTTTTGAAGAAGTAACAGAGAGGATTGATGAGAGCAGAGCGATAGACGTGATCTATAGAGACTTCAGTAAAGCATTCAACAATGTTCCTCACGGGAGATTGATTAGCAAGGTTATGCCTGATGGAATACAGGGAGAACTAGCCATTTGGATACAGAACTGGCTTGATGGTAGAAGACAGAATATGGTGGTGGAGGATTGCTTTTCAGACTGGAGGCCTGTGACCAGTGGAGTGCCACAAGAATTCGATGCTGGGTCCATTTCGTCATTTATATAAATGATTTGGATGTGAGCATAGGAGGTATAGTTAGTAAGTTTGCAGATGATACCAAAATTGGAGGTGTAGTGGACAGCAAAAAAGGTGACCTCAGAGTACAACAGGATCTTGATCAGATGGGCTAATGGACTGAGGGGTGTCAGATGGACTTTAATTTAGATAAATGCAAGGTGTTGCATTTTGGGAAAGCAAATCAGAGATGGACTTATATAAGACCATAAGACCATAAGACCATAAGACATAGGAGTGGAGGTAAGGCCATTCGGCCCATCGAATCCACTCTGCCACTCAATCATGGCTGATGGGCATTTCAACTCCACTTACCCGCATTCTTCCCGTAGCCTTTAATTCCTTGTGACATCAAGAATTTATCAATTTCTGCCTTGAAGACATTTAGCATCCCAGCCTCCACTGCACTCTGAGGCAATGAATTCCACAGGCCCACCACTCTCTGGCTGAAGAAATGTCTCCGCATTTCTGTTCTGAATTTACCCCCTCTAATTCTAAGGCTGTGTCCACAGGTCCTAGTCTCTTCGCCTAACAGAAACAATTTTCTAGCGTCCACCCTTTCCAGCCATGTATTATCTTGTAGGTTTCTATTAGATCTCCCCTTAATCTTCTAAACTCCAATGAATACAATCCCAGGATCCTCAGCCATTCCTCGTATGTTAGACCTACCATTCCAGGGATCATCTCTGTGAATCTCCACTGGACATGCTCCAGTGCCAGTATGTCCTTCCTGAGGTGTGGGGACCAAAACTGGACACAGTACTCCAAATGGGGCCTAACCAGAGCTTTATAAAGTCTCAGTAGCACAACGGTGCTTTTATATTCCAACCCTCTTGAGATAAATGACAACATTGCATTCGCTTTCTTAATCATGGATTCAACCTGAATGTTTACCTTTAGAGAATCCTCGACTAGCACTCCCAGATCCCTTTGTACTTTGGCTTTATGAATTTTCTCACCGTTTAGAAAGTAGTCCATGCTTGTATTCTTTTTTCCAAAGTGCAAGACCTTGCATTTGCTCACATTGAATTCCATCAGCCATTTCCTGGACCACTCTCCCAAACTGTCTAGATCCTTCTGCAGCCTCCCCACTTCCTCAGTACTACCTGCCTGTCCACCTAACTTCGTATCATCGGCAAACTTCGCTAGAATGCCCCCAGTCCCTTCATCCAGATCATTAATATATAACGTGAACAGCTGCGGCCCCAACACTGAACCCTGCGGGACACCGCTTGTCACTGGCTGCCATTCCGAAAAAGAACCTTTTATCCCAACTCTCTGCCTTCTGTCAGACAGCCAATCCTCAATCTAGTAGCCCACCTCGAACACCATGGGCCCTCACCTTGCTCAGCAGCCTCCCGTGTGGCACCTTATCAAAGGCCTTTTGGAAGTCTAGATAGACCACATCCACTGGGTTTCCCTGGTCTAAGCTACTTGTCATCTCTTCAAAGAATTCCAACAGGTTTGTCAGGCACGACCTCCCCTTACTAAATCCATGTTGACCTGTTCTAATCCGACCCTGCTCTTCCAAGAATTTAGAAACCTCATCCTTAATGATGGATTCTAGAATTTTACCAATAATCGAGGTTAGGCTAATTGGCCTATAATTTTCCATCTTTTGTCTTGATCCTTTCTTGAATGAGGGGGTTACAACAGCGATCTTCCAATCATCCGGGACTTTCCCTGACTCCAGTGACTTTTGAAAGATCTCAACCAATGCCTCCTCTATTTCCTCAGCCACCTCCCTCAGAACCCTAGGATGTAGCCCATCGGGGCCAGGAGATTTATCAATGTTAAGACCTTTTAACTTTTCTAGCACTTTCTATTTTGTAATGGCAACCATACTTAACTCAGCCCCCGACTCCCTTTAATTGTTGGGATATTACTCATGTTTTCCACTGTGAAGACTGACGCAAAGTACTTATTAAGTTCTCCAGCTATTTCCTTATCTCCCATCACTAGGCTTCCAGCATCAGTTTGAAGTGGCCCAATGTCTACTTTTGCTTGTCGTTTGTTTCTTATGTATTGAAAGAAACTTTTACTGTCATTTCTAATATTACTGGCTAGCCTACCTTCATATTTGATCCTCTCCTTCCTTATTTCTCTCTTTGTTATCCTCTGTTTGTTTTTGTAGCCTTCCCAATCTTCTGATTTCCCAGTGCTCTTGGCCACTTTATAGGATCTCTCTTTTTCTTTGAAACATTTCCTGACTTCCTTTGTCAGCCATGGCTGTCTAATCCCTCCCCGGATAATCTTTCTTTTCTTGGGGATGAACCTCTGTACAGTGTCCTCAATTATACCCACAAACTCCTGCCATTTTTGCTCTACTGTCTTCCCCGCTAGGCTCTGCTTCCAGTCTATTTTTGTCAGTTCCTCTCTCATGCCCTCATAATTACCTTTATTTAACTGTAACACCATTACATCCGATTTTGCCTTCTGTCTTTCAAACTGCAGACTGAACTCTACCATATTATGATCTCTGCTTCCTAAGTGTTCCCTTACTTTAAGATTTTTTATAAAGTCTGGTTCATTACATAGCACTAGGTCCAGAATAGCCTGCTCCCTTGTGGGCTCCATGACAAGCTGTTCCAAAAAGCCATCCCATAAGCATTCCATGAATTCCCTTTCTTTGGATCCACTGGCAACATTATTTACCCAGTCCACCTGCATATTGAAGTCTCCCATGATCACTGTGACCTTGCCTTTCTGACATGCCCTTCTTTATTTCCCGGTACATGTTGTGCCCCTGGTCCTGACCACTGTTAGGAGGTCTGTACATAACTTCCATTATGTTTTTTTTGCCTTTGTAGTTCCTCAATTCCACCCACACAGACTCCACATCATCTGACGCTATGTCATTCAGTGCCATAGATTTAATTTTGTTCTTAACTAACAAGGCAACCCCGCCCCCTCTGCCCACCTCCCTGTCTTTTCAATAAGTTGAAAATCCTTGGATGTTTAACTGCCAGTCCTGATCCCCTGCAACCACGTCTCTGTGATGCCTACCACATCATAATCATTCACGATGATCTGTGCCATTAGTTCATCTGCTTTGTTACAAATGCTACAAGCATTCAGGTAAAGTGCCTTAATGCTAACTTTCTTATCATTGAGATATTGGAAGTCATAAGATGTCCAAAGTTATCCTTCCTTTTTGCTGCATTCCCAGTCTGCCTCAAGTTTAAATCTGCCTGCACATATGCTATCCTGTTGCTATCCTGCTATTTATCCTCTTCGCTAGAACATTGGTACCTGATCGGTTCAGGTGGAGACCGTCCCAACGGTACAGATCCCCCCAGTTCCAAAACTGATGCCAATGCCCCATGAAGTGGAATCCCTCTTTCCCACACCAATCCCTTAGCCACGTGTTTACTTCCCTAATTTTCTTATCCCTATGCCAGTTGGCACATAACTCGGGCAGTAATCCGGAGATTATGATCCTCGAGGACCTGTACTTCAATTTCCTTCCTAGTGCTTGATAATCTCCAAACAGGTCCTCCACCCTAGCTTTGCCTATGTTGTTAGTCCCAACATGGTCCACAACAACTGGATCCACCAGTTAAGTATATTATTAAGTATATCATTATACTTAATGATAACATCCTGGGGAGTGATGCTGAACAAAGAGACCTTGGAGTGCAGGTTCATAATTCCTTGAAAGTAGAGTCGCAAGTAGATAGGATAGCGAAAAAGGTGTTTAGTATGCTTTCCTTTATTGGTCAGTGCATTGAGTATAGAAATTGGGAGGTCATGTTATGGCTGTAGAAGACATTGGTTAGGCCACTTTTGAATATTGTGTGCAATTCTGGTCTCTTTCCTATCGGAAGGATGTTGTGAAACTTGAAAATGTTCAGAAAAGATTTACAAGGATGTTGCCAGGGTTGGAGAGTTTGAGCTATAGGGAGAGGCTGAACAGGCTGGGGCTGTTTTCCCTGGAGCATCGGAGGCTGAGGGGTGACCTTATAGAGGTTAATAAAATCATGAAGGACATGGATAGGATAAATAGACAATGCCTTTTCCCTGGGTTAGGAGAGTCCAGAACAAGAGGGTATAGGTTTAGGGTGAGAGGGGAAAGATATAAATAGGACCTAAGGGGCAACCTTTTACATAGAGGGTGGTGCGTGTGTGCATGGAATAAGCTGCCAGAGGAAATGGTGGAGGCTGGTTCAATTACAGCATTTAAAAGGCATCTGGATGGGTATATGAATAGGAAGAGTTTAGACAGATATGGGCCAGGTGCTGGCAAGAGCGACTAGATTAGGTTAGGATGTCTGGTCGGCATGGATGAGTTGGATCAAAGGGTCTGTTTCCGTGCTGTAAACTCTATGACTCTATATCCCTGCTTTTGCACAGTTTACTTTACAATGACATGATCCCACTGTTAAAATACTGGACGTAACTTACATTAATACAGCTCCTCTTTTTGAGCAAAGTGATATAATTAACCTTACTTAATAGTGAAAAAAACCTTTCCAAGTTGTAGGTTTAGATGAAATAAATCCAGTAATCTAATTAATGTTTCTTTTTAATAAATAAAATGCTTGCCAACAGAGTTGATATCAAAAAGTTATACCTATTTTGTAAACATAAAAATAAATCATTTTTATTGCTATGCTGTACTTGCATCCAAATGCTAGGTTCAAGATTAAGTTGCATGGTGTGTCATTCTTTGAAGATCCTGAAAGAATTACATCTATCTTTTCTGTAAATTCAGTTCCACAGTCAGTACCAACAGCAGCATTAATAAACAGTCATATTTATCTGGCCCGTAGTCTGTTGAAGAATTCATTGCAGCATTATGTGATATGGTGCTGAAACAGGAGACTTTCTCTTTGTGTAAGGATGATAAAGTTTAGCCACTTGTGAACTCTGTTCCTGATAAAAGTGGTGTCTGTCAGGGAGCTTCATTTTTCACTGGGCCATCTGCATTCATTCAAGGGAAGCTGGGCCTTTTCTGACCACTCGTTAATCAGTGAGAGGTTGATAGAACTTTCCCTTGATGAGTAAGGAAAGACAAAAGAAACAAAGATGTTAATTTACTTCATCAAGGGTCAAATGTCAATCTTGGCGTAAACAAAATAACTGAGAAAGCAGTATACAGAAGCATTGAGATCACATGTGTGTTTAAAGAACCATTGCCCCATTTGTTATTACCAATATTGTTATCATTTATTTGTCGTTCTTCTAGCTCGTGAGTAAATCATTCTGAACATTGCTATTTTTCTCTTTGGTTAGTTCTGACACTGTTTCCCTATACTTATCATTTGTTTGGGCTAAATTTATAATTTTTCATGAAAACACATTGCTCCCCTTTTTAATAGTTTTTATTTTTCAAGCCAGTGATACATTTATTTTATGTCTGCATTTCAATTTTGTGAATAATTTGTTTTCACAATCTCAAAGTTTTGCTTTGTAATCGCTCAATGGCAGTATTTTTGTACTTGAACTATTTGTATCTTACACACACATTTAATTCAATCTCAACAATAATTTTAAATATCATAAACATTTCCAAGACCCTTCACAGGGTCAAACAAAATTTGATATTGGGATTCTTAAGCATATATTAGAGAAGATGACCAAAAGTTTGTCAAGGATAGATTTTAAGGAGCTTCTTAAATGATGACAGAGAAGGAGAATAGATAGGTTTAGGGAGAAAAATCCAGAGCTCAGGGCATGGGCACCAAAGGTATGAATATCAGTGGTGGAGAGGTGAAAACAGGAAAGTACAAATCAGAGACTAGTATTGGAGAAATTCAGCGATCTTGGCTGGGTGGGGAGGAAGGAGGGTAGTTTAGGGCTGAAAGAGATACATATAGAGATAGGAAGGAGTGAAGGCATTTGAATACAAATGTAAGAATTTAAAATGGAGGCATTGCTTAACCAGGGGAAACATAGCTCAGTACATATGCAGGCATGCAGCTTTCACTGCCTAATTGTTTTCCTTTAAATACAAGCAGGTGGATTGGTGGATTGTACAGTAAACATTCCAAGCTAAATAGATATTAATGATCCTGAAAGTCCTTTGTAGGCATTAAAGTCCTGGTTAAAACTTTTCATATAGTTGTGCTAATTGAAAAAGACGGATCAGGGCTACAATGCAGTGAATTGAACTACTTCAACATCGCTGACGAATATCCCTATTGATCAAGATTTTCCTAAGCCCCACTGACCAAACTGTCTGCTAAATGAAAAATATATGGTTCAATGTTAATTTTGCTTTACAAAACTAAGGCAGTTTGTGAGGAGCCAGCTTACTGATAAGATAACAGTGAACCCGTTTGAACAATTTGCAATAGTGGAATAACCAAAGATGCACACAATAAACATCAAGAACCATTAAAGGATTAGAATCTCCCTGATAGAACTCCTGATTAAGTAAACGGAAAGTGGTGGTACACAGTAAATCATTGCCTTGTCGGGCTATTATTCTTGGGATCATGTCAGGCTTTACTAAGCTCTGTACCGATCCAGCATAGTTTCTTGCAACCATGAGATCAGTGTTAAAAGGTTAGTCCTTGATTGACAACTTGCCATTAACCACTTTTCTACAGGGGTCATTAGAAAGTTGATAATTTCAGTGTTAAAAGAAAACCATTCATTCACACAGCGATTGTGTGCATCAATGTTATCTTTGATAGATCGAAGATCTGATACTCAAAATATTGACTGAATGAGAAGATGTCATTTATTTACGACACTATCAACTCGTAAATATAAGTGCATTCAATTAACTGGTTTTTTTGAGTGCTGATTGGCCTAAGACCCTGCCAAATATGGCACCAAATACTCTGAAGAAGCAGATTGGAGTTCATTATAAGGCTGGTAGGGACTTCAGATGGGTTCTAAGAGGGAAGGGGAGACACTGTTGGGCCACGACAGATGCAGGAAAGGCCCACAGTTATCCAGGAGGGGCACATTGCAAAATAAAAAAGTTCACACACTTCTTTGGACCTTTTCTCAGAGGTCACCAGCAGTCGTTTTAACCAGGATTCTTTTATCCAATGCTCCTATTACAGATAAGTCACTTTTCCCAGTGATCCCGTTGATTATTGAGACCACTAGTGGATACTTGTAAACTTTTAACTGTACTCATCTGAGTACATGTGACAATAAAGCCAATTCAACATAGAATCATAGCAACACGATGTTGCTATTCATCTCCTCTAGCCTGTTCTACCATTCAATTAGATCATGGCTACTCTGTTTCTTAACCGCATCTAAGTATTTAAATTTCAAAATCATGAATACCCTTGCCCAACAAAACTGTTTCAATCTCAGTTTTGACACTTTCAATTGATCCTCCCACCTCAGCAATTTTTGGGGGGAGAGAGTTCCAAATATCCACTCCCCTCAGTGTGAAGAAGTCATTCCTGACATTATCCTTGAAGGGCCTGTCTCTAGTGGTAGAGTTGTACTTCCTTGATGCAGATGCACATATCAGTGGAAACAGTTAATCTCAGTTTACCCTATCAAACCTTTTCATCGTCTGAAGCACCATATTAGATCATCCCTCCATCTTCAGTACAAGTTCTTAGGGAAAAAAATGAAGACATAAAAAGTATAGCATTACAGATTGTAGGAATAACTTAGAAAATAGGGAAATGGAGAAACTGTTCAGAACAATAGTCCTTCTAATCCAGTCCATGCTGGCACCTAGCCTTCAGTCCATGCCAGGCCTTCACCTTGAGGGCCTTGAGGCTAGGACACCGCTCTAGAATCACCTCGAACTCAGGACTCCAGGCTGAGGCCACGTTGGGCTGAAAGACTGTTGCAGGCTGCCAGGAAATCACCATGCTAGGACAAGAGACTGCCACGTCCTATGGAGTACAATTTTCAAAACACAAATGTATCAATAGAATAGATTATTTAAATAGAAATGAGTCAAATTAATAGAGTACTGAGTGTATTAACATGGGAACCAATTTAGTTTTACCCTTATTTTACTGGGCAAAATCTGGTTTTCTATGTATTTTGAAATCTCATAAATATTCCCCTGTCAGCAGCCTTAGCAGTAACATGAAATATTTAAACTGGATATGAACTCAGCTGACATGAGGCAGGGAAATGTCTTCCCTTACATCATTGCACAGTTGAGAATCACAAGCTTTTTTTGCCACACTATATTTTCACCATGGTGTACCATGCAATGACTTCACCCACTGACAGACTGGAAGTCAGTGCAAGTGCAGACAAGAGGCAGCTGGCCAGGTTGGTTTGTATTGGCAAGGCTTGGGAGCACTCAGTTCCCACGTGAGATGCTGACTATGCTTCAAACAGTGGAGAGAGCCACTACTGTAAAGAGAATATTAATTGCGCACATCAATCACAAGCAGCTAGGTTACTGAGGTGAGCTGAGGGCAAGGAATGGTTCAAGAATTTCTGCCAAACGTTTTTGTTGTATTTGCTATGTTTTCTCAATGAAAACTGTTGATTGGGTGCCAGATTTCTTCGTTGCTTGCACTCTCCCTTCTTCTTTTTAAAGGAAGCATATCTCTCCAGTTTGTTTTATACGACTTCTATTATAAAATATCACTTCAGGCCTCCCATTTTTTTGAACTACAGTCAGCTTAAAAACTGACTTCTGGTTTCTTTCAAGAATCCCAGGACCCCATTACCTCTCCTGAGCTGTTCTTTTTCTTAAATGCTGCATTTCATTAATTCGATATTCTTTGACATTTTCTAATTTATTTCCAAAATACAGTAGTGAGGAACTGGCATGTGTTTACAGCTTGGGTTGCAGTGAATGTGATGAGACAGTGCACAAATAAAGTGCAGGGAAATGTAAACTCAAATAAAAGTTGCAAAGGTTTACATGTTTTATAGACACTAAAAATGGTTATCTTGTTCTCAGTTTCAAATTCTAATACATTAAGATTTACCAAATCACCACAGATAAAACTGCAAACAGCGCAAATGCTGGTAGCAGCTAAGCTGAATGGCCTGTTTCGATGCTGTTCATTTTATGCATAATACAGTTAATTTAGATGATAGAAGTGCTAAATTATGGGGAACAATATTGAAGTTGGAAGTCTTACCATGTCACTTAAACTACAGTCACTGCACGCTAAAATCATCTGCAAGACATTTTTCACCACCTACCCAGGAAATTGACGTTCTCTCAGAACGATCTCTCTATCTTTACCAAGAAGGTCAAGGGCTTATGGACTGGACTTTACACTCCTATGTTCCTCTGTTCAACCCAATCCGTTAAAAGGTGCCATGAGAGCATCGGGGTCACTCCCTATCCTCCAAGATATTCTTCTGGTTTGGCACTTCTCATCTGGCATCACGCCCCTCACAGATTCCACGTGCAATCTCTCTGGGATCCATGTTATCTTTATCCAGGGCATACTTGCAGTCCGACTGAGTTTTGAGACAGCCAGAACAGCTGGCCAATCTCCAAGCAGAGAGGTAGACAGATAAATGTGTACAAGAAAATAAAACAAGGCAAAATGTGAGTTAAAAACTAAAGCCACTCTCACTTTCATTTGCCTGACTATCAAAGAAAATATAGGAGTTATTTTAGGCAAGTCTATACCCAATGGAAAACCCACAGGATCAGATAAAATGCCAGCTTTACACACCACCAACTCACTCTCCATTGACTTCAGTGGAGTGTAAAATCAGGCCATTTGTTGCACTTCACTATGTCAGTTTAGATTAGATTCCCTACAGTGTGGAAACAGGCCCTTCGGCCCAACAAGTCCACACCAACCCTCCGAAGAGCAACTCACCCAGACCCATTCCCCAAACGCTATGGGCAATTTAGCTAGCATGGCCAATTCACCTAACCTGCACACCTTTGGGCTGTGGGAGGAAACCAACACAGACATGGAGATAATGTGCAAACTCCACACAGACAGTTGCCCGAGGGAGGAATTGAACCCGGGTCCCTGGTACTGTGAGGCAACAGTGCTAACCACTGAGCCACCATGCCATCCTGTCACTGACCAGTTCATTTTAAATTTCCCTTTTGTGCTGCAAAAGTCTATGAAGCCCTTTGTGCTTATATCTGTCCTGACTCATAAAGGAAGCTATATAATTCAATGTTCCTCCCCTTGCTCTATATAATGAAAATACCCATCCCTACCACTGCAACAATATTTGCAAAGGCAACTATAGATTGAAAATATTTGCCATAGGCACCTCATCTTAAGAATATTTAAAAACAAATCCTTTCACGTTTTTCTTTGCTGACTGAAATCCCTTTTATATGACATTGTCATTTTTGCCACAACAATCACTTGTGCAAAAATAACTTTCAAATAATATTCCATGTGAATAAAATGAATCTACAGTTTCTTTCTGCTCCCAATTATTTATTGCTGTTTCGCAGTCAATCTCAAGGTATTTAATAATTTCAACAAAGCTACTATTAGGTCTTTACTTTCTTAAAGTTTTCTCTTGAATGTTTAAAAAAAATTCAATCAAAACATTCATACCTTTCTTTATAACAACAACTTCTCATTCCTGGAGTCATTCCAGTGAAACTTCACTGCTCCCTTTCCATAGCCTAACATATATTTTATAATGGAGTATTGGAACATAATCCTGCCAGTTGACAGACATTGCTATCGGGTGCACTCGCTTTTAAACGTTTACATGCCTGCTCCTTTTGATCTCTCCATCCTTCCATTCTGTTAAGAATCTCACAACTTACAAATATATAAATATATGTCAAATGCTCTATCATTGTCCCCAGTGCCTCCTTATCCAATGACAGCCATGCAAATCTCCTGAGACAGGAATATGGGAATTGTAAATTGATCAATGTGGATCTAGTCCCCTCTTTGTAGTCACATGATAATGGAGTTGTTGACTGGCTACAGTGATAAATCTCCCTCATTAAGTCGACAACAGGTCCAGACATGAGCTGAGGAACACCCACTGGAGTGAAGAATTTTGGGAAAAGTAAGTACAAAGTCACTTACTTCTCTGAAACAATGTTATACACATTACATATCAAATCCCAAGTTACTTGCAAAATGTTTGAGGTGAGGGATGCCATGGTCGTCCCTGCTGATTACACTTGCAGGAAGTGCACCCATCTCCAGCTCCTCCAAGACCGTGTTAGGGAACTGGAGCTGGAGTTGGATGAACTTAGGATCATTCGGGAGGCAGAGGGGGTCATTGATCAGAGCTTTAGGGAAGTAGTAACTCCAAAGATTGCAGACAGATGGGTGACAGTGAGGGGGACTGGGAGGAAGCAGCCAGTGCAGGGATCCCCTGCGGCCGTTCCCCTCAAGAACAAGTGTACCATTTTGGATACTTGTGGCGGGGGGACTTACCAGGGGTAAGCAATGGGGTTCAGGCCTCTGGCACGGAGCCTGTCCCCGTTGCTCAGAAGGGAAAGGTGGAGAAGAGCAGAGCAATAGTTATTGGGGACTCGATAGTTCGGGGCACAGATAGGCGGTTCTGTGGGGGCGAGAGAGACTCACGTTTGGTATGTTGCCTCCCAGGTGCAAGGGTAAGTGATGTCTCTGATCGTGTTTTCCGGGTCCTTAAGGGGGAGGGGGAGCAGCCCGAAATCGTGGTCCACATTGGCACCAATGACATAGGTAGGAGGAGGGCTGAGGATGTTAGGCAGGCTTTCAGGGAACTAGGTTGGAAGCTCAGAGTTAGAACAAACAGAGTTGTTGTCTCTGGTTTGTTACCGGTGCCACGTGATAGAGAGTCGAGGAATAGGGAGAGAGAACAGTTAAATGCGTGGCTACAGGGATGGTGCAGGAGGGAGGGATTCCGGTATCTGGATAACTGGGGTTCTTTCTGGGGAAGGTGGGACCTCTATAAACAGGATGGGCTACACCTGAACCTGAGGGGAACCAGTATCCTTGGGGGGAGGTTTGCTCTTGGGGGGGGGGGGGGGGTTTAAACTAACTCTGCAGGGGCATGGGAACCTAGACTGTAGCTTTAGGGTGCAGGACCTGGAGTGTAGGGAGGTTAGGAACATGGCATCAATCTCAAAGGAGGGTGCCTGTAAACAGGAAAGTGTCTTGAAGTGTGTATACTTCAATGCAAGAAGTATACGAAATAAGGTAGGTGAACTTGCAGCGTGGGTTGGTACCTGGGATTTTGATGCTGTGGCTATTACGGAGACATGGGTAGAACAGGGACAGGATTGGCTGTTGCAGGTTCCAGGGTTTAAATGTTTTAGTAGGGTCAGAGGTGGGGGTAAAAGAGGGGGAGGTGTGGCATTGCTTGTCAAAGCTAATATTACAGCGGTGGAAAGGACGATGGATGAAGATTCGCCATCTGAGGTAGTTTGGGCTGAGGTTAGGAATAGGAAAGGTGAGGTCACCCTGTTAGGAGTTTTCTACAGGCCTCCTAATAGTCCTAGAGATGTAGAAGAAAGGATTGCGAGGATGATTCAGGAGAAGAGTGAAAGTAATAGGGTGATTGTTATGGGGGACTTTAACTTTCCAGATATTGACTGGGAAAGCTATAGCTCAAGTTCGTTAGATGGGTCGGTGTTTGTCCAATGTGTGCAGGAGGGTTTCCTGACACAATATGTAGACAGGCCAACAAGA
The DNA here is from genome assembly GCF_037043375.1 of Chiloscyllium plagiosum. Lineage (NCBI taxonomy): Eukaryota > Metazoa > Chordata > Chondrichthyes > Orectolobiformes > Hemiscylliidae > Chiloscyllium > Chiloscyllium plagiosum. The sequence continues at coordinate 25,899,610 of NW_028270156.1, forward strand.
GGTGAGGCCATACTGGATTTGGTTCTGGGTAACGAACCAGGCCAGGTGTTAGAATTGGAGGTAGGTGAGCACTTTGGGGGCAGTGATCACAATTCAATGACTTTTACTCTAGTGATGGAGAGGGATAAGTGTGCACTGCAGGGCAAGAGTTATAGCTGGGGGCAGGGAAATTATGATGCGGTGAGGCACGACCTAGGATGCGTGGTTTGGAAAAGTAGGCTTCAAGGCATGGGCACAATTGATATGTGGAGCTTGTTCAAGGAGCAACTATTGAGTGTCCTTGATAAGTATGTACAGGGAGGAAAGGGTCGTGTGAGGGAGCCGTGGTTTAATAAGGAATTGGAATCCCTTGTTAAATGGAAGAGGGCGGCCTATGTAAAGATGAGGCATGAAGGTTCAATTGGGGCGATTGAGAGTTATAAGGTAGTCAGGAAGGATCTGAAGAGAGAGCTAAGAGCAGCAAGGAGGGGACATGAAAAGTCCTTAGTTGGTCGGATTAGGGAAAGCCCTAAGGCTTTCTATAGGTATGTCAGGAATAAAAGAATGACTAGGGTAGGAATAGGTCCAATCAAGGATAGTAGTGGGAAGTTGCGTGTGGAGGCTGAAGAGATTGGGGAGACACTGAATGAATACTTTTCGTCCGTATTCACTCAGGAACAGGACATTGTTGCCAATGTGAATATTGAGTCACAATTAATTAGAATGGACGGCTTTGAGGTATGTAGGGAAGAGGTGTTGGAAATTCTGGAAAGGGTGAAAATAGGTAAGTCCCTTGGGCCTGATGGCATTTATCCTAGGATTCTCTGGGAAGCAAGGGAGGAGATTGCAGAGCCATTGGCCTTGATTTTTATGTCCTCGTTGTCTACAGGAATAGTGCCAGTAGACTGGAGGATAGCAAATGTGGTTCCCTTGTTCAAGAAGGGGAGTAGGGATAACCCTAGTAACTATAGGCCGGTGAGTCTCACTTCTGTTGTGGGCAAAGTCTTAGAGAGAATTGTAAGGGATAGGATTTATGAACATCTTGATAGGAATAATGTGATCAAGGATAGTCAGCATGGTTTTGTGAAGGGCAGTCGTGCCTCACAAACCTTATTGAATTCTTTGAGAAGGTGACTAAGGAGGTAGATGAGGGTAAAGCGGTAGATGTGGTGTATATGGATTTTAGTAAGGCGTTTGATAAGGTTCCCCATGGTAGGCTACTGCAAAAAATATGGAGGTATGGCATTGAGGGTGAGTTGGAGTTTGGATTAGGAATTGGCTGGCTGGAAGAAGACAGAGGGTAGTAGTTGATGGTAAAGGTCCATCTTGGAGTGCAGTTACTAGCGGTGTTCCGCAAAGATCTGTTTTGGGACCATTGCTGTTTATCATTTTTATAAATGACCTGGAGGAGGGGCTAGAAGTTGGGTGAGCAAGTTTGCGGATGATACGAAAGTCGGTGGAGTTGTTGACAGTGAGGAAGGATGTGTCAGGTTACAGCGGGATATAGATAAGTTGCAGAGCTGGGCAGAAAGGTGGCAAATGGAGTTCAATGTAGGTAAGTGTGAGGTGATTCACTTTGGTAACAAAAAGACGGGGTACTGGGCTAATGGTCGGATACTTGGTAGTGTGGATGAGCAGAGGGATCTTGGTGTCCATGTACACAGATCTCTGAAAGTTGCCACCCAGGTAAATAGTGCGATGAAGAAGGCATATGGCATACTGGCTTTTATTGGTCGAGGAACTGAGTTCCAGAGCCCTGAAGTCATGTTGCAGTTGTATAAGACTCTGGTGCGGCCGCATCTGGAGTATTGTATGCAGTTTTGGTCGCCATACTATAGGAAGGATGTGGAGGCACTGGAACGGGTGCAGAGGAGGTTTACTAGGATGTTGCCTGGTATTGTAGGAAGATCGTATGAGGAAAAGCTGAGGAACTTGGGGCTGTTTTCATTGGAGAAAAGAAGGTTTCGGGGTGACTTGATAGAGGTGTACAAGATGATTAGGGGTTTAGATAGGGTTGACCATGAGAACCTTTTTCCACGTATGGAGTCAGCTATTACGAGGGTGCATAGCTTTAAATTAAGGGGTGGTAGGTATAGGACAGATGTTAGGGGTAGATTCTTTACTCAGCGAGTCGTGAGTTCATGGAATGCCCTGCCAGTAGCAGTGGTGGACTCTCCCTCTTTATGGGCATTTAAACGGGCATTGGATAGGCATATGGAGGATAGTGGGCTAGTGTAGGTTAGGTGGGCTTGGATTGGCGCAACATCGAGGGCCAAAGGGCCTGTACTGTGCTGTATTTTTCTATGTTCTATGTTCTATGTTCATGTACTTTATCCTAAGGTTTTATTTTCTGAAAGAAACCTAATTTTCATTTGAATGATTCAACATTAACTATTACCTTCTTCCAAACCATTTTCCATGGCCTGCTTCCAAACTGTAGGGGATTCCATGATTCTATTTGCCTCTCCTTTACTAAAATGTATTTTCACAGAATAGTTTGAACTTAGAAATATGTGTTCTCATCAGTCTTTCTGATGTCACCTGTCTATTCTCCCTCACTGCTGCACACCATCTGGACTGTTATTTTCCGGTACATTTCTTCTTATTGTGGCCCTTCCTTGGAAAATTCTTCACTCATCTTTTAATCTTTTTAATACTTATTAAGAATCACTGTTATTCATTTCACAGGACATTGTGGCATCTTTGTCTCCAGCTGGTCCTATCCAATTATTGGCCACCTGTGTACATCTTACAGGGTTTGAAAAGTCTTTACTATTTCTGTAACCCTGACCAACAGGCTTCTTTCCTAAGGTCTCTTCTTAATTATGTGCTTTGCCTCTTACACTTATCATAGTCTTCTATTATTTTCAATGATTTATTAAATCCCTCATATATCTGAAGTAATCTGTTTGTCCGCTTTATTCCTGATCAGAATGTATTTAACCAGCACCTAAATCCTTTAGACCTAAATGCTTTCCATATCTAGGCCAATGATTAATTCATCCGAGCCAAACCTTACTTCATCCTCCTGAAAGTAGTCAATTTTCATTCTGACTGTCTTATCTTTAAAATTACTTTCTCTTAGAACTACTTCCAAGATGCATCTAATTAGGTTGCAGCCAAATTTCCCCCATGATGCCGCTATGCTTCAGGTCACTTGCCTGTACTGTATCAATACATTGACCCAGGGTCAGGGCTGCATCCTTCCTTAATGGACATGTAACATATAAAGGAAACAGCATTGGAAATTAGGAAATTATCCAAGAACTACCCATACTTACAACACTGCCTTTATAACAAAGCCCTCTGTAGAACTCATCCTTTGCTTCTTTTGCACTATTTAATCTACAATTAATTTTTCAATAAAGGAGCAGATTGCAATTTCTTAAAATTACCCAAGTTCTCACATTAAATTCTATGATGAAATTGTGTCTTATAATATAGCCACTTCTGACTTTTCCTCTTTCTCTCTCCTTCCCAAAAATATTATAATCAAGAACACTTAATTCCCAGTCGTACCCAATCTAAAGCCAAGTTTCTGACAAAGTTATACCGTCAAGTTCTTCCTTTCTACTTAATCCATTTAAATTAAGATCATCTTTCTAATGATTTCCATATTTGAAAGTAACTCCTGCAATCCTGCCACAGCAGAATTCTCACTGTCCTCTCCCCTTCTTTTCCATTTTCTGCACTTTTCACTTTCTTCTTAATTTGGCCTGCCTTCCCTGAAGTATGTCTATCCACATCTGAATGAGCTTACTCTTTTAGACAACAGTTGGTTCTGATATAACACGATAGTTCCTTTGTTGCACAATTTCACATTATAAGAAAATTGCACAATATCCGTGCCATTTAAGCTAATGGGGCTGGTGTTGCATTATAGCCAATACAGGTAAGGAAAGTTCATATTCTACAAATTCTTCAATCGCGTTAAAGCCAATTCGTGTAGAAGAAACATGCGAAATAGCAGAAGCAACTGTACTTTGTCCCATAATTAAACTCGTTCTAGGCAGATGAGGGAGAGACCAATACATAGAATTTCCTAGGCTCCAAAAATAATTAGCCTCATGACATATTAGTAAGTAATCTGTTTATATAAACATAACTATCCAAAGAAATTAAAGTCCTGTCCTTCTCATGAACCTTTCACAACCTCAGGACCAAAGCATTTTGCTGCCAATGAAATACTTCCAAAGTGTATTTATTATTGTAAGTATGATTCCTACAACCTTAGGAAACATACAAACCAATTTGCATGCAATTAGTTCCAACAAGTAGTGAATGGCAAATGAAAAGGTGATCTATTCTTTAGTTATGACGTTGAGGGACAAATATTGGTCAGGACTCCAGGCAAAACTCTCAGTGGTTAGCTCTCTTAGTCTGAACATTGGGGGTTCAAGTGTGACTGCAGATATTTAAGCACAAAAATATAGTCTAACACTCCCACAGAAATGCTACAATGACAGGTATGCTATCTTTCAAATAAGATGTTAAGCTGGTATTCCATCTGGTTTCTGAGATAGACGGAAAGGATTTTTCCTGAAAATAGCACCTGAGAATCCTTTCCATCAGGAAAGTACAGGAGTTGGGAGGTCATATAGTTACTGAAGAGGACATTGGTTAGGCCACTTTTGGAATATTGTGTACAATTCTGTTCTCCAGCCTATCGGAAAGATGTTGGAAAACTTGAAAGGGTTCAGAAAAGGTTTACAAGGATGTTGCCAGGGTTAGAGGATTTGGGCTATAGGGAGAGGTTGAATAGGCTGTTTTCCCTGGAGCATCGGATACTGAGGGGTAACCTTATAGAAGTTTATAAAATCCTATAAACAAAATCCTATAAAATTATAAAAAAGGATTTTTCCTGAAAATAGCACCTGAGAATCCTTTCCGTCTATCTCAGAAACCAGATGGAATATCAGCTTAACATCTTATTTGAAAGATAGCATACCTGTTATTGTAGCATTTCTGTGGGAGTGTTAGACTATATTTTTGTGCTTAAATATCTGCAGTCACACTTGAACCCCCAATGTTCAGACTAAGAGAGCTAACCACTGAGAGTCACTACTAATGTGTGTCAATTTTGCAAAGATTATTGAAAGTATTCATTTTAGTATACCAGCAATCATTTAAAGTCCAACAGAAACCCACACAAAATTCACCAGACACTTGTTGGTGGGAGTGTTCAAGAGAACAAAGAATTATCTGACTCAGCTAAAACCCTTCAAGAGTGATTTTTTTACTAAAGAACAGTTTGGAAAAATACTGCATCAGCTGATCTGCCACTGATTAAAAATTACACACATATGCAATTGAATCTATGCAAGTTATATCAGCTACAGCATCCCAAAAAAAAATTGACAGAAGCAAAAGGGACCTATAATTCCCTGCTCCTGGATAGGAGTGGGATGGCATGGTGGCTCAGTAGTGAGCACTGCTGCCTCGTGGTGCCAGGGACCCAGGTTCAATTTCACCCTTGGGTGACTGTCTGTCTGGAGTTTGCATGTTGTCCCTGTGCCTGGGAGAATTTCCTCTGGATGCTCTGGTTTCATCCCACAAAGCAAAGATGTGCAGGCTAGATGAATTAGTCATGGGAAATACAGGGATAGGGTAGGGGAGCTAGGTCTGGATGGGATGTCCTTTGAAGGGTCAGTATGGGCAAAATGGCCTGCTCCCACATTGTGGGGATTCTATGAATGTTATTGAAGTAAGATTCCTGGCTACTGTACCAATGGATGATACTTTTCTTTCCTAAACCTAGGAGCGAAGGCCATTATTAATACATTAGAATTGGCATGTCAGTGGTAGCCAATTGCAGCAGAAAGAAGGAGCATCCCACTGGAGGTTACCTGTAGGCTATTCAGGGGTCAGAGAACTTGTACCTGTGAAGAATCTTCAACTTATCTGGGAGTTATGTCATCTGATAAAGAAAGATAGTAAATGCTTAACTTCTGACAAGCACTAGGGCCTTGGCTTTCAGCTGGCATGAGGCCATTTACAGTTGTCAAGGTTGATATACTCACTGAAGTAACTTGAAAACTGCTTCAGCCACATCCCCTCAAGACAATGGCAACTTGTGGGTGCTTCTTCACATAGACCTTCCCCAGACAAAGTATTTTGGGGACTACACAGGAAAAAGTAATGCACACTCCAATTCTTCCCCTTTTCCTTGAACAGTTGTCCTTTTATCAAGGCCTGATTTTGAAAATGGCAGAGTTTGGATGGATAAAAATATTCAATGCACCTCCTATTGATTGGTTAGAGAATGATCTGAGAGCACCGGCCTGAGAACAACCTGCCCACACAAACTCATAACCATGGAATGTGCACAGGATCATAGAACAAGCCTGCTATGGAAGGAGGCCATTTTGTTATTGGAATTCACACTGGTTTTCTGAAAGAGCCTTTGGTTCTTTTACAAGTCACATTCAAAGAGTCATAGAGTCATAGCGATGTACAGCATGGAAACAGACCCTTCGGTCCAACTTGACCATGCCAACCCAATCTAGTCGCATTTGCCAGCACCCGGCCCATATCCCTCTAAACCCTTCCTATTCATTTATCCATCCAGATGCCTTTTAAATGTTGCAGTTGTACTAGCCTACACCACTTCATCTGGTATAATATTCCATACACGAACCACCCTCTGCGTGAAAAAGTTGCCCCTTAGGTCTCTTTCATATCTTTCCCTTCTCACCCTAAACCTATGCCCTCTAGTTCTGAACTCCCTCAACCCAGGTAAGAGACTTTGTCTATTTATCCTATCCATACCTCTCAGGATTTTATAAACTTCTATAATGTTACCCCTCAGCATCCGATGCTCCAGGGAAAACAGCCTATTAAACCTCTCCCTATAGCCCAAATCCTCTAACCCTGGCAACATCCTTGTAAACCTTTTCTGAACCCTTTCAAGTTTCTCAACATCTTTCCGATAGGCTGGAGAACAGAATTGTACACAATATTCCAAAAGTGACCTAACCAATGTCCTCTTCAGTAACAATATGACTTCCCAACTCCTGTACTCAATACTCTGACCAATAAAAGAAAGCATACGAAATGCCTTCTTCATTATCCTATCTACCTGCGACTCCATTTTCAAGGAGCTATGAACCTGCATTTCAAGATCTCTTTGTTCAGCAATGCTCCCAAGGACCTTACCATTAAGTGTATAAGTCCTGCTAAGATTTGCTTTCCCAAAATGAAGCACTTCACATTTATCAGAATTAAACTCCATCAGCCACTTCTCAGCCCATTGGCCCATTTGATCAAGATCCCATTGTAATCTGAGGTAACCTTCTTCGCTGTGCACTACACCTTCAATTTTGGTGTAATCTACAAACTTAGTAACTATACCTCTTATGCTCACATACAAATCATTTATCTAAATGATGAAAAGTAGTGGACCCAGCACTGATCCTTGTGGCACTCCACTGGTCACAGGTTTCCAGTTTGAAAAACATCCCTCCACTACCACACTCTGTCTTCTACCTTTGAGCCAGTTCTGTATCCAAATAGCGAGTTCTCCTTGTATTCCATGAGATATAACCTTGCTAATCAGTCTCCCATGGGGAACCTTGTTGAACAGCTTACTGAAGTCCGTATAGATTACATCTACTTGTCTGCCCTCATCAATCCTCTTTGTTACTTCTTCAAAAAAACTCAATCAAGTTTGTGAGACATGATTTCCCACCTCTGCTTCTCAAGCCATCAGCCTTTGGGAAAAAATTCTCTTGAATAGCTCTGTCCAAACATGTTAGTACCTGAAGAAGGGCTTATGTCCTAAACGTCAATTGTCCTGCTCCTTGGATGCTGCCTGACCTGCTGCCTGACCTGCTGCGCTTTTCCAGCAACACATTTTTCAGCATGTTAGTACATTGCACACATCTACTCCCAACCTTCTCTTTTCTAAGGAGAACTACTTCAGCTTCTCAATCTATCCTTATAACTGAAGTTCCTCATCTCTGGAACCATTCTAATAAATCTGGAATAGAAACAGCAGGTCTGGCAGTATATGTGAAGAGAAATCAGAGTTAATGTTTCGGGTCCGGTGACCCTTCCTCATGCAACTTCTGCTTTTGTTTCTGATTTACAGCATCTGCAATTCTTTCTGTTTTTATCTCATAAATCTGGATATGTTTCTGCAGTGTCTCCACTGGTAGAAGAATGTAATTGCAGCATGATGTGATCATTTGAGTAGCTTCTATTATAAATGTGAACATATGAATCTTTAATGGAAAATTGTTGACAGGAAATATCATCAGATATAACAATTGATAAAGTATTATATGTAGTTCAAGTCACTCAAACTGTTGGATGCTGCATAGGTTAAATTTTGGAGTAATCCTTTACAGTGCTAATCAGAATTTCCTTAATAAATAGACTGATTGGACAAAAAACAGTGACAGGCTCTATTGTTTGCTTTTAATGATAATTAATCTGTGCAGTAATTCAATTTTAAGTAAATGTCAGAGCCTTTAATTAAAGAATGAATTAATCATTTCAAAAGTATGATGCCAGAAGCCATTTCGTCACTCAAAGGGTGGAGGAAATCTGAACTTGCTCTCTGTCCCAAAAAGCTGTTGAGTCTGAGAACATCGATTGAATTTTTCAAAACTGGAGTACAAAGATTTTGTCAGGTTACAATATTAAGAGTTTCAGAACCAAGGGAGTTAGATGAAGCTAAAATATAAATCAGACAGGATCAAAATCAATAGTGAAGCAGCTTTCAGGGGCTAACTAACCTAATCCCTGCCCAATGTTCCTTTCCTGATCAATAAAAGCAACAGTTTTCCATTCAACATACAATGCTCAACAATGCAGAGAATTTTGCTTGCATGCTGAATACATAAGCACAGGTTTGTGCAGTTATCAATATTATTTAGCAACTTCCACATTTACTTCCTGCTTCTGGTGATTATCCATTATTTAGTCAAGACATTCAGTCCAACTGGCATTTATGCCCACAAGTCCATCCTCCACGCACACTACTTCATCAAAGTCTCTACCCATAGGGCTGAAGGTCTAAGGCTCCTCCTTAAAGACATCTGAGATGCTATTCACCTCAATTACACTATTTGATAGTGGTTCCCCTATCTAAAACTGGGCTTCCTACACTGGGGTTCAAGACACCAAGTATGGCAACAAGCAGAAAGGTTAGGCTCGCTTCCTTTTCCCTTGTTTTAATATGATTCCTTTGCCCCCAGCCACCGCTCACTGGGGGCAAGGAAGGTGTGCCAGTTTTCAGAACCACAAAATGGAGTCACAGTGGGAAAAGGTTTAGGAAGCGCTGGTCTAAAGACATTGAGTAAAGCATTTTTTAAACTGAATTATATTTGTGCAATAAAATGACTTCTTCATTTTAAGTAAAAAAAAATTCTTGATGCTGGGAATGTTGTATAAATCACACAATTCTGGGCAAGGAAAGTAGAAATGAGCACTTCTCAACTTCATGCCAAGTTGCAGACATTTTTGTACAACATCTGTTGAGGGAATTCTGTGTCATTTGAAAGAATGGTTTTTCAACTCCTTCTCACACTATCCACTACTCGGCTGATACCCTGCGATGACTAAATGTATGTGAGGGAATGCCAAAGCAATATTGTAGAACAGCAGAAAATCCTGAGCAAATACATGAAATTGTATGGCAGCACACCTGATAAAAAAAAACTCAATTGAGTTCAATCAGATCAGACTGTAAATCTTTCCAGTTCATGTCGTTACATCGCCAGTGATGACTTGATTCTGTCCGACCAATATTAAGAATAGAGATTAAACCCCATGTCCAGAATTCTTTGTCACCATTAAATGTCTGAGTGGAAAGTTTACCTCCAAGAAAGCTCAATATAAAGATATGAGAGAAAACACAGAATAATAAGGAGATCAGAAATTATTTTACCACTGAAGATCATTAGCATTAAGAGAATCAGGATGCATTAGGGTCCAGTGGGTCTGCTCTGCCATTTCACAAGATCATGGTGAACTATGGTTAGAGAATTTGTTGGTTTATTGGTAGAACTTTTGCATAAGTCCTTCAATTGTGAATTGAAGTTCCATTCCACTGATTCAAGCACATAATCTAGGTTCACATTCCAGTGCATAAATGAGGGAAACCTGACTGTCTGAAGTGCAGTCTTTTGAATTAGCTGTTAAATCCAAGATTTGTCTGCTCTCTCCAATGATTATGAAAGACCTCTAGACAACATTTTAAAGGGAAGAGCATTCTAATTCATATATTTATCCCTTAGCTAACAACTAACAAATTATTTCACTGTTATTGCATTGCTGCTGTTGGACATTTGTTGCAGCCAAACTGGTTGCCATATTTCCATGCATTGCAACAGTTATACATTGATTATTAACTGTAACAGACTATCCTCTGGATGTAAGTTTGCTCGCTGAGCTGAAAGGTTTGTTTTCAGATGTTTCGTTACCATACTAGGTGACATCAACAGTGAGCCTCGGTGAAGCACTGGTGTTAGTGACCGACACTATACACATACAAACCCTTTTCCATACAACCTTGTGCACTTGTGAACCATATGGCAAATGCAGTTCATTACTTTTAACTTGGCTATAAGTCAAGTTGTTGATTTTTGTGGCTTTTGACTAAAAGGTGCCATGCCAAAATATTTGTCCAACATTTTCCACACTTCCTTGAGTCAACAGGTTGCTAATTTGCAGATGATGATCATAAGATGGCTGAAGAATTTAATTAGCAATTAATTTGTAATAAAGGATACCAGAGAGCAGGGGAATCCTAAAGTGTTTGTGTATGAGATGCCTGACAGCATGCTTGAAAAAAGCAAATGTTTAGATAGATTAGGTAGAAGGAAGATGAAGTGTCAGGATCCAATGAAAAATATCCTAGAATTTGGAGACAGACAATTGCTGTATCTCATAAGTTATACTTTAGGCACAAATCTGTGTCAAAAACAAGAGACTAACTGAAGTAGAACCCATTTGTAAAATGGGAGACACAGATAATCTATGTAGTTACAAACCAGTTGATTTAGTATCTATGGTAGGTAAGGTTTTGGTAAAGTCAAAAAGGAAACCAATGTAGTTAGTTCAAGTTTGAAAATCTGTCTTTGGTCAAGTCTTTAGTCATTTGACTTAATACCTTTCAATGCAGTTTGATGTCAAATGTTGTTTCATTGTGCTCCTTTGAAGAACTTTAGATGTTTTACATTAAGGTTGCTATGTAGATTCAAGTTTTTATATATGAACATACAAAAAAGGAACAAGAGTAAGCCACTCAGTCCTTCGAGTCTGCTTCACTATTTAATAAGAATTTGGCTGATCTGATTTTAACTTCAACTCTACATTCCTGCACACTCCCTATAATCTTTTATCCTCTTGGCAATCAAGAATCGATCTACCACTGCCTCAAAAATATTTAAAGATTTTGCATCTACTGCCTTTTGAAAAAGATAATTCCAAAAATTTAAAATCTTCTGGAAGTAAAAAAATGTTTTCACATCTCATTTTTAAATAAAGATAGGAATAGGCATGGGCCATTCAGCCCATCCAACTTATCCCACTACTTAATATGATCATGGCTGATTGAACAATTCAATGCCTTCTGCTCTCCACATCTCTATAACCCTATGCACCACTGGTAATTAGAAATATATCAAACTCTATCTTAATCATCCTCAAAGGCAGAATGTCCACAACCCTCCATTGCATGGAATTCCAAAGGTTCACAACCCAATGAGTAAGATAATTTCACCATTTAAGTGTCATTCCATTTATTTTTGAATGGTGCTGCCTGGTTTTAGACTTCTCAACCAAGTGAAATGTCTTAGCTGCATCTGCCTGTCTCTTCGTTTAAGTATTTGTAGCTTTCAATGAGATCATTCCTCATTCTTTAAAAGTCCGGAGTATCCAGATGGGGTTTGATGAACTTTTATTGCATCCCCTCTCTCACAATAATATCTTTCCTGAGATAAGGAGACCAAAATTGTACACAGTGCTCTAGATATGGCCTAACCAAGCTCTTATACATGCTAATTTTTCAAGGAATTAATTCTCTAAGTGATTTAAGTTCACTTGGATCCAGGTTTGCTGATTGTTTCTATTTGGCAGGTTTAAAATGATTTTATCCTTTCCAGCCTCTTTCAACTTCCTTGCAGTCTCCTTCTCACAACCCTTTCCATTTGTAGCCTCCTTCCTTCTCAAAGTTTTTTCTCCCTTGCCCAAATATCCTCTTCTTCATGCTCCCCAATTCTTCTCCCCCTTGTACCTAATTACTGCTCCATCCCCTTATGTCTCCTTTCTTCTTTCTGTACACTCCCACTCAGGTGTCCTCTCCTCTCCTCCTCTATACCCTATCTTCATCCCATATCCTTGTTGCACCCTTCATTTCCACCCCACCAGCAACCCACTCTGACTTGGCCAACAGCAAACACTGCACTCTGTACCCTCACTGTCTGAGGCCCAGACTTGGTCAATGGAAGGGTACAGGCCAGGTGGTTTAGGGATGGAGAGAGGGGGTAGTGAGGAACAGTTGGAGGGATGTGGAGGAGAGCACTTGAGGAGGATAGATGGGGAGAGGTAAGCAAGGAGGGAAGTAAGAATCTTGGAGGAGATGAAAAAGGGGGAAAGGACAGGAGTAAAGTGAGAATGGATGAGGAGAGGTGGGAAACAGTCAACAGGGAGAGGGAAAGGACAGAAGAGAGCAAGAAGGGGAGGGAATGGGGAAAAGGAGAAAATGAGAGAGAGGGAAAGAGGGAGGGAAAAGAAGATTAGATGAGGGAAAGGAGAAGGGACAGAGGAATTGGAATGGGAACAGAAGGGATGGGAGAACACAAGGACACTTCAAGCTGGAGGCATCCTCTGAAGACAATTTTTTTAAAGATTCAAATGTGGGCACAGCTGCCAAGCCATCAATATTGATAGAGACTTCTTACACAGAATTGCCTCATACCTACTGGATAGGTCAGAAAAAGGTGTCAATGTTCCTGGCCTGATGCTAGAGGGATAATGCCAGGCAATGTGTGTTTTAGCCTCATAGGCATGGGGAGGAGGATGCTCCTGGCTGAGTCCCCAATATGCTCCCATATCATGATTAGGTTAGATTCCCTGCAGTGTGTAAACAGGCCCTTTGGTCCAACAAGTCCACACCAACCCTCCGAAGAGTAACCCACCCAGACCCGTTTCCCTCTAACTAATGCACCTAATACAATAGGCAATTCACCTGACCTGCACAGTTTTGGAAACCGGAGCACCTGGAGGAAACCCATGCAGACAGGGGGAGAATGTGCAAACTCCACACAGACAGTCACCCAAGGCTTGAATTGAACCTGGGACCCTTGTGCTGTGGGGGAACAGTGCTAACCACTGAGCCACCATGCCAACATGTTTAATTGTTCCTAATTAATTAGCAAATGATATAAGGTGGACAGCTCATTTAAATATAGCTCTGGCAAGATCACTGAGAGTTGGATTGTATCAGGCAGACAACCCTAAACACAGTTTTCAGAAATTCCCCCTCTGACCATCTTCCATGAGGCAGCTAAATTCCCCTATGACTTCGTGTAGCTTCTCCAGCCAGAGAAACGGCTTCTCAGCATTTGCCAAGCAAGTCCCCTCTGAATCTTACATGTTTCAATTTAGCCCATTACAATCTGTCCACAGGGTGTAACTGCGGAATCCCGCAAGGAATGAATGCTCCCGAACATCTGTTGTCGGTGTACATGACACATAATACTAGGAAAATGAATTATGAAACTATCTTATTTTGGTTAATTTTGTACATGCTGATAAGCAATATGCATACTTACGTTGAAGATAAAGAGACAAAAAAACAATGTGCATTTTTAGACATAATGTACAAAGGTGTAATTTTTGGAAAATATGGAGAGGGATTGTTAATCAGGGTATTATATTAAAATATTTATGTTTGAATCCTTCAGTATATTTTATCTGAAATTTGCAGCCAATTCATAATTTTGATGATTGCTTGCCTTCTTTGCCTATTGCTATGTAATAATTAATGTCTCTACATAGTAAGATGTACATTTTCCAGCGCAGAAAAAGGCAATTTAGCCCAACTTGTCCATACTGTTGTTTATGGTCTCCATGGACCACTTCCCATTTTCCTTCATTTTGTTCGATCAACAGATTCCTCTCTTCAGGCGTTCCCTCCTATGTTTATCTGACTCTCCCCTAAACGCATCTTCGTGATTATTGTACTGCTCATTTTAATATTTAACTTAAATAAATTGTGAAATGTTCTAACTTTTCGCTGTGTAATGATGAGTTTGATATATATACAAAGATTCTCACGGTTTTTAAATCTGAGGCGATAAGGATGGAACCTTGAACATTTTCCCATGCATACTGTTCTTGGCTCCAATCCATGCTTTCCTTTCCAGTCCTATAACAGTAACAGTTTCCCTCTTCCATTTAGCAGATCATCACACTACCTCTGTTGAATTGTTATTCCTTGCAAAGCCTTCCACAACGTTTTCATCACTCAGGTAAAGGAAAAAGAAAGAAAATTTGACCAATCATTTTAACTGAATTATGTTATTGGAATTTGTTTATGAAAGGCTGATGATTGTTTGGAGTTTCTTTTAGTCATAATTTCATTGGTGTACCAATTCAAGGTCCGTCAACAGAACAGAGGTGAGCTTGAAATAACATGAAGGCAGGAAGCACTTAGACTACTTAGGGATTACCCAGTGATTAGATGTTAAATCATATTTAATTATATTTTCTGATGCATTCACTTTGATTTTGAAACACTTTGCTTTAACAATGTTTCTTCTCACAGAAACCATGTGTGCTTTTTAGTTTCATTTGCCTTTGTTTTATGCTTTTAAAATATTGACTTGCTGACCTTAGAAACTTTGGGTCATTGGAATGTGTATGTCTATCATGATTCTTTTGTAATCCTTTTTTAGTACTTGGTGCCCTATGGAAATGTTTTCTCTGGACTGGTAGCCTTGGGAAGCTGATGGTGGGGAGTTAGAATGCAGTATTCCCCAGTATTGTGTCAATTTTTGTACAACTTCACCGGAATGAATGAATATTATTGAGAAGATGGGGTCTGTTGCATTAGTTTGTACAGTCCCATTCAGGTTGCCAACCAGGATTATCTTGGAAACTTGGAATTTAAAGACCAATTTCTGGATGTGCTGCCAAGAATTCCCTGGGATAGAAATCAGAGGCATGTTAAAAAGAAAACTGAATTTTCTTTGCATGTTATTAGTTATTCATTATGAAAATATTAATGATGAAGGATAAACCAGTAGCGCAACAGGAAGTGGAAGGTCATGTTTTAGACCATTATAAGTAATTTTGTGGGAGATGACATCCCAAAAGATCAGAACAAAATCCCTCTCACAGTAATGAACCTGATAGGTGATGATGAGAATGAAGGAGGAGCTGCAGAGAGAATGGGATTGGTGGAGGTATGATCAGGGCAGGGGGGATGGTGGAGTGTTTGGGGCAGGTGCTTGCTGTGTTGGAATGTAGTGTGTTACTGAGGGAGGAGGGGAAATTGGAGTTAGGTGATGTGTGAAGGTTACCTTTTAATTCTTTGTCCTGGCAGTAACTGACTTTGGATACCAGCCTGTTTTGCTATCAGAACAATTGGTACAAATGGCTCAGCTCCTACAAGGCCAGAAGCAGACACAGCAGAGTTACAAATATTGCCAATTCCTTTTTGTAACCTGTGTCACAGTGGAAATGTCACGTCCCTGTTGTTTTATACAATCCGATGCTGACTGTAGTAAAGCTGCCAATATAAAGCCATTTATCTCTCATCCGGGTGCGTTTCAAGGCCTGATCCAGAGTTAACTTTCTCACTGAGCGAGACTGTACTTGGATATGCTGTGATAGTATCTGTGTAATCTTACGCAGATCACTAGAACACTGCGTTCCTCCGTTTGCGTTCTCATGTGCAACCATCAATTTCCTTCACCCCATCCTTGGCTGCCTGAATCCTAAGTTCTGGGACGCCTTCCTTAAACCTCTTTCATTGCATTCTCTTTTCAAACTATCGGTCAATCCTTTGGCCAAGCATTAGGTCAACAGTCCCAATATCTCCTTATGAACTTTGAGTCTAAAATTTCTTGGATAATGTTTCCTTGAAATGTTTTTTTAAATTCAATCACGGGACGTGGGCATTGCTGGCTGGCCAGCATTTATTACCCATCCCTGGCTGCCCTTCAGAAGGCAGTGGTGAGCTGCCTTTTGAACTTCTGCAGTCCTTGCGACAATGCATGACAATAAACACATCATATAAATGCAAATAGTTATTGTTGTTGGCTGATCACAGCAAATGGACCATTAATTCAATCTGATGTTCCTATTCAACACATCCCAGCCCTTGGACTTAGCATGGCAAATATAAGTAATATATTAATTTGGGAAAACTTGTTTTTACTGGTTTGCCCTTACCATACATCATTCAGTGGCTATAAATTTAAAATAACCCTTTCATTCAAGAATGTTCTGTGGACACCTGAGATATGCAAATCATTGGCATCTTGAGGCCATACTGGAACATGCAAGGCACTATATAAATGCAGATCCTTTTGTTTTCTTTCCTGAACTGAGGAGATAATAAATCTTCTGTTTATATTTTCTTTTCCCCTACACTACTGCCATACAACAGTAGTGCTTATTTTCTGCAGCATCCATGTGTTTGTGTGTAGGTGCAAGACACAATGAAAACAACAGTTGTGTAGATTGCTTTATTAATATTCCATCACCTGGAAAAGCATGTGGCCAAGGAACCAGTGACAAGCAGACCCTGGTAGAGGCAATGCCTATGTGAAAGAAAAATAAAGCAGTGTCCGTCTCTTCCTAAAGACATCAAGAGTATTGGTGGACACCACATGGTCCTTCTCTAGGGACACCTAGGCCCAAACATAGCCGCAGAAGAGTGGCAGGCAGTTAATCGTAATAATCCCATCCACAGCCCGCAGCCTGGACAATGCAGATCCCTTTATCTGACCAGGCTTTGTTATTACCAACTTGTCCAAGTCAAATATCATCCATTCCTGCTCTGCCTGGACTAATTTTAATCCATTCTTATTGAGTACAATCACTTATACAGATTGAATAATTTTGTGCAATAAGTGCTTCACCTTTTTAAAAAATGTTTTTTCATGTCATGTCTGTGCAGGTGTAGGACACAGTGAAGAACAAACAAGTGTGTAAATCTTTATTTATATTCCACAACCAGCAAGAAAGGAAACACACGAGTGGCCAGTGACAAGCAGTGCCCTTCTCATCAAAGGGCAATGCTGCGTGATCAAAATGTGAAAGGGGAGGGTAGGGACTAAATCAAAATAGAGTCAGTGGGGGAAATAAAGCATTCCACATCCTGCAGTTCCCACCCCTCCCTGAAAACCTCAAGGGTGTTGGTAGACACCATGTACTCCTTCTCCAAGGACACCTGCGCATGGACGTAACGATGGAAGAGGTGCAGGGACATTCCTGTTTAGTTTTTTTCTTGCTCTTTTTTAAACAAGTGCATAAATCTTTATCTATATTCCACCACTAGGAAGAAAGGAAACACCCGAGTGGCCAGTGACAAGTATTGCCGTTCACATCAAAGGGCAATGCTGCGCGATCAAAAAAGTGAAGGGGTTGGCAGGGATTAGACCAAAATAGAGTTGGAGAGGGAAATAAAACACTCCACACCTTGCAGTGCCCACCTCTCCCTAAAGACATCAAGAGTATTGGTGGACACCACATGCTCCTTCTCTAGGGACACCTGGGCTCAAACATAGCTGCAGAAGAGTGGCAGGCAGTTGGCCGTAATAATCCCCTCTACAGCCCATTGCCTGGACAATGCCGATCCCTTTACCTGATTGGGCTTTGTTATTACCAACTTATCTAAGTCAAGTATCATCCATTTCTGTTCTGCCTGGACTAGTTTTAATCCATTCTGATTGAGTACCATCATTTATATCTATTGAATAATTTTGTGCAATAAGTATTTCATCATTAAGTGCAATCATGGCCCATTATCCCATTTGACTGATCATGAGTTAATGAAAGAGCAATTCGAATTATAAAACATCTTGGGGGCCCCTGTGTGTTATTGCATTTCAAGAGTGTTTGAGCACTATGTTATGGGATTAAGTTCAAATTGTAATTAATATATGCTGTGCTATTTATTGGTGTGTTCAGAATAATCACAATGGCGCACTCAAATCTTTGTGGACAGACCAACACAGGCCAAATGCTATTAACCTTAATGAGCAGTGTTTGATGATGGAGAACAAGTTCCTGGATTTCCCTGTCAATAAACCACTCTGACAGTCAAAACAAACACATAGAAGGACTATCTAAGAGCTGGCTGAATGCTAAAGCAGACTGGGCATTCTCAGCTTTCTTTTTAATACCTAATCTCTCCTCTTTCTTATTATTTGACTGCACAAAAGATCTCAAGGAGGATTGATTTGAACTAAGTAGTAAATTTTACCTTCCATTAACTATCCTGAACATTCACAAAATTAAACACTGTTCATCATTTGAGCCATGGTTCTGAATCAAAATGCCATTTCTTTTCTTTCGTGAGTAGGACAAGGTCACTGTAGGTTAAGCTAGTAAAAACTAGTTTGGGGTTTATATTAGGAAATAGAGTGCTTACAACACAAAATAGTTCTTTAAATAAACTAATGGGAGGAAAAGAATAAACACTGAAATAATTTGTAAAGCAACTTGCACCAAGCCTTATTCATCCATCACCCTCTCTCTGTTCTCTGACTCACGTTAGCTCATCTTTAAGCAACAGTTCAATTTTGAAATAATTACATTTATTTTCAAATCCCTCTGTGGCTTTCCCCACCCTCCCCTTCAGCAACCCTCAAAGGTCTCTGCAATCCTCCAGTACTGGCCATTTGTGCACTCCACATTCATCAGCAGAATTTTCCAGCAAATAATTCCTCAGTATGTGGGAATTGACAGTGTGTTGTATCCCGATGCAATAACCACATGGCTAGCAGCTAAGATACAGTTAGGATGTGAGTCTTTCCTTTAGTATTTCTTCATGATTCAACCTAGCTCAGCAGGCTCCAATTCAGAAGGTAGTGGTCTCTAACTGTACTCTAAGGTGATGACATACCAGGTCCAAGGAACTGAATAATTGGTCTAGGTTTCCAAATTTCATATATTGAGTAAATTCTCTAGACTAACGTTTCAAGAAAGAAAGGAAAATGGAACCTTGCATTTATATATCGCTGCTAATTTCTCCAGAGTTCCCCAAAGCATACTGCTGCCAATGAACTGCTTCTAAGACAGGGTTATAGGGCTGAATCAGGTGGGCTGGCATTACAGAATGACAGAATCGTTACAGCTTAGAAAGAAGCTATTCAATGGGGGAAAGCATCAGGCAGGGAGTGGGATCTTTTCCCAATGTTTAGCAAAGACCTATTCACTGATGCTCAGTTTGGGTTCCACCAGGGTCACTATGTTGCTGACCTCATTGCACCTTTAGTCTAAACATGGACAAAAGAACTGGACTCCAGAGGTGAGATGAGAATGACTCCCTTTAACATCAAAGAGGTATTTGATCAAAGCAGCATTCAGGTAACCACCTGATGAAGCTGTGCTTCAAAAGCTAGTGCTTCCAAATAAACCTAGGCAAAAGTGAGGACTGCAGATGCTGGAGATTAGAGTCAAGGTTAGAGTGGCGCTGGAAAAGCACAGCAGGTCAGGCAGCATCCGAGAAGCAGGAAAATCGATGTTTCAGGCAGGATTCCTGATGAAGGATTCCTGCCCGAAACTTCCAAATAAACCAGATGGACTATAACCTGGTGTTGTGTGATTTTTAACTTTGTCCACCACAGTCCAACATCGGCTCCTCCAAATCATGGTATTTGATCATGGAAGGAATCAAGAAACCCTTGCAAAACTGAAGTCAATAAGAATAGGGGAGAAATTTCTGCTGGTTGAAATCATACCCAGAATAAAGGAACTTGGATGTGGTAGTTGGTGGTCGATCAGCTCAGTCCCAGGACATCACTACAGACATTCTTCGGGCTTGTGTCCTCGGTCCAGTCATCTCTAGCTAGGTTAGAAATAGGGATGCTTGCTGATGTTTGTAAAATATTCAGTGCCATTTGTGGCTCCTCAGAATATTGAACAAGTGGTGTGTGTCCATATGCAGCAAGACCTGGGCAACATCCAGACTTGGGTTGGTATGTGGGAAATAGTATTGATACCACATAAATACTAGGCAATGACCATCTCCACCAAGAGAGAATTTTATTGTGTCTTAGAATCAGAGTCATAGAGGGATTCAGCATGGAAACAGGTCCTTTGGTCCAACCAGTCTATGTCAAACATAATCTCAAATAGTCCCACCCACCTGCTCCTTGCCTATATTCCTTCAAACCTTTCCTACTCATGTACTTATCCAAGTGTCTTTTAAAAGTTGCAATTGTATCCACATCCACCACTTCCTCAGGAAGTTCATTCCACACATGAACCACCCTCTGTATAAAAGATTTGCCACTCCTGTCTTTTTTAAATCTCTCTCCTCTCACCTTAAGAATGTGTCCCCTTGTCTTGAAATCCTCTTCTTTATATTCAATGGCATTATCATCACTGAATTCCCTCCCAGTATCACCATTCTGGAAGTTACCATTAACCAACCATGTACAGTAAATGCTGTGACTACAAGAGCAGGTCAGAAGCTAGGAGCTCTGTGGAGAGTAAAAACATAAGAACTAAGAACAGGAGTAGGCAATTCAGCCCCTCGAGCTTACTGCACCATTTGATATGGTCGTGGCTGATCTCATCTCAGCTTTAGCACCATTTTCCTATCCAGTCTCCATAACCTTTCAACCTGTTACTAATTAAAATTCTGTCTATCTTCTCTTTAAATTTATTCAATGTCCATATCAACCATACCCTGGAGTAGTGAATTACACAAATTCACACCCTTCTGAGTTGAAAGTGCATTACTGCTACTTTACTACCATCGGATCAAAATTCTGAAATTTTGTAACAGTGCTGTAGGTGCAGCTACACCACATGGACTACAGTGGTTCCAGAAACAAAGTTAAAAACCACACAACATCTGTTTATCATCCAACAGGCTTACTTGGAAGTGCAAGTTTTCAGAGTGCTGCACCTTCATCAGGTAGCTAGAGGGGCAGGATCATAGGAATTTATAGTAAAAAAAAGTGTCATACAATTGATGCAAAGTATTGAACAAACTTAGATTGCTGTTAAGTCTTTTATCACTGAGAAAGGGGATGCAGGTTTTGAGTGACTAACATGTAAATCCCAGAACTTCTTTCAGGTCACAATCCCAAGATAACTTCAGGTTTTATAAAAACAAAGTGATATCTCAGTTCAGTCAATGCATTTAAGGTGTGAGGTTAGAGTCTGTCTGCATCCCAACCTAAGTCAGACTGGTTGTAGTTCCAAAGCAAGAATTTATAAAATGTCACATGGACTGACTGCCTACAGATTGTGTGCTTTTTGAACAAAATAGAACGTATCTACAAATACAAGTCTGCAAATGCAAATTCACCCCATAGACTTATATGTGCTTGTGCATGCAGGTGAGGGAGAGAGAGTGAAAGATAGTGTGTATGTGTGTATGAGAGTGTGTGTGCATAAGTGTGATGGAGCATATACACACACACCACTCACACAAAAGCATACACACACTCTTACACATGATTACACTCACATCGACCCTCTCTCAAACACAGTCTCTCTTAGACACGGACACACACACCCACACTCACACTCACACGCACACCCTCTCATAGGCTTATACTCCATCACACTCACACGCTCACATTCTATCAAGCACACACACACACATACACTCTCTCCTTCTCTCTTACACACACCCTCTCCCTCCCTCTCACACGTGCACATATAAGTAAATAAGTCTATTTGCAAATACATTCTATTTTGTTCAAAAAGCACACAATCTGTAGGCAGTCAGTCCATGTGACATTTTATAAATTCTAACTTTGGAAATAGAACCAAACTGACTTAGGACTGGGATACATCCAACTCTAAATTCACACCTTTCATGCATTGTCTGAGCTGTGATGTCACCTTTTTTTTAAATAAAGGTTTAAGGTACCTTGGGAATACGACTTGAAAACAAGTTCTGATATTTATATGTTAATGAATCGAAACCTGCATCCCCTATTCTAACTAATTAAAGACTTAACAGCAATCTAGGTTTGTTCAATACTTCGCATCAGTTGTATCTTTTACTCTCAGTTCTGTGTCCTATGATCCTGTTACCTGATGAAACAGCAGCACTCTGAAAGCTTGTACTTCCAAATAAATCTGGCACCTCCGAATCATGGTTGCAGGAGGCAGCTCATCTGCATCTTCTTAAGGGTAATATAGGCAGTGACTGCCACATCTTCTGAACAATTACAAAAAACATTTCAATGGTCACCAGTTAGCTGGATTTTTAATTCAATATGAAATTTGGCTAAACTGACAGGAAATGCAATGCTACAGTCCGATGGAATCTCTTAATGAAGGAACTGACTGATCAGAACTGTCACTGCAGTCAATTCTGCCCTCTAATGTTAAGATTAGGCATTGCAGTAGGCCAAACAGAAAATATATTATTTAAATGGAAACAAACCCCACTATGACTTAGTTTTTTTAGATTTCCTTTGGTTCTGTTGAAATTAAGCTTTATGTTAATCAGTTGAGTCTTCTTAAGAAAAGGTAATGTACAAATTTATTCCTGCGTTGATGACATTGATAAAACTATAGCTCCTTGTTTTCTGCAAATTTCACACTTCATTAACAAGATAAATGAGGCTATTAGGTGAGTTTAAACTTCAAAAGCTCCCCACACTTTTTAATGAACATTAAAATCTTTGGACACGCATCTTAAAAACTGTGTGAACTTATGTAATTTTCACATACTTTCCTGCTGTCCTGAACCACATTCTCCCTACCCAGTGCCCACTAATATCTCTGTGTTCAGCCTGACTGGACCAGGTCATTAAAGAAAAAAATGCTTAAATTTATATTACAATCTTCATAACCTCCTGAACTGCTTTAGAACTAGTTAATAGTTTTGAAATATTGTCACTTACATGACTTGTTCATCTATCACCTCAAGTACTTGCTGCCCTATACTATCTGATTGTTTGGTAAGACCAGGGCAATAAAATACTCATCCTTATTTTATTTAATCCTTCCTGGCCTTGTACCTAGCGGTTTCTGTAACCTCCTCAAAGCCCTATAACCCTCTTTGATTTAAATGCCCCTCCAACTCCAACATCTTGTGTGTTGTCTGCTTCTTTCGTCATTCAACATCTTTTGTTTGAGGGGGTTAGAATCCAATCCCAGCTGGGATACATGAAGCATTTCCTTTTCAAAGTGGAAGAACCGGTGGTCTGTCCAACTGGACTGGAATAAAAATAAACCAGGAAAAGTAAAGCGTAAGAAAAATGGAAAAACATCAATTCAGACTAACTGGTCTGAATAATTTTGTACAAGTACAGATATTTGAAATACAGGAGTTCTATCTGGAGAATATTAAACCAGTTCTGACCAGTTTTATGGGATCCAGTTCTACTAGTTTTACCATTAATGGAAAATATGAAGGGTCAGAACTTATGGCATTCACTGGTTTTAATATTTAAATTACATAGCAACAGTAGGCAAAATTGAAAGTGTGGCTAACAATAAAAATCTAAATGTTGCTGTCTACTGTTAGCTTTGTGGAAATGGCACCTTACCCTATAACTCACCAGTGAAATGTGTGGCACTTTGACTTGGATACAGTATACAGTAAATATAGACTAACATTACTGAAAATTGGTACTTGTCCATATCTGCCTAAGAACACTTTTTAATGGCATTTTTAATATTAATTACTTACGAAAATCTTCTCTGGCCCTGAAAACTAACTTCTACATGTATGATGTTGCAATTTTTTAGCTTTTAATTTTGTTGCAATAACTTCTTTAAAAATTTGCATTTTTATCTCTGTTTCTGATACCAATTTTATTTTCCATCTCTGTTTTCTACTCTGTACTTGAATTGCCAGTAAATATAATATTTTGACTCTTCCTGGTTCAGATGCTGAGCAATTCATTAACATTTCTTCAATATGATTGCTTAAGGAGGTCACTTACTTAGTTTGCACAGATTCTAAAGGGCATGTAGAGGGCACTGCACTATTCACACTTTTTATTTGCAGTGCTTACCTTGAAATATCTTACTGGAATTAAATAAACAAGAAACAAGAAATATGCAAAGCAGCTACAAATTTGTTGCATGGTTATGGTCAATTCTGACCTATTTTGGGAAAGAAAATCCATGCAACACAGAGAATCGGCAAATCCCACAGGGAAAGCTGCAGAATGCTTTATCATGTGTACCTTTCAGCACTAGTCAGCTGCCTTCCCAAAACAGATTTTTTGACAGCACAGGAACTTAATCCTGCTAGTTTCTCCATGAAGCCCTTATCCACCTGGGTTTGGGGTAGGGGGCTGGGGTGGTGGGGACAAAGGACATGGAAGAAGATATTCTGGTCCTAAAATTATTGTATTTAACATTGAGTCCTGAAGACTGCAGGACCCCCTCAAGGGGAAAATAGGATGCTGTTCTACCAGCTGGCGCTGAACCTTGCTGGACCATTGTTGTTGAAATGGCAAACAACAGAAAGCTTGGGTAATTTTTGTGGACACCTTTGTCCGTCTTCACACTCCAGGCTCTATCATCACATGAGCTGTTTTCAGTACAGTCAACATATTTTCACCTTCTTATGGCCCCTATTATCAGCTTTTCTCCTTTTCTGGCTTACTAATATCTATTCCTTTGTTCACCTAACTGTCTTTCCCTCTCTCTGGGCTCCATTGCTACAATTATTACACACCTTTTAACTTATCCACCAACACCAACCCCAGCTCCCCATTCCCCACTCCTGACTTCGGCATATGTATTATATTTTGCTTGCTCCTACTAGTTCTGATGAAGGGTCACTGCACCAAAAATGTTGACTCTGCTTTAGCTCTACAGATGCTGACAGACCTTCTGAGTTTTTCCAGCAATTTCTGTTTTTGCTTCAAATTTCCAGCATCCATATTTCTTGGTTTTATTTTACTCCTCATCTACATGTGCTGTCCCCATCTGGATACTTTAGCTTGCCACTTCTGGTTCAAACAATGTCTCCTTGTAATATTCCAGCTCTGCCGATTTTTCATTCTCTGCACAGTTATAATACACTCTCTGTTCTCAAGGTTAATTCACAATACAATATTAGTTTTCAGTGTACGTATTCTGAGTAGATTTCTGTGTTGAGATAAAGACTAGTAGAACCAAGCATGGACCATGACTTTTCAGCATTGATATCAAACATTGTTAAGTTGGGTACAGCATGAGCAAAATAAAGCACTTCTTCACTTTTCATATGAATATATTTTCAACCTAACTTTGACATTAACTGCACCATGGGGACGTTTTCATTTCTTTCACCAGTCACCACTGGGCCTTTGGAATGACATTGTCAACTTGTGTCACTTTGGACGAAGGTTGACCCCAAAGGCCTTGATTTGTCCTGGACACAATCTCAGTTTCAGCTCGACAGGTAAGATGCTTTTTCTCAGTCTGAGAAGGAAAGCAACCCAGGTTAACCAGGAGATGAGATTAAATATCTATCCATCCTTTATATTTGTGAGTCTTAAGGATGCTTGGGAGTTGAACCATTAGTCCCTTCCATCATTGTGATGATTGGCCCCAATATCATGGTAATGCACTTCAATACATTTTGTGCTCTGGGCTTATAACTAAACAGGAGGTGGTCCACTCTACCAGTTATTGATGATGATGGCATTCCTTTGAGCTTCATCCATTCCTGTGGAATAAATCTCTACATTCTCCTCAGCAGCAAACCAAGTTCACGTGTTTGCTGGCAAGGTCAAAATTTTAAGTATATGATATAATATTTCTGTGGCCACTTTTAGCCTTTTGTGAAGCTGTTGTCCTCAAATTGTAAGCATTGAACTTGTATCTTATTTCCAAATTACATCGATAACATCAACATGCTGTTGTGCCATTGGATTCTCTGAACACAAAAGTGTTTCCTTGCCAGCTCATATATTAAAGTTGTAGGAAGTTTGTAGTCCTGTTGTCTGGAAGCATCCATGTGACATAGTAAACACGTGCAGGATAGTAATGTATTCATCAAATTAACTTGAAGTTGTGGAGTAAAAGAAATATTAGAATTGAAACATTCTAACTTAGAAGTCAAAAATTCAAGATTCTTTTCAATCATTTTGAAGGGGAAATATTCTTTAAGTGATGAATCTTTATGCAGAAAATGGTATTTCCAACCATGATTCAGTGAGTAGTGTTCTCACCTCTGAGTTAGGTGTGGCTTCAAATACTAAGGAAATGCTACACTGCTGACGTTTCTATCTTTTGAATGAGAGGTTAAATTGAGATCATGTCTGCCTCACAGGTAGATGTAAAGGATCTCACAGTATAATTTCAAAGAGGGGACATTTACCAAATACATACATACAAATTAGGCCATTCAGTCATAGAGTCATAGAGTCATATAGACGCACAGCTCGGAAATAAACCCTTTGGTCCAACTCGTCCATGCCGACCAGATATCAATAGACAATGACAATAGGTGCAGGAGTAGGCCATTCTGCCCTTCGAGTCAGCACCACCATCATTATGATCATGGCTGATCATCCTCAATCAGTATCCTGTTCCTGCCTTATCCCCATAACCTTTGATTCCACTATCCTTAAGAGCTCTATCCAACTCTTTCTTGAAACCTAATCCAATCACATTTGCCAGCACCCGGTCCATATCCCTCTAACTGGATTAGTGGTGCTGGAAGAGCA
Organism: Chiloscyllium plagiosum; assembly: GCF_037043375.1. Classification (NCBI taxonomy): domain Eukaryota; kingdom Metazoa; phylum Chordata; class Chondrichthyes; order Orectolobiformes; family Hemiscylliidae; genus Chiloscyllium; species Chiloscyllium plagiosum. The sequence goes on from NW_028270156.1 coordinate 25,926,420, forward strand.
CAGCAGTTCAGGCAGCACCTGAGGAGCAGTAAAATCAACGTTTCGGGCAAAAGCCCTTCATCAGAACCTAGTTAAAAATCACACAACACCAGGTTATAGTCCAACAGGTTTAATTGGAAGCACACTAGCTTTCGGAGCAACGCTCCTTCATCAGGTGATTGTGTCACCTGATAAAGGAGCGTCGCTCCAAAAGCTAGTGTGCTTCCAATTAAACCTGTTGGACTATAACCTGGTGTTGTGTGATTTTTAACTTTGTACACCCCAGTCCAACACCAGCATCTCCAATTCATCAGGACCTAGTTATCTCGTTTTTACCTTTTTACCATATCCCTCTAGACCTTTCCTATTCATATACTCATCCAAATGCTTTTTAACTGTTGCAATTGTACTAGCCTCCACCACTTCCTCTGGCAGCTCATTCCATACATGTACTACCCTCTGCGTGAAAAGTTTTCCCTTAGGTCTCTTTCATGTCTTTCTCCTTTCACCCTAAACCTATGCCCTCTAGTTCTGGACTCACCCACCCCAGGGAAAAGACTTTGTCTATCCATGCCCCTCATGATTTTATAAACATCTATAAGGTCACCCCTCAGCCTCCGAATCTCCAGGGAAAACAGCCCCAGCCTATTCTACTCTCTTACAGCTCAAATCCTCCTATCCTGGCAACATCCTTATAAATCCTTTATGAACCCTTTCAAGTTTCACAACATCCTTCGATAGGAAGGAGACCAGAATTGCATGCAATATTCCAAAAGTGGCCTCACCAATGTCCTGTACAGCCGCAACATGACCTCTCAACTCTTGTATTCAATACGCTGACCAATGCAGGAAAGCATACCAAGCACCTTTTTCACTGTCTTATCCACCTATGATTCTCCTTTCAAGAGCTATGAACCTAAAATCCAAGGTCTCTTTGTTCAGCAACACTCTCAAGGACCTTACCATTAAGTGCATGAGTCCTGCTAAGATTTGCTTTCTCAAAATGCAGCACCTCGCATTTATCTAAATTAAACTCCATCTGCCACACCTCATCAGACCATGTCTGAATTGATTGTAACCTCTAATCTGCAATCCTGCCTACCCCATATAACCTTCTAACCTCTTACTTAACAATCATTGATCTAAAAATTGAGGATTCTTCTTCCATTAACTTTACAGTAAGACAGCATCAAGGAGTCATGACCCTCTGAGAGAAAATGTTTCACTTCGTCTCTGTCCAGGAGCCTAGCCAGTTAACAACTCTTAACCAAAATCACAAAAATGAGCAAATTGTTATCATTAACACATTGCTGTTTGTGGAATCTTGCTGTGAATAATTTGGCTGCTGTGTTACAATAGTGGGAAAAAACAACAAATGTACTTAATTGGTTACAAGGACATAAAAGATACCTTGTCTATGCAAGTCATTTCTTCTTTGTATTCACTTAGTTTAATGACTCATCCAAAAGATGTCATCTCCGACATCACAGCGTGCACCCAGTTGCCCTTGGGAGTCAGTCTAGACTTTGTGCTGACAGTTTGGGAGTGGTGTTTGAACTCATGACCTTTGGAGTTAGCTCAACCATTTTTGACTTACCTGTGGACAAACTGCACAAACGATTCCCAATGGATAATTGTGAAACTTTATTTTGAATTTTTAAGTGAGTTATGAAATGTGCTTATAACATGAGTTTTAATTGTTCTTTAATTGTTCTTTTGATTTTAGTGATACTGTGTTTAATATAATTTAATACTGTATTCAATATAAGCAGAAAATCATATATCTTTGGTTGGGATACTGAACATTTCCTGACTGATAATTTAGGTTTTATGAGCTGTTGTAGCTCTGCAGATAACTTGTTACTTGTGAGGCTTCAGAAAAGATTTATATCTCAGGAGGACTGGATTAAAAATATTTTAAAGTTCAATAGAGCTGCTCATACCCGGTGCCCACAATGTACTTTTAAGTGAAGTGCTTTTTTGAATTTGGATTTGATTTATATGTGAAATATGATTCAGTCACATTTACAGCCTTCTCATAGAATCTTACAGAATCAAGGAGACAATTTGGCCTATTGTACCAGTTTAATTCATCCCACTCTTCCCTGTTCTTTCTCCCATTGCCCTGCTAATTTTACCCTTTGAAACAAATTTCTTTAGGAAGCTACTATTAAATTTGTTTCCACCAACCCTTTCAGACAGTGCATTCCAGATCACAACAGCTAACTGCAGAAAAACAAACCCAGAAATTTTGCTCATCTCCTTTTGTTCTTTAAGCAATTATCTTAAATGTGTCTCTGAGGTATATTGTGCCATATTCTGTGGCTTGTTTAAGGGGAGGTTTTACTATAGTGGCAGAGTGCAGGCTGCAAGGAATTGTACATTATGTTAATCCATTAACCATAAAGTAAACACCTTATCTCCCATGGGGTTAAAGGTCACCTGAGCTGATGCAAGTAGTATGTAGTTCACAAGAGAAATCTGCCCACCTAAATTTAATTACACATTTAGAGAAAACATACGTATGCGGTGCTCTTTGACCTGAACCCAAGAGCTCTGCTCTGGGAAAATGTAGCTTTGCAAGTATATACAGTGATCCAGTTTAATGAAAAACTTTCTAAAAATGTCCTCTCTTTCCACTGCCGTAGTCACTAGACAAGATTATATTGTAGGGCATAGTTACTGATTTTATAACTCGACTCTTTGGTGCTAAGGACAGAGTATTTCCTACACTGGAGTTTTCTGCAACTGCAATTAAATGTGGCGGAAAACTGCGGCTTTCTCTAGCCTTTAGATTACCAATGACTGCCCCTGAGGAATGTGAGTTGGCAGCTGGGGAGGCCAGGTCCTCACAGGTCTCAGATTGATGATGCAAGCCGACAGACCTTAGCATTTCAATATTCCATCACTGTATCCTGCAACACCTCAACCCTGGCTGCTGTGGGTGTCAGGTGGTGAAATTAATGAATGTTTGGAGGGAAATGGCAACGGCTAGATTGCATTGTACAATAAACATTAATTATACTTTGCATAACACCAAACCAACGAGAATGGTATTAAAATGTGGCTGTCATTGTTTGTTTAGATCTAATTGTTTTGATGTCTTATTCCTGACATTATTAAAACCTGCTTTAAATCTCCAAACTAGGTGACAGATCAGAAAACATAGTGATTGATGTTTTGCTAGCAAGATCCCATCATTTTGGAGTATAACCTGATTTTGGGTCATTATTGACAAGTAATTATAGCGTGTTTTTCAGATAGTGTTGTGGCTAAAAAGCAGGAGATACGTTTGTAATACATTTACATATGTAAAGGTTAAGTGAAAGCAGTTAGTTTTCATTTTTTTAGTGACATGGGTTGGACTCCATGCAGCACCAGTCAAACCTCACACAAGCATACCTTCTGTCTTCTGTTGCATCAAAAGCTGTTGACCATAAGGTAGTAGAGTCATAGAGTCAGAGTCATAGAGTCATACAGCATGGAAACAGACTCCTCAGTTCAATCATGCCAACTAGGTTTCCCAAGCTAAACTGGTGTCATTTGCCTGAGTTTAGCCCAAATCTTTCTAAACGTTTCCTATTCATGTACCTATCCAAATATCTCTTAAATGCTGTAACTTTATTGCATCTACCACATATGAACCATGCTATGTGAACAGGTTGCCCCTCAGGTCCCTTTCAAATCTTTCTCCTCGCACCTTAAAAATATGCCCCCTAGTTTGAATTCCCCCACGCTAAGGAAAGGACCTTTGCTATTCACCATATCTATGCCCCTCATGATTTTATAAACCTCTATAAGGTCACCCCTCAAACTTGTATACTTCAGTGAAAGAAGTCCCAGTCAACCCAGCCTCTCCTCATAACTTTTGTTTTCAAGTTGTTTGATCACCAGAATGAAGGCTCCCTATAATTGGCTCTGTCTCTTAGTGCTGTCCCTTATTTTGGTACAAATTTTCTCCCTTCCCCTCCCTTGTATGGCTCAACAGTTCACCAGATAAACTTGAGCAATGAATGGTGCAGTCAGGCACCACATCTTAATGTTTTACATCAATACAAATGAGCCTCATTGTAGTTCTACCATTTTTTTGCCTGTATCCAGCCCCAGCTGCAGCAACTGGAGACAAGAGTTCAATTAGAATCAGGTATGTCTCAGGGGGAAATTTACCAAAACTCAGCTGTGTGTCAATTTCGGGGAATTTCTTGGAGGATTTCTCAGGCTACTTGTCCTTTGAATCATACCATGTTAGAGTTTCTTTTTAAGGGAGGGCCCAATGTAGCAAAACTTCCTGACATTGTTGAATGTGGGAGCATCACATGGTGGATAGCCTTTAAATGGTAGTTAATGATAACTAGTTAAACAACAGGAAAAGCAAAGAAACAACAAACAAAAAACCTGGATTTAGTTCTGTGACTAAATAGGGGCTGTTTGCCTTTCAAACGACAATGAATCCACAGTCTATAGTGATAGCTTCACCTAATTCATAGCTACTGGAACTGGGTATAAATGAAGCCCTCTCAGGCTTGTAGCGCTTGATTTTATATTGCTCTATAATGCTGACGTTTCTCCTTCTGCATGTCCTCTGTCTGCCTGGGAGACTGCTGCTGCTCTCTCAGCTTTTCAGCGTCCATCGTATTCCCTCTTTGCTTCTGTTGCAAGGATTATGCAGCTCACTCTGTATGGACTTTATTGTAAGCCCAACACCACATCATCACTCCCCCCCAAAAAACATCACCAGATCACTCCAAACATCAGAACCTCATCTTCAGGAGACTACATGATGCTCTTGCTGGGAGAATGGGCTGCACTGTATCTATGCTCAGCCTGCGATCAAGGATTCATATCAGAGTTATTAGCCAAGGCTGCAGATGGTAGCTCTTGACTCTCCAACAGCCATCCCTGTAAATACCTGGACATTGAAATGGAAAAGGAATCTGAAAATTGTCTAGCATATAGCCATCATTTCAGGTTACCTGGTGCAGATCTCTAACTAATAGCACTGATGATGGTAAATTAACCAGTTGTTCTGTGGTGCTGAAACCAGCGGTTCTATGGTATGATGCTCTCAACATGACATTTGTATAGTCTCTAACACCCTGAATATGCTCAAGCCAGCCATATTGGCAAAGTCTTATGCTTGGACTGCAGCATTGAACTCTTCCTGGGGAAATGAGGTGAAGCAGTGTCATCTGGCAGAAATCGGTAACAGCCTTAATTGAGAGGTCCCGCACAGCTCCCTAGATGCTCCATGGAAGCAGCCAGTTGCTCAAAATTCAGTGTCAGTTAACAGGCCCTACTCCAGCAGGTGGCACAGTTCTGTGCCTGTGTCCCAAGTTATCCTCATTCAGTAATCGACCACATGCTTCACCCCTCTGGAGGAAATGACACTGACAGACTCTGGGCATCCTGTCCCTCTTTTGCATCCTGGGGTGACCTTCTCCTGTGACCTCTTTATGTGAAGACTGTTTGGCAGCTGCTCTTGGTCCTGGGATTTAAAGATGATGATACTGAGTCTTCTTCTCATCGTATCTTTACACCTACACGTTCCTATTCCATAGATGGTCCGCAAAGCTGAGTGGCAGGAAGTTGGGTGTGACATTACAGGAGGTTTCACAGGCTACATGAAGCCTGATGTGAATGCTCCTTCCCAGACTCTCTGAGATTTGTGAATTTGGAGTGTACTAACTAAGTGGTAGCACTTGTAGATTGCAGGTTTAAAAGGAAAGAAAGAGTTGCATTTATATAGCAGCCTTGATGGCACTTTATTACCAATGAAATAGAGTCACTGTTTTACTGCAGGAGAGGCAATGACTAATTGGAGCACAGAAATGTAGTACAAACTGTGATGTGCTCACGGTGGACACCAGTTGGAGCATTTTCTTACTCCTCTTTGAAATAGTGACATCTGAGAGAGAGCAAATGGGATTCTCAACTGAACCACAACACACCAATGGTGCAGTGCTCCCTCAACTCTGCACTGGTCTGTTGCCTTAAATATTGTGACTCAAGTCTCTGGAATGGACTTGAAACTACAACCTTCTAGATGTCAGTGATATTAGTGCTATCAATTGAATCATAGCCAAATAAGGGAAAATATTCTTGAAGTCCATAGAAAAAAAATTGGTTAGCTTGGGAAATTGTGTAATAAAATTTTATTTCAATATGATAAAGGTATAGGAAGGAAGAAAAGCATGTTAGTCAGCTTATCAAGCAATGCGGTTTGAGATCAAGTTTTGCATGAAAACATTTCTATTAAAAGCCTTAAGATGTAACAGTTAAGTTAAATGCACCAAATAAATTCAGGTTGCTGTTATTGCTGTTTCAAATAAGAATGTGTCGAGCATCATTTATCCGAGACAATCAACCAATTCTTGTATTTCCATTGGAGTCTGGGACATATACTAGACAAACTTTCAGGGATAATGCAAATACTATTCAAGTATTGGGTGGAGCAGGCTTCCAAAGAATTTACCAAAGGATGAAGAATTATTTTTCACAAAAAAAATTCAGTTTTTTTGCAGCTTTCAGCAATTTAGAAGATTTAAAAGCTATTTTGCGGTCAAAGGAAGTAGTCAGGCCATTGGTATTAGAATATCATGAGGACTAAAAGGATTCAAGCCATTAAAAATATGTGGTACTATTTATTGGCCCTACAAGAAATAGGAAGGGCAAACCTATGTTTTGGTGCCCCCATGTGGCATACTTTTGCTCAGCATTTATCATCAACCAACACCAAACACAGAGAATTAAGTGATTTAATGGTAAGTGCATTATTTGTGTAATTCAAAGGTCTAGGCTAGACCTTTGGAGAAATGTGTTCAAATTCCACCATGGTATTTGGGGAAAATATAAGTTTAACAAAAATCTGGAATAAATGCTTGACTCATTTTGAAATTACTGGACTGACTATTAAAAACCCATCAAGTTCTCTCAAACTCTTCAGGGAAGGAAATATGCCACCCCTACCTAATCAGGCTTGTATAGAGTCCACAGACTGTGGTGATTGTAATGAGGTCAGTCAGGTGTACTTCATAGAATTTGAGTTCCCTGATTGGGACTGTTAATCTGGTCCAATTGGAGCCCTAGCTGACAGATCCTGACACTCTGAGAGCTGGCTCAGTTTCAAGGACTCTCCATGTGTGAATAAAGAGTGACTTGCTGATGAGATACTGTCCTCTGTGGAGTTATTTTACAAACCAACACCACAATGTGGTTGACTCTTAATTGTCCTCTAGAATAGTTCAGGAGGCAAGTTGTAGGCAGTTTATTCATTAGATGCTCAAAGGTAGTTAGGAATGGGGAATAAATGTTCACCTTGCCAATGATGCTCTGAATGAATACTTCTTTTAAAAAAAAATTTAACTGCTGATTGTGGGGACTTACTCTGTGCAGATTGGCTGCTGTGTTTCCTACTTTAACAGATAAGAGGTCACACAATTATGACAGAGGCGAGGAGGAATCTCTTCTCTTAGAGGACAGTAAATCTGTGGAATTCTTTAACTCAGAGGGCTGTTGAGGATGGGTCACTAATGTATTCAAGGCTGAGGTAGATATTTTTTTTTAATCAGTAAGGGAATTGTGGAGTTTGAGGAAAAGGAAGAGAAAGTTTAGGATTATCAGATCAGGCATGATGTAATTGAATGGTGGAGCAGATTTGATAGGCTGAATGGCCTATTTTTGCTCCTATGCCTTTTGGTCTTATTAGAACAGTAACCTCACTTGAAAATTACTTCACTAATTGTAAAGTGTTTTGGAATGTCTAAGACTGTGGAAGTCACAACAAAATTGCAAGTCCTTTTTCTTCAAGCTGTATTTTCAAGAAATTCTTATTTGGCACTGGTATAGTTTATGACGGAACCTGATCTACACTGAGTAGCAGACAGCATGATGGGTTGCTACAGTTGGTTTAACAGCACTTTAGTTGAGAAGAGTAAAATAGGCCAGGATTCCTGCTGTCTGCAGGTTGAACAAGGATAGGATGACACTTAGCTGGGACTCCATAGACAATCCTCTGCTGCTGTCATATTAATAATAAGGTAAGAGATGATACATGCGCATGTGGAAATATTCATCGCAGAGGAGTCATTGGGGAAGATGTTGCTGGTTTTGAGCTGTATGCAGCACAGAGAGGTAAAAGGAACGGAAAAGATTGTATGCCTTTAGTGTAGTCTATCTAATTTGTTTTGCATGTGGACAGAAAATCAGATTATCTCTTTCTGAGTAAATAATCCTTACTGACTTAACTTCTTCAACAGGTAACACACGGGCTACAGCAATCGGTATTCATGGGAAGTGAAAGAATGAGAGAAGGAAGGAAGTAAACTAATAAATTCTGATAATACTGAAGAAACTGCTGAAATTCAGAAAAAGTGCAATCAAAGGTGGGTGGCACAGTGGTTAGCACTGCTGCCTCACAGTGCCAGAGACCCAGGTTCAATTCCTGCCTCAGGAATTTGGAGTTTGCACATTCTCCCCGTGCCTGTGTGGGTTTCCTCCCACAGTCCAAAAATGTGCAGGTTAGGTGAATTGGCCATGCTAAATTGCCCGCAGTGTTAGGTGTAGGGGAATGGGTCTGGGTGGGTTGCGCTTTAGTGGGTCGGTGTGGACTTGTTGGGCTGAAGGGCCTGTTTCCACACTGTAAGTAATCTAATCTAATGCCCAGCATTCGTGAACTTCCAATAGGCTCTTGGTGGAAGTGGCAAGAAGCAAAGCAGGAAATCTTTATCACAACAACACTCCAGAAATCAGATCTATCATTCTGGTGTGGACAAGATAATGTGGATTATTAGACCTACATTATTATTCCACTATATCTGTTCCACTACATCTATTCCCCAAAATATGGCTGAAGTGAATGTGTACAGAAGTCCATAAATTAATCCTTTAGAAGAAAGAAATAAAACTTAACTGGCTAAACAGACCTTGGATGAACTCCAATAAATATTAAAAAAAGTTGCATTTATATCGTAATTTTCACAAACACAGGGCATCCCAAAACCCTTTACAGGCAAGTACTTTTTGAAGCTCAGCCATTGTTGTAATGCAGGGAAACATGATGGCCTTTTTATGTACAATAAGGCCCCACAAATAGTGATGAAATAAATATTCAGGTATTCAGTTTCTCAGCACTGTTGGGTGTAGGATACATTCTAATCAGAGCTATTCTGTTCTGTATCTAATAGTGGTTTAGCATCTTTTACAAACTGTTAGGAAGATATTTTGCCCAGGATTATGTTTTGCCAATTATCTGAAATATCTTTCCTCTGGTTCCAACCATGTTGTTAGTGCAAACAGTTTCTGCCAATCAAAGAATTTTTTTTATTTCAAAAATATACTTTATTCATAAAATTATCTACAAGTACATACAAATGTTCTAAATCATATCTGTACAGTCTTTACAGAGAAAAACACAAACAAAATATTGGAATTTTGACATTTCTCAGAGCTTCTTTCCAGTTGCAAAATCTAAGGCAGTTTCTACTAATGCAGAAAACTACTTATGTTCATTTTGAGGCAAAAAAAACTCCTCATAATTTTGAATGTGCATATCAAATGTTCTCTTCTCTTGTATAAGAAGAATGATACTAACTTCTCTTATCTATCCATTTAACTGAATCATTGTATAGTGCCATCATAAATATTGCATGGCTCAGAGATATATTATGTTGAAGAAACAGCAGTGAGTTTGTCTTTGCTGTTCAGGGTTTTGAGAGCAGTATTTCTCCATCAAAGGTGCATAAGAACGTTTCAAGGGAATCTGCAAAAAAATTCCAGAAGTACGTGAATAAACGGTAACCAGTAGTAGAATGTGTGATTTCGGAATTGAATGGATTGTTTGATTTACCTCAGAGTTGACATTGAGAAACACTAAGTATGGCAGCAAGATTGCTGGGTAAATTCACAACTCCAAAACTGGAAAGAGGCAGTGATCACACTCTGGCTTATTCAGAGTGGTCTGGTGGGATCAGCTCAGGTGGGAGGGGGGAGTGGAGGTGCCAGGTCGTGTTGGAGGGATTTGGTGCTGGGAGGTCAGTGAGATGGGGAGTGTGTGTGCCAGTTCTGATGTGATTGGGTTGGGTATTGTAGGAATGTAGACCAGTAGGGTTGGGTCCTAATGGGGGCAAACAGGATGACAAATCTGGGGAGGTCAGGTGACATGGGGGTAGGGGTTTGCTCAGTCCGGCGGGTTTCGGTCATTGTAAGCAGGACAACTCCTGAGCCCAGTCGTGTCAGATTGGGTCATGTAGGTGTCTGGGTTGTGCGGTACAGTTTGGGGGTTCAGTTGTAAGTCAGAGATTCTGTTTAATAGTTACCTAGGAGTCAAGTATGTTTTAATTTTCTAACAATTCTGGGGTAACTATTAAACTAGAGTGAAAGGGAACCCTCTAAATCCTCTGTCCATAAGGAATGTTTTTGGAGGGTATAAGATACTCAGTATTTTCCAATCAGCATGTTGAATTTTCTGGGCAATTCCTTGGGGTTTTTTTTGCCACATACTCCCAATGCACATCTGAGCTGCTGCAATGACTATTTGGCCATTGGAATATCAAGGCCATTTTAAAACAATGCATCAATAGACATCAAAATCTACTAAGGAGAACCTGCTAGTCATAAAGGAATTACACAAGCACCTTATATCCTGACTCCCCCGGTGACCCTGACTGATGCCTCCATATGGTTTTGATGGACTGCAGATGGAAGAAAATACTATAAAAATGCATTGCAAAACAAATGTTTAACTCTCCATTAAAACAGATGTCCAGAAAAAAAATTGAACACAACTTGTATTTGTACAGCACCTTTAATGTTGTAAAACATAAAATGCCCTGCAGACATTACCAAACCAAATTTGACACTGGACTGCATAAGGGGATATTGAACAGATGATCAAAATCTTGGTCAAAGTGTTAGTTTTTAAGAATCATCTTTAAACAGGAGAGTGAGTCGGAGAGATTTAGTCTGACTATTCCAGAGTTTAGGTACTTGGCATCCAAAGGCATGGTCAACAGTGGTATGGTGAAGGAAATCATGGATATGCAAAAGACTGTAATTGAAGGAATACCAATTTCTTCGTGAATTGTTGAGCTACAGCAGGTTGCAGAATTAGGGAGAAGCCAGGGTAAGGAGGAATTTCAACATAAGGGTGGAAAATATTAAATGCAAGCTCTTGCTTGACAGTAAGCCAAATTGGTGAATAGTGAGACGTCTACCATCTTGAAAGAGAAAGAGCTGAGGTGGTGACCAACCAGTAGTTATGTTCAGATTATTAAGCCAACCGTCAAATGACGGACTGTGTAAAAATCACCTCCTAAACAATGAGGTAGGAGGACACGAGACAGTAATCATGGTTTCAGCAATGACAGACCCAGTCATAAATGGCTGAATATAGTTCAATAGTATGTGTTAGATCAGTTGTTTGATCATAGAATTCAGTAACAATTCCGAATTCATAGAATTCAGTAACAATTCTGAAGCTAAGTCACAATTCTTAGGAAAATATGCTGATACTCAATCCCCATAATTCCCAGGATCATCACAAGAGTTGAAGATTTAATCAAATTACTGAAACATTCCCAATTTACCCATGTGATGGACTTAAGTTTACAGAAAACACTGACTAGGTTTCTGTACTTAAGCAGAAAGTATTATTTGTTACAAAGAAATCAACTCTAACTAAAGAGAAGACAAAATCAAGTGATAATTCTGCTAACTTAAGCACATTCCACTTCTTAAATCCCTACACAGACATTCAGAATGACCTGAACATATAAACAAGCACAACAAGGAGGGAAAATACTGGGGAATCACAGCTTGATAGCTCTAGTTCACAGGATTCGATGAACTGTCCCTTCTGCCCTTCATGAAACATCCATCTATTCTAATTGCATTTTCCTGCACTTGGCCAGTGGACCTGTATGTTATGGTGTTTCAAATGTCCATGAATGAGCTGCCAGAAGAAGTGGTGGAGCTTGGTACAATTACAAATTTTAAAAGGCATCTGGATGGGTATATGAATAGGAAGGATTTAGACGGATATGGGCCGAAAGCCTGGAAAATGGGACGAGATCAATTTAGGATATCTGGTCAACATGGATGAATTAGACCAAACTGTCAATCCCGTGCTGTACATCTTTATAACTCATTGATAGAAGCGTATACAATTACAACATTTAAAAGGCGTTTGAACAAGTACACGAAAAGTAAAGATTTAGAGAGATATAGGCCAAATACAAGCAAAAGGGACTAGTTCAGTTCAGGAAACTTGGTTGGCATAGATGAGTTGGGCTGAATCATCTGTTTCCATGATATATGACTTGATTCCTGTATTTATATGGTTCTTCAATGTATTGAGAATTCCCACTTCTCCAAACTTTTAAGCAATGAATTCCAGATACTGTGAAAAAAATCTTTCTTCAAATGCCATTTGCACCTCCTTACCTTAAAACTGTGTTCCCTGGTTATTTACCCTGTACTAGGAGGGAAGGTTTCTTCTTAAATACCCTGTCCAAGCTTACGTTCCCCTGCCCCCGCCCCACCCCAAACTTTGCATACTTCAATCAGCCTTCTCTGTTTTAAAGAAAACTGCCTCTTCTTATTCTCTCTTCATTGCTGAATCGCTCCAGCCCAGGCAACACCCCGGTGAATCTCTTCTGCACCCTCTCCAGTGCAATCACATCCTTCCTGTGGAATGGTAACCAGAACTACACAGAGTGCTCCAGCTTAATTAATGTAATATACAGCTCCATCATAACTTCTCTGCTCTTGTAATCAATGCTTTGACTAATAAAGACAAATATCCATATGCGTTCTGAAATACTTGACCTGTTGTATTCAAGAATCTATGGACATCCTCTGATCTGTTGTATTTCCTACAGGCCTACATTCAGTGCATACTCCCTTGCCTTGTTAGTGTTACCAAAGTGCATGGACTCACACTTTTTGACTAAATTCCATTTGACACTGTTTTGTCCATCTGATGAATCCATTTATATTGTCTAATACTTTCCTCCTCAATACTTACTACACCAGCAATTTCTGTGTCATCTGTGAACTCATAACCCCTACATTTTATATCCACATCTTTAATGTATACAACAAACAGCAAGAGATTCAGACCAAACCCTGCAGAATGACATTGGACACAGGCTTCTAGTCACAAAACACCCTTCCACCTTCACATGTTGCATCCTGCTGTTAAGCAAATTTTGGATTCATTTTGCCAAATTGGCCTAAATCCCATGCTCTTAGCTTCTTAAACATTCTGCCATGTGAGAAATTGTCAAAAGTCTGACTGAAGTCTATATAGACTTCAACAACTGCGCAACCCCTCATTTACATACCAGTCACCTCATCAATAAAATTTGTTTGAATTTGTTAAAGATGATTTTTCTCTTATGAAGTCTTGCTGACCACCCATGATTAATCCTTGCCTCTACAGTGTCCCAACTACATGTATTAGACTTACTGACCTGTATTTCTTAGTTTGTCTCTACCAGCCTTCCTGAATAGTAGTACTACATCAGCTGTCCTCCAGTCTTCTGGAACCCCTAGTGCAGCCAGAGAGGATTTCAAAATTAATTTCAAAGCCCCAGCAAACTCTTCCTTTGCATCCCACAGCAGCTTGGGATGCATATTCATCTGAACCTAAGAATTTATCTACTTTCAGGCCTGTTAAGACTGCTAATATCATCTCTTTCTCAGTGCTAATTTGTTCAAGTGTGTAACAGGTGCCCTCTTTGATTTCTATACTTACATTGTTCCTCTCTACAATGAATACTCATTTAAAACCTCAGTCATATCTTTCAGTTCTGCACACAGACTGCCACTTTGATCTCTAATTGGTACTACATTTTCCTAGTTATTCTTTTGCTCCTAATATAGTTATAAAATATCTTTGGATTTTCTTTAATGTTACACACCAGTGATTTTTCAAGTCTGCTTTTTACTCTTCTAATTTTTTTTTGAACAACCCACTTCACTTACGACACTTTTCTGAGAAATCTGCTGTTTGAGACTTTGACATCTATCAGGAGTTTCCTTTGTTTCTGATCTAATCCTGTGTATCTCTTGACATTCAGGCTTCTTTGCACTTGTTGGCCCTTCCCTTTATATTAATGAGAACATGTTGGCCTTGCACACTCACTATTACCCTTTTGTATGTGTCCCACCCTAATGTGGATTTTCCTCCAAATAGCTTCTCTTAGAGCATTTGGCAAGATTCTGTCTTACCTTATTAAAATCTGTCCCCCTAGTTAAGAACTTTTATTTCCAATCCATCTTTATGGATAAGGACAATCACTTTAAAACTTACTGAATTATGTTCACTCGCACTGAAATGCTCTCCCCCACTGCCTCACTGACCGCTTACCTGATTTTATTTCCTAAAATTTATTTGCTGGCTTAAAAAGCTATTATTTCCTATTATCTTTACACTTCTTTTGAGATTTGCCTACCTATCTGTCTTACTATATCTTCCTGACTGTTTAGGGGTCTATAGTACACCCCCAGCAATGTGTTGCCCCAGTTTTGTTTTTACATTCTACTATATGGCCTCATTTGAGGAATCTTCTAAGATGTCAACCCTCTTTAATGATGTAATTAACTCTTTAATCAATAGTAGAACACAATCTCCTCTTTTAAAAACCCACATCTCACAGAAAGATTCTATAAGCTGAAATATTGAGCTGTCAGTCCTGTCCCTCCCTCAGTTACGTCTCACCCAGATCATATCCTCATGTCTTAATCAACACATCAATTCATTTGCTTTACTTACAAGACTCTTTGCATTAAAATTAATGGCATCCAACCTTGCCATTCTCCCTTGTGCCTAATCTTTACTGTATTCATGCTGCCTTCTAGACAGATTTGTTTTGTCTTCTATACTTGTCTGAACATCACCATCTACTGTACCTTCACTCCGTATCTCATTCCCACAATCTACCTAGTTTAAAGTTCCAATGCCCTAAGGGTGGCACGATGGCTCAGTGGTTAGCACTGCTGCCTCACAGCACTAGGGTCCCAGGTTCAATTCCAGCCTTGGGTGACTGTCTGTGTGGATTTTGCACATTCTCCCCATGTCTGTGTGGGTTTCCTCCCACAGTCCAAAGATGTGCAGGTCAAGTGAATTGGCCATGCTAAATTGTCCATAGTCAGAGGGAAATGGGTCTGGGTGGGTTACTCT
This sequence comes from Chiloscyllium plagiosum, assembly GCF_037043375.1. Lineage (NCBI taxonomy): Eukaryota > Metazoa > Chordata > Chondrichthyes > Orectolobiformes > Hemiscylliidae > Chiloscyllium > Chiloscyllium plagiosum. The sequence continues at coordinate 25,941,580 of NW_028270156.1, forward strand.
TCGGAGGGTTGGTGCAGACTTGTTGGGCCGAAGGCCCTGTTTCCACACTGTAGGGAATCTAATCTAATCTAAAGTCCCCCACCCCCACCCCACTATCAGCAAGTATGTTGGTCCATTCTGATTCAGATACAACCTGTCAGACTTGCACAGATCCCATCTTGTCCAAAAACTAACCGAGTGATCCAGGAATCTAAAGTCCTCCCTACTGCTTCAACACTTCAGCCAGATCTTCATCTCGTCTATTGACCTATTCCTACCCTTATTAGCATGGGGCACAGGGGGTACTGCAGAGATTGCAATTTTGAAATCCTACTTTCTAATCTACTATAGAGCTTTCTAAATTCTTGTTGCAGGATCTCATCCTTCTTTCTACTTATGTCATTGGTGCCAATGTGAACCACAGTCTCTGGCTGTTCACTCTTCCCCTTCAAAATGCTCTGCAGCTATTCAGTGACATGCTTGACTCTAGCCACAGGGAGGTAACATACAATCTTGGAGTTACATGTGTGGCCACAGAAATGCCTTCACTATTGAATCACCTATCACCATTTTTCTCCTAATTTTTCTGTTCCCTCCTTGTGCAGCTGCCCGGGATCAGAGTTGTTGTTTCCATGCTGAGGACTCATGGCCTCCACAATTGATCCTGATTGCACCAACCAATCAGCAATCTGTCTGTGGAATAAGTTTACTCTGCACACAACCATGTTGCAGTGACATCTTAGACATCTTTCTCCCACTGTTTGAAAAAAGCAATGGTATAAATAAACTTACAATGAGGTCCAATAACCTTTTATTTAAAGTACAGTAACTCCTTCCACACTCCTTGGTTTAAAGCAATCATTTTCCTATTTTGGTCCACAGTCCAAATTAAGAATATAAAGATGTGGACTTTTCACAACATACAACAGCAACTTTTCAGTTTAGGCCCTAGGACTCCTAAGAGCAATGTCCGAGATCCATTTATCCACTCATTCAAGAATGTTTTTTTCATTGTTAGGCCAGAAATTGGGAATGTTTGAAGATGACTGCATTGGGTTCCGTACCATTCCTGTGTGCACCAAAACATGAACAACATTCAGGCTTGGACTGAAAGTGTCAAGTAAAACTTAAGCTACACAAGTGCTAGGCCACAACCATCTCCAAAAAGAGTGAGTCTAACCATCATCCTCTTGATATACAATGCCTTTACCATCACTGAATCTCCCACCAGCAGCATCCTGGGGTTACCATTCACTAAGACATTAACTGGACCAGCCATGCAGGTGTAAAAGCTCGACTGAGCTGACAGAGACTGGGAATTTACTTCCTGATTCTCCAGAGCTTGTTTGCCATCTACAAGGTAGAAGCCAGGAGTGTGATGGAATATTGTCCATTTGTATAGATATATGCAGCTACAATAACACTCAAAAAGATCTGTCCCATTCAGATCAAAATAGTTGATTCCGTTGACAGCCCATCCACTATGTTAAATATCTACTTCTACCACAGTTTCTGCAGTGTGCATCATCTGTAGGATGTACTTCAAACCCACCAAGACTTCTTCAGTGGTACCACCATGACTGTATCTTCCACCATCTAGACCCACACGAGAACAGGTCTATGGGAAAGTTCTTATCTGAGTTGAACCCCCACCACCTCCAAGTCACATAAAATGAGGACTCTAACCATTCCTTCATTGTTGCTAAAATCCTGGAACTCCCTAAAAACAGTATCTGTTCACTTTCACAAGGCAGTTCATGGGAGCTTGCTGCTACGTTTCCTACATTGCACAAATGGCAAGTTTCAAAAGTACTTAGTTGGATATAAAGCACTTTAGGACATCCTGAAGGTGTGAAAAAATGTTTTTAAATGCAAATGTTTCTCTTTCCTATTCTGTTAATCAGATTTTCTTTGCACTTCAGGTCATCACCTGTTGGTGGCGCTGTCAGCCTGACTTTACCAAGTCATTGCAACAAGATACCTATTGCTGGTAAGAGATGCAGATAATGGCGAGTGTTCAGCAGGTCCCAGTGTCATTGGTATTCCCTCATGTGGTTTAGTTTCCCACTTGTACTCTGTTTACATATCCATTCCTGGCTTGACCTTGCCATTACAACATGAAGTGGAATTTGCTTTATGAGCAATTAGTTTTGCACAGGTTGTCAAATGATGTAGTAAACTCTGCTAATACTAATATTACAATTTTTTTGTTTTTTTATCGACACTCTGATCTTTAACTTACCATACCTCTTCAAATCAAACCGTGTTAATCAAGTTTCCTTTCCTCGTTATTTAGGTATTTCATTATCTGTATTTCTCACCTTTATTTTTGACTAATTTTAATACACAATCATGTCAGACAAAACTTTATTTCTTAATTTTAATTTTATCCCCGATACAAACCACTAAATTTAAAAAATGGAAAATACAGGAATAATACTTTCACCATGACAGTAAAACAATAGCTTCCAGTTACAAAGCACCTTTCCCAATTTCAAGTCAAGACAAAGCACATTGCAGCCAATGAAGATAAATTAATCAGATTATTCAAGTAGCTGCACAGTAGGAAATGTGACAAACAATCTGTATGCAATGAGGTCCCACAAACAGCAATCTGATAGTAATTGGAAAATCAGTTTTAATGATAATGATTGAGGAATAAATATTGACCAGGACAGCAGAAATTCCTCCTTTAATCTCTGTCAACTGGATCTTCCAAGTCTACCTAAGAAAGCAGATAGGAGATTCAAGTTAATGTCTAATTGAAAAGATGACCTGTCCGCCAGTGCAGTGCTCCTTTAGTACTGCACTGGAGTGTCAAACTGGACTTTTGTATCAATTCATGGAGGTTCAACTCCCAAAAGTTCTCCGACGTATATCTACTCGGTGTACAGAAGCATATACCTACTTCTTCTCACCATTCGCCACAAACAACACATTCACTACACCATATCCTTTCAACTGATAGTATTTCTTCATACAGTCATAGAATCTTGCAATATGAAACAGACCCATTAGTCCAACCAATCCATACTGAACATAATCCCAAACTAAACTAGTCCCACCTGCCCGCTCCTTGCTTGTATCCCTCCAAACCTTTCCAATTCATATACTTAATCTAAATGTCTTTTAAACGTTGTTTTCAAAAGCACCGTGTCAATTGGGAAGAGAGTACCACGAATCAAGACCCACTATTCTACAAGTCATGACAAGTGTATAACTACCCAGTTAAACCACCATGATGATCAATTTGTTTGACAGACTGCTATTCTGAACAAAAGCAATTCAAACCAAATTTTGTCATTAACAAGAAAATAACTTTATTGTCAAGAAACTTATTCTTTAATACTGGCAAAAACTGGATTATTAATATACTTACATTATAAGCCTTTTCTAAGAAAACACACTCTCATTCATAACTGAGGTAGGCAAATAATAAACAGATGATTTGGCACAATACTGTTGATGGAAAATGTCAACAGAGAAAAACAATTCCAGTGGTTCAAGACCATAAAGGTGGAAAGTTATTTCTCACAGCTCTTTTGATTTGTATACTCATGATGTAATGTTGTTACAGAGCGATGGTCAATCTTTGATTCAGTAGTTGATTAACTGGACCGAGGCTTTTTTCTTGGATCAGATCTCTGGGGTTTTTTTTTTGTTTTTGTTTTACTTGTAGAGATAAAGAGTGAAAGATATTTCTTCCACAACAAATTTCTGGATGTCACTCAATGCACTCACAAGTCTACAACAAACTACGGCTGGATCAGTCTGAAAACTGTTGTTAGGTAGCTTTTCTTTCATTTGAAAGCTCTGTTACTACTTTTTCTCATAAAGAATCAATTTCATTGCTGTGAAAAGTAAAACAGGGTGGAATCTTAGAGGAGTCTCAACAGTGTAGAACACGGTGAGATTTGTGGCAGAATCAGATGAAAAGTCTGGCCAGGCCTATCACAACATTCCTGAAGAAGGGCTTATTCCTGAAACGTCGATTCTCCTGCTCCTTGGATGCTGTCTGACCTGCTGCGCTTTTCCAGCAACACATTTTTCAGCTCTGATTTCCAGCATCTGCAGTCCTCACTTTCTCCTATTACAACAATAGGAGCGTATCACTTCATCTTTTCTACTTTGTCAAGCAGCGTGTTACATTTCTCACTAGACAGAGGTGAATTGCCAATTAATAGTGATTCAAGTTTAATAAATGCCTTGTTGATAGTTCAACTTGCCTTGTTAATACCTAGAGTCAAAAAGTGCTGGAAAAGCACAACAGATCAGGCAGCATCTGAGGAGCAGAAGAGTCAACATTTCGAGCATAGCCCTTCATCAGGAATGTGGACGCGGGGGCGGTGGGTTGGGGGTGGGGGGAGCTGAGAGATAATACCCAGCTTCCTATCTTACCAAATGTGACGAACAAACTACATATTGAGAAAACTCAATGTGATACCCAGATTGGGTTTCTGGCAACATCAGCTCAATGCTTGTTTTTGAGGGACTTCATTTGCTTAGGACCAACCAACATCTTAGGGCAGGATTTCCAGGTCTCTGCTGCATGCACCCTCGTTCATGGACCTTGGCATCAGCATTTGCCATCTGCTCATGACCATCATGGCACCTCTCCAATTCAGTTGCTGACCCTTCAGGTACAAATCAGGTAGTGCAGATTTGTATTGCAGGGCACACCAGCAACAAGCATTGAAAGGCTGCAGCTGGAACATTTTGTACACACTGACATTGACTCAGCTCATGGATCGAACGAAGCTGCATCTCAGAGCTGCTTGCTTGCTGTGTTTGTGCTCACTCACTTAGCACATACCTGCATGCTTGCACTAGCCGTACCTTGCCACGTCTGTTAGCCCATTGCCAAAAGCTGCCAGTACTGATGTTTTAGGGGCTCTTTAGTGCAGACTTACAGGTAGGCTGCATGTCATGCTTTCCAGTATGGATCAGTCCTGGGGAAGGGGCATGATATCTTGCTGTAGGACACAATGAGATGTCAATCTAACACCTACATCATGTTCAAGATGCTTGCATAGCAAACACCCTACATGTTCATTCAAATAAATACCCATGTCAGTGGGGGATGGTCCTCAGTCCAGTGAAGGAGGTCCGGTACTGTCAGTCATGGTCATATTCTGCATACAGTCCAAGGGCTTGGTCACAGTCAGTCTTCAGCTTGAAATATTTCCCATCAAGGGATCAGTCTGATTACAGTCTGGGCAGTGAGAAACAGGCCATTCTATAGGGTGAGCAGCAACACTCAAAGGACTTATGTAATGTCAGTCTGAGAGCTGCAAAAAAAACAATCATGTCCATGGTCTACATATTGGAGTTGTCAGAGCCTGGGACAAGTCCATTGGCTTGAGGGTGTGTCTATCGATCATCACAGAGGGTGGAAGGAGAAGCCTCTTGGGCCAGGAGGAGGGATCATTGCCAAAAACAACTGGAGAAGGAAGCAGAAGCCTTTGTGGTGGTTGGAACAAATACAGTCATGGGGGAAACTCTAGGTTTATGAAGGGTTTGTGGAACAGCATTGGAGGGCATGGTAGTCTACTGTAGATGCAGGTTATTGGCACCACCCATGGCCTCCACAGTGGGATAATAAAGGAATAAGGTGAGCATTGTTAAGGTGTAATGTCAAAGTTCATGGACAGGGAAGACAGCTGGAGGTAAGGTTCAGTATTATGCTTCTCCACAATGGGGGGTGGGAGGGTGGAAAAGGGATGTCAGGTTAGTGCAAGGTAAAAGGTGGCATGGAGGTTCAGAATGGGGAAAGTCAGTGTCACTTTAATGGGTGAAATCACGCTACCCATGTCTACTGGACATTTGGATACTGACAGGGTAAATATATGATGGATCTGTTTGCTAATTCTAATTACATTTAATTTGTAAACATTTCTTTGCACATAAGCAATGCAAGAAGGATGAACATGGTGATGCACAAAACACTTGTCAAAGGAGGATTAAACCTTGCCATTGTTGCTTCCAAACTAACGTTGGCATCTCAGTAATGCAGGATTTAGCAGCAATAACTGAAATAGAGGCAAATGTTGGTCAGAAGCACTCCATTACTTATGGAACTTCCAAGGATGCTGTGGGATGAGGGGAATTTCATATGTCATGTAAGTATGATGTCAATAATGAATGCAATGTGAAGTGAAATGGTTGTGATGGATCTGGATGAGAAGGGGATGGAAAAGCTTCCTCTTGGCATTAGTCCTCAGCTGGAGAACCACCTTTGCCAAGTCGGTGCACATTCTGCGACCAGAGCTGTGGTGAACTGGAATGATGTGGCTCTGTCAGGCTGGTTCCACAGCTTGATACGGTCTGGGAGGGCTCTCTAGTATAGTTTGGTGAGAGTGCTGCACCATCCTGGTATATAGCATTCTTCCCAATTGGACCAAACAACTAGGTTATGTGACAGATGCTGAGGAATTGGGGGAGCAGGAACAGTCATCCATAGTGAGAAGGAGGAACCTCTCCTTATGAATGACAGAGCTCAGCTGCATTAGTCCTTGCAAGACAGACATGACCTGATTGACAGATGAGTGCTGAAGATGGTCATTGACTGTCAAAGTAATGGTTAAAAATCACACAACACCAGGTTTTAGTCCAAAAGTTTATTTCAAAGCACTAGCTTTCAAAGCGCTGCTTCTTCATCAGGTGGTTGTGTAGCAGAATCATAAGACACAGAATTTATAGCAACAGGGTTGCACTGTCATGGAATAAAATAATAATCAAATTTAACTTAAGCCTTTCATCATTTAGAATGATCATGTTAGTTTCAATTCCTTCATATGTAAATCCCATAACTTCTTTAAACTTACATAGTCAAGATAGCATTGAACAATAGGTGCCATCTCAGCTTAGATAATGCATAGAAGGTGTGAAGTCTGTGTCCGAATGTTAGGTCAGGCTGATTCTGTTTCTAAAGTGGGATTTACAGAATTGTACATGAATTTATGCAGTTTTTGAGCAAAATGAAATGTAATTCTGCAAGTACAAATTCACCCCACAATTTGTACTTGCAGAATTACATTTTATTTGCTCAAAAAATCCCTTGAGAATGTAACTTTTAAAGAAGTTCTGGGATTTACATATGAAGGAATTGAAAATAACATGATCATTCTAAATAGTGTTGAAAATCACACAGCTCAAGGTTGTAGTCCAGCAGATTTATTTGGAAGCACTAGCTATTGGAGCACTGCTCCTTCATCAGAGATGAAAGGCTTAAGTTAAATTTGTTTAATATTACATTCCATGACACTGCAAACCTGTTGCTATAAATTCTGCGTCTTATGATTCTGCTCCATAACCACCTGATGAAGAAGCAGCGCTTTGAAAGCTAGTGCCTCCAAATAAATCTGCTGGACTATAACCTGGCGTTGTGTGATTTTTAATTTTGTTCACTCCAGTCCAACACTGGCATCTCCAAATCAAGGTCAAGTTTGGCATTGTGGGTGTAAACTGAAGCTTGAGTGAATTTTCTCTTGTTCCCTTTGACTGACTAATAACAAAGCTATTTCGGATTTGTCAATTTCTGGCCTGTATATGCTATCCCTTTACTAGATGTCAACGCGAGATTTTAAAGAGTAGTCCGAGTCTTGTATTCAGTAGCACAAAGCGATCTTTTTTCAGAGTTCTCTACCACACACGTTACAATGGATACACGCAACATTGACATCGGTGCTAGCCCCATTTCCTCTGCCCTACACATCCAATCCTATGAATACACATTCGACGGTGGACAACTTCATGGTCAACCTCAGGTCCTCCTATCATCTCGTGATGTTTGCCAGACCCCCTTTACCCTGTCCTTGAGCTCTTACAACACATCTTATGGACCACATTGCAACACCAATTGTTATGTTCCTTCCTAGACATTTGCCAGCTGTTTACTAGTAACTTTACAATGATTCTCCAAGAGTATTTATTGAAATCAGTCTCTGCATTCAAGGCTAATTGCTGACAGAAATCTAATTAAAATTTCCAATGTCTGATACATTAAAACTACTATTATTGCATGAATGTGTCCACTCTAATATTTAATTATAATTATTTAAATTCCTCATCTAAGGTTGATCATGCTTTCTCCAATTCATTTAAAAATTGGAGGCAGTTTTCCTCTGAGCTGCCTTGTCAGAGTTTTACAGTCTGCATTCTCGCTCCATTTTACTAAGACTCAGAGGCATTTTGTTGTCTGTGTGCAAAGCCCATGAATTGTGGCAAGGTGCTCAGTGGTTAGCACTGCTGCCTCACAGTGCCAAGGACCTGGGTTCGATTCCAGGTTTGGGCGACTATCTGTCTGGAGTTTGCATATCCTCCCTGTGTCTGCGTGGGTTTCCTCTAGGTGCTCTGGTTTCCTCCCACAGTCCAAAGATGTGCAGGTTAGGTGAATTGGCCATGCTAAATTGTCTACTGTGTTGAAGGATGTACAGGTTAGGTGCCTTAGTCAGGAGAAACGTAAGGTAATGGGTCTGGATGGGATATTTTTCGGAGGGACTTGCTAGGCCAAAGGGCCTGTTTCCATGCTGTAGGGATTCTAATTCTAATTGAGCTATATGAAATGTTGCATCAGCTACAATTTTCTCCCAGCATTTTGTGTCACAGAATCATAGAAACTCTACAGTATGGAAGCAGGCCATTTAGTCCATCAAGTCCACACAGATCCTCCAAAGAACATCCCATCCTGATACACTCCACTACCCTATCTCTGTAACCCTGCATTTCCCAGGGTTAATCCACCTAGCCTGCACATTCCTTGACACTATGGGCAATTTAGCATGGCCAATCCACCTAATCTGCACATCTTTGGATGGTCCATTAAAAAACCGACAATAGCCATTTTGTCCCACTCAACCATGGGTATCTGCAACACTGGATTATGACACAGCGTGGGTAACCACTGGGCACGGGGGACAGAGTTTCAGGAACTCTGAGATGTATCTAAGAACAAGAAAACTTGGTGACATGGAATTTAAAGGGTGACTAGGGTAAGATAAGGGGGGTGTATGTCTGAGGGAGTTCCATGTGTCATGTGACTTACGTTGCTGGTGAGGGTAATGGTAAATGGCCAATACTTGTCTGGGTTCATGGCAGTCGAGAGTGTAGTGCTGGAAAAGCGCAGCAGGTCAGGCAGCATCCGAGAAGAAGGAGAGCCGATATTTTGGGCAAAAGCCCTTCACCAGGAATGAGGCTGTGAGCCGTGGGGGGTGAGATAAATGGGAGGAGGGCGGGGCTGGGGAAAAGGTAGCTGAGAGTGCAATAGATTAATGAAGGTGGGGATAATGGTGATAGATCAGAGGGGACAGTAGAGCAGATAAGTGGGAAGGAAGATGGATAGATAGTACAAGTCATGAGGGCCTTGCCGAGTTGGAATGTTGGATCTGGGATAAGGTGGGGGGAGAGGAAATGCCAATTTTTCGATACTGATCCTTCAGCAGATATCTGCTGAATGGAAAGTTGTCCTGGGAATAGCACATTGTAAAATGGGGTTATAATTGATTGTGAAGGATGCCATACAGGCAGGGAAGTAGTTAATGTGGTGTGCTTGGTAAGATACAGTAAAAATATCTTATTAAATCTCACTGTGAGAATCCCTCCAAAACACTTAATACTACTTGCATTTATCTAATAACATAAGATTCAGCCATTAGTCTTGTGCCATTGTAATGTAAACCATGCAATTTCACTTGATCGTCAAGTTACAGGGGAAAAAGACTCTTCCAGTATTGGTTAGCTTTATAACAATGCTCATCTTCCATTTTCCAGTTTACAGTCCAAAAGGAAAAAGAAATGTGGTCCCTTACAAATGTCCCAATTTTTTGAGAACGGCCTTAAATTCTGAAGCCCTGCCCCCATTCTCTTCCACAGTATTTTTATTTTAACCCACCCATGCTTCACCATTTACTCCATTGCAACCCATATATGAAAATAATTTAATAAGTACAGGTGGACATATTAATTACTTTAATAAAAAAAATCTAATTGAATTGCATTTTATGCTATTAAGGAGTAAACATAATTTGAAAATACACACAGAGGTTATTTAGCACAAAGATGAATGCAGTTTGGCACAAGTAAACACAATTTGAAATGACTAATGAAAGATAAGAGCAGCAAATTGCATCCAATGGTTTGAGAATCACAAGCTAAAAAAAGCACACTGATATGAAAAATAAGTATAATAAATTTTTTATATATAGTAAATATTTTTGTATGCAAGCAACTAATGCCTGAGTAACATTCACACCAGCCTTTATTTATGTTCTAATTAAACATTTAACATTCATCTATCACAAATACCATTGTGGGAGCAGTTTCCACTTGTTTTTGCACCCAGATTCCAGTGCAGAATCGGCTGAAATAGCACAGCTGATTGGGGAATTTTACACATTAGTAAGTTACTCTCAAAAGCACTTACACTCATATTTTCTGTGATTCAAGATTCAATTTTCTCAATTCAGGTTCTGCTCACACAAATGGCCACACCACTGGTTGGAAATGTGAAACTTGCTACTTTAACTAATTGAGGAAACACTTGTCAAACTGTACTCATTTTTGGTGGTGGCAGTAGACATATTTTAATAGGTTTTCAAATTGAAAAATATTTAATATACAAATAAACAGGTTAGTGTACACTGGTGAAACTTTTAAATGGTTTGGTACAGTTCTGTAAAATCATTTACAATCAAACCAAAAATACTGATCAAAACATATACCCACTTATTGGTAAGCAAACCTGTCTGGAAACCTCAAAAACACAATCCCTTTTTCCCCATGTCGCTCATGATCAACTGGACCTTTCTACACAAACACTGGTTTGCTTCCTTTTTCTCCAATAATTGTTCAAATGAAAGATTAAACAAATAACAAATTACCTGTGTACAGTAGACAATAACTGACATAGCTGCCTACAATATACATGTGATGCTGCAGTAATGTGTTGAGATCTAAACCTTGTAGCAGTTATTTGCTGCCTTTGCTGACACTGTCACACACTGTGCTACTGGTTTACGGTGATCTATCCACCAGCAACCCAGATCCCCTCTCAGCAACAAATCCTGTAGAATTTCACCATTTAGTTCATGTTGCAACATTTATTATCTTTTCCCAATCTCAGTGTTGCACACACCGATTATGTTGAACTCCATGGAAATCAATAAACCCAAAGAATCAAATTTCCCAAATAACTCTAACCAAACCAATGGACAAAAATTAACTTAGAGTCATAGAGTACAGAAACGGACCCTTCAGCCCAACTCTTCGATGCTAATCAGATTTCCTAAACAGAAATAGTTCCATTTGTCTATGTTTTGCCCATATCCCTCAACCTTTCTTATCCATGTACCTATCCAAATATCTTTGAAATGTCTTTTCAACTAGGTTACAGGCTTGGTATTCTGTGCTGTATAACTCACCTCCTGACTCCCCAGAGTCTTTCGACCACCTACAACCTCAAGTCAATAATATAATGGCATACATTCCACTGGCCTGTAAAAGCGTATCTTGAACTAGTTGAAAATCTCAACACAGTCAAGTACAAAACAATCCACTTGGTCAGAACTTTGTTCACTACCTTGTGGATGTGGTGTCTGCAATCTAAAGGAGACACCTCACTGGGTTTTTCCTCCAAACCTCTGACTTCCATTCTCCATAGGTATAGGAAAAGCAAAAGCATGGAAACAACATAAAGTAAAACCCTCAACTGTTGATTTAATATATTATGACTTTATGACTAAACAGAAATTGACACTTGGTCAGTATCACTCGGTTAAAACTATGGGTTTTACACCAAATGACATTATGGAATGAACTTGTATTGCTATAGATCAAGAAGAAAGCTTGCAATTTTGAGGCAACTAAAAATGGATAACATGACAACCTTAACAGCGATGCCAATGTAATGAGAATGATTTTTTAAATAACATTGTCATTGGCTACTTTGTAAAGAAGATGAGGAATGCTGATGTAAAACATTGTTATCTGACCATTTCCTTGCATATGTTCAGTGAAAGGTCACATTTCAAGTTAATACAGAAATCTTTCAAGTATCTAACTTTGGGTCTGAGGTAATAAATTTAATTTAGTATGTCCTATAAATGAAATTTTCAAATCAGCTTTCTCGGTTCTATTTTGTATATCTTGTTATCACCTAAGGTAACTACCAAAATTTGACTTTGGAGTCTATCAGCAGTTCAAACTTATTCAACCATATGGTTAGATCATAGTTGATTTGTAATTTAGCACCATTTACTTGCCTTGGCTCTATAACGCTTAATACCTTCTCTAACAAAACTCCACTTCCAATCTCTGTTTTGAAACTGAGTGGCTCCACAGCCTTACAGTGGAGAGAGTTCTAGATTTTTATTAATGTTTTTGTGAAGTGTTCCCTGAACAGTCTAGCTCTAATTTGAAAGGTTATACACTTTGTCCTTGATTCACACATCAGAGGAAAATCATTCTCTCTTGTTAATCATTAACCATCTCACTTACCTTCCACACCCCCTTCATTTTCTGTACTCGAGGGAATACAAGGCGAGTATTGGAAAGGTTGCTTGGAAATTAAACTGTTGTTTTCTCTTTTTAGAATATAAAATGATAGTTTTAAATGAAAACAGTGCCTGGACAATCTGTGCTCTGTTTATAATGAATAACCACAAATTTTATGAGGATTGGTGCATCATATTTCAGCTCCTAGAAAAAGAAAGCTGGCCCCTTATTGTTACCATTCAGCTTTTTGAGAGATGTAGCGTCTGAATATATTTCAATGCTAACTGTACTTGCAGTCAAAATCTAACTGAATAAAACTACCTACAAGTTATCAAGAGAAACTTCAGCAAGAGGGAAACTTGTCACTTTAAATGCCAATGATTCCCTTTATCTTGCATCATCTTTCATAAATATAATGATACTGGTGCTGGCAACCTAAAGATCCCTTTATCTGTCTGAGGGCAATAAGTTATTGAATTTCCTCCCAAAGGTTCTCCACCTCACTAACTCTCTCTCCACCTTTCAGACACTTTTTTAAAATCCATCTATTTGATCCAGTCACCCACCGTAATATCAGTGCTGAATTATGTGTGGTAATCACCCCTGTGAAGTACCTTGCAGTGCTGTACTAAAGATAAAGGTGTGATATAAATACAAATTGATTTTGTTAAGTTAAATCCATAGCAAGTTATGAAGTTACGTACAACAGTTCTGGTCATTTGCGGGCTGGCATCTGAGGGGGAACAGAAAAAAATGATCATGAAAGCTGCTAGGCTATTATAAAACCCATTTGGTTTAGTAATATCATTCAGGCCAGAGGAACCTGCTCCCTAATTCAGTTTGGTCTACCTGATACTCCAATATCCACATAAAGCAGTGACTTTTAAAGCTGTCTAGAAAGCTACTTAGTTGTTAAAAAGATTAATCGAGAAGCAATCCTCCCCCCTTTCTTTCTACCCATCATTGTAGTTTCCGGGTAGTAAGCAAGATAATAACTGCGCAATCTTATTTTAATTGTGAGAATAAAGTACTGCCTGTAGAGAAACCATCACACTATATTCCTCAGCTATCAAACAGCTGACTGCTGTGCTTTTATAAATTCTTGCAGTTTGCGTGACTTTTGAATGGATCCTTTCTTTGGAATTATACTTTGGAAATTAACGTATTCACCCATTTGTTAGTCTGAAAGTAACAAATTTGTAGGTTGTCTCAGCCACTGTGTCAGAATTTGTCAGAGCTAGCAAATGTGAGTAGAGTTTTTACAGCAGAATGTTAGATGTGGATTGACATGAGCCTTTTCAGTGAGTTGTAAGTGTTTGATTAAAGGACGTTTTTCCTCAGGTTTGTATTTACATAGTATCAACCAACAGAAAAAAGCCTCAAGAAAGAACTGTGTAATTATTGTAATGTTAAGCTAACACAGTGTGGCATAGGTATGTGTTAAATAGAAAGCGGGCTACACCACCGGTGCTTCATTCGGAGGCTCACTGAAGATGTTACCTAGTATGGTGACAAAACATCTGAAAATGAACCTTCCAGCTCAGCGAGCAAAATTACATTCAGAACCTCAACCAGAGCTACAAATCTTCTCAAAACTCGCTAATACATTTGTGTTCTATTGGATATCCTCTTCACATTTTTGTTCTTTTTTCAGTTTCTTTAATAGCACTGACTTGAAAGACTCTGTGGTGAAACCCATACTTGGCACTGTTAAGAACAATGCATAACTTTATGTTTCATTTATATTTTGTGTGTTAAGAAAGGGAAAACATGCTGTACTTGTATGTTTGAATGTTCTTCTGGTTTGGTGATGAGAAGTCTGGAGGTCTGTTTGATTGCATTCATTTTAATGAGGTTTTAATTGCTTGAGGTGAATAATTCTGTACAATAAAAAAGTGGAGAAGGGAAGTATGCTGTTGCTTAGTGACAAGTGTCCAATGACAAGTAGAGAAAGACAGAATAATACTAAACAAGTCAGTCAGGCCATGTATGTTATGTGCCAGAGAATGAGGCTAGACAGAGGAAGCAGAATCTTCCCAGTTTCAGAATGGTAGGCCATGGAGAGAAATTTAGGAAATGCAGTAGAGATGTCTAACAAGGACTTTCTAGATGACAAGAGCAAAACATTCCATTTTACAACCAAATGTTGAACACTGAGCTAACATTCCCACTAGTGAGTGATGAAAGGCCTATAAAAAAACATTACCACTCATTAACAGCCTGTTTAATAATTAATTGCACCTCATTAATATGCATTTTCCCATTCTAAAAGCTGCTGAACAGAAACAAGACATTTCCATCATGGAAATCAGAGTGGTTAACTCCCATTTAAAGCTTGCTCCTCCAGACTTGCATTTTGGATACCAAGAACCAGTATCACAGGATGCATTCCATGGACAGTGACTGCATCACACACAATCTATGTCCATGGACTTTGACATCCAACTCATTACATTGCATCTTCATGGCATATTCGCATATCGTACAGTTCTGCACTGTATTACTACTCTCTTGAGTGCACCGGGTCTTCCATGGTAATGCTGCTGGCAGGACTCTTTGCACCCAGGGACAGGCATCCAGCTCACAGACTGTACCAGGATGCTGTCAATATTACTTTCTTGCACCCTTAGTGTTCATTCACTTTGTACTAACTTGGACTTACACAGTATCTGTGCCTTACCACTAGTCCCTCAGCCACAGTTAACAGGAGGATGCCAGATGAAAGAAAAACACCTAGTGGCTGCACAGAGCCAAAAGGGAACCAATTGCAATTGTATCAGCCTGAGTCGGAGCAAAGGGCCTTACTGTAGAGATCGTGGTAATACTTCACTGAGGTTTAAATGTTTGTGTTTGAATACTTTTCTGATGACTGTCATGAACTCTCTCCAACCTTTCTCTTTAGCTAGTGTAATACAAATCATGTTAATTTTTCTGGTGCAATCAATGTTTTATTCTTTGTGTTGAAAGTAGAGCTTCTTGTGAATATATTCAGTAACTGATGTCTATTGTTAAAAAACAAAGTCAGAATCTAAACGTCAAAGTTTAATTCTGGGATCTGACTTGTCCAATATTAACACCATTTGAAATCATAACAGCATGGATACACATTTAGTAGTATTGCATCAGCAGCCAGTTATAAATCCGGCCTATATTTAATTCAATGTCAATAGAACATGTAACGGGCAGTAGATTGTAATACCATCCAGTTTACATTCCCCTCAAGTAAAGTTTCGCAGCCACTCATTCCTGATTATTTTCATACTTATTCACAGATTACTCAGACACTGTGAATATAGAACCCTAGCTTTCAATCTCCCTTGCTTAACACCATTATACAACACTTCTGTTGGCAGCAGGTAGCCCATCAGGGGCTGGAAAGGGTTTGAGGTTAAGCATCCATGAGGAAAATTTTCCCTGCTTTGACTCTATAACATTCAGCACCTCTCTACAAGTCACAATGCCCATCCACTGCCAATATTTTGAAGGTAATCATGCAAAATAATTAACCTGGGAGTTAGTTGGAGCAAACAGGGGAGTTAAGTAACTGTTATTTGGACTGTTACCAATCTCAGCAATAGACATCATATGTAAGCGATTATAATAATGGAATAGATATGTAGTCCTGGGACAATTCACATTAGATTTATTGGTTGCAGATGTGAAGGATTAATGTTTGAGAATGAGAATAGAAATGATTTGTGTACAATCTCTGAACTTGCTGCCTTTTGATTTAAACCCCAATTGAATATTTGTAATTTGTATAATTTACCTAGGAAAGATTTTATTTGTGAGTGTGCATGTTTATGTGTCGGGGCAGTTGGGTGGTGTTGCTGGTTTCTATCTGGTTGATTGAATTAGCAATTTAGTTGACATGAAAACAAATGAGTCACACAAGGGTAATTGACTTAATGGTAGCTTAAACCTGATTTAGGATAGTTCAACATTAATGACACCTCATCGCTGCTCACTTACTGCCCTGTTCCCTGAGACCACTTATGAAGGATGATAGGACAAGGGTGACAGCGGAAACAGAGTCAGATGCTAATTAAATCCTTACAAACTACAAAGCTGAGTCCTCAATCTAGTACTGTTTTCCACATGCTGTATATCCTCTGCACCTTCTGTAAAAAGCACAATTTCAGCCGCTACATTAGAAGAAAAGTGAATGATGCGATGTTAGGAGGGTTGGCCATGTGGTTTCTTCTGCTGAATGAGGTCATTGATATACAATGTGGATTACAGCAAGGAGCACCTTATAAAATGCAAAAGCAGGTCATTACTTTTCAGTGAACATTGTAACTGTCGTACTATTCACGGGAGAATACACTAACACAATCTTTGGATCCAATCCAGTAAAGCATGACCCCCAGGCTAATAAATATGTCTCGTCAGTGAGATGGAGCTTTCCCTTTTGTCCAGAGCTTTTCAAAAGCTGTAATGCCTCGGCCACATTAGAATTGAGATTGGAATGGATCCGTACATTCACCCTACTTCCCTACCCACTGGGAAAAAGAATCCAGATCGGATAGTTGACATTTCTTTTGGCACGCCAGTGATAGTTAAGTCAAAAACTAAATCCCACCAGTTTCGTTAGTCACACAACCCTGGATACCTCTGTGATTGACAGATCTGCTATTACTGCAAAGCATTCTGCAGATCCCTGCGTGTAATTTAGATCAAGCAGAAAAGAAATGAGAAGTTAGATTTATTCAAAGGCTGTGTTCATGGTCAATGCCATTGGAGAGATCGGGGAGGTGGCAGCTTTAACAGCAGCAGCAACAATGGCATTGTGGCCCAATGCAGAAAGAACGAACAGTGAGGGAGGTCACCAGTATCTGCAGTGGCGGCACTGAGAACAGGCAGCTGAGGTCTCCCAGAGAGTGAGATAAACTGAGGACTCATCAAAGGCTGCTGAATTTTTAACTTAATTCCTTTAATTTTCTAGTTTAAATTAATAAGGACTTTAGTATTAACTATTATCTTATTTCTTTATTTTTCTACTTATTCAGTGAAGGTAATGTTTTTTAGTTTTGTTCTCTTACTACTAGGTACCTAAGTTTTTTTACCCAGATACCTTTGCACCTAAGATGGCACTTTTCACTGTACTCCTATACTTCTGTACTCAAGTGCACATGACAATTAAATGTAAATCTGACAAGATCTAATACACATAAAACTAGAATGTGGCATTCAGCAGCAGAGCCATTCAGCAAACAATCACCGAATCTTAAGTTTGATGTACAAATAACTACAATATCTTTCACTATTATAGGGAAAACAAGTAACAGTCATCTTTGATAAGATCCATAAAGGAAATGAAAACGGAAATTGCTGAGGAAACTCAGCAGGTCAGCCAGCATCTGTGGAGAGAGAAAGCATGAATGTTTCATATCCAGTGACCCTCCTTCAGAACCTTTTAAAGACATATTTATTAAATTAGCTTTTCCAATATGACAAGTAGCTAGTGAGCTATGTTTGAGGTGCATAGGGGACTGTTGCAATTAGCTATAAGAGAAGGAAGCTGGAAATGTGTTGCTGGAAAAGCGCAGCAGGTCAGGCAGCATCCAGGGAACAGGAGAATCGACGTTTCAGGCATAAGCCCTTCTTCACTTTCTCCTATAAGAGAAGGAAGCCAACTAACCCATTAACAACCCATTAAGAACCCATTTACCCCCTGAAAGTCTGCTCTGGAGCTAAATGTGGGGCTTGTGCCCCTAACTATGGAAAAGATCCCATCCTTGGGAGCTGCCAGCTAATCCAATTGGCCAGGAGTTCCAGCAGCGCCAAAAACTCTGTTGTGGAAACTGCCAGTATTGCAGGCAAACCAATCATGTCTGGTTCAGCTGACCCTACCCATATAACTGTTGGCAGAATATAAATATTGGGCTGTGATGCCAACACAACTAAAGCAGAAGAAGCAGAGATCAGGTTGCAATCTTCAAATTACTAGCAGATAGCTTTATTTTTAGTTGCCAGTTAAAGATATGAGATTTGTATTTATATGGCCCCTTTCACAATCCCAGGGTGTGCTTTACAGTCAAATACTTTAAAACTCTAATCACTTTAGAAATATAAGAGATGTGACAGACAATTTGCACACAGCAAGCTCCCACACGCAACTGTTAAAGGGGCAGATAATTTGGTCTTCAGTGTTGGTTGGACTGAAACAGAGACTACAGCTTGAACTCACAACAAAAACATCACTGAATATGCACTTCAAGTGCTGTAACCTGTGGACATAATTGTAGCATTATCAGACTAGATATCCAGAGGGCAAGGCTAATACTCTAGGGATATAGTCTCAAGTCTCATCACAACAGCTGCTGGAATCAGAATTTAATTAATAAATCTGGAATATAAAGCTAGTCTCCATAACCATAGCAACTATTCATTGGTTGCTGTAAAATCCCATCATGTTCACTAATGTCCTTTCAGGGAGGTAATCTATTGGAGTTGCTTGCTCTGGCCTATTCCAGACCCACAGCAACATGGTTGTCTCTGAGGTGGCCAACACTCAATTAGGGATGGGCAACATTGCGCATTCTCTTGAAAAGGGGAAGAAAAGATAATGATTGAAAAATACTTGTAATGCTGCAGACCCAACAGCTGGAAGATAAGTTTAGGCTGGAGAGCAGGCACAGGCTCAATAAGATAAATGGTCTCCTGTGTTGTAAATGTTTCTAAGTTTCTAATTTGCTCGCTCAGAGGTGAGAGTCCTACTGACTGAGCCATGGTTTTTGATCCGTAGTCTGTGCAGTGATCTATTTACTCAGACAGTTCATGAAGTTAGAACTAGAATTAGGTATCTTGCAATGTGTACTCAATTACAGAAGTTCAGAAGTACAGTGAAAATCATACAATGTCACCACTCACGGCACCATTTTAGGTACAAATTACCTAGGTACAAGTCTTAGATACAAAATAGAGAAATAAATGCTACATTACCTTCATAGTGTAAGATAGAAAAAGAGAAATAAAGTTAAAAGGATAAACATTACAGTCAGATAAACAGATTACAGATAAACATTGCATTGCAGTAGATCAACGCAGGTGGCTTTGACATAATGTCTGACTGGGCTGGCAAGCCGTTGACCACCTACACCAGTCCTCAGACCAACAACCACCCCGCTCCACTCTGGACACATTAGCCTCCCACTCGACTCTGGACATCCAGTATTCCCAATATGAAGAAAAAATAACTTTAGAACTAAATTGAATTCTACAAATAGAAATAATTGCATTCCATTTCAAGCTAAATGTAACTTTGAAGTCAGTGATCAAAAACTGTTCAATATCTTGAATTACACTGATGAAAGAATCTTAAAATCCCCTCATACAGGCTGTAACTATGACAGTCTTTGGGGACATTCTGGATCCCTAACATGAGCATAACTGAAGCAGGAAAGATGTTGCTCTTGATGAAAGAATTCTGTTTCAAGTTGGGTTTCAGAGAAAATGAGGATTAGAAGCATGTACAGAAGCAAAATACAGTGGATGTTAGAGATCTGAACTAAAAACAAAAAGTGCTGCAGAAACTCAACATGTCTGGCAGGATCTGTGGAGAGAAAAAAGCAGAGTTAATGTTTGAATCCGATATAACTCTTCTTCAGAACTTATATGAAAGTGTTTTATATAATTTTTTGAATCTATCTAAAATGTATCTGTCTTATTATAACAAAGGTGAGAGCTTTGTACAAATGTTAAATATTTGTACAGCTATGATACTGTCCAGAAGTCTTATCTCAAAATATCCTAACATCATAATGACTTGATCGAGGAAACAGCTTTTTACTATTTTATAGCAAACGCCAGACTCTCACATGATCCTAACTCCAAACCTATCTCTAACTCTGCCTGTTTCTAATGTATTTTTTTGCGCATTCTTGATTTTAATTACTCTGTCATTGTACTTTCAGCTTGCTGAGCCTGAGTGTTTGGAATTTCTTTCCTAAACCTCCCCACCTAAACCCCTCCTATAGATTGTTATCTTCACTCCATCACTAGCAGCACTATCTTCAACTGCCTACCCTGACCTCTGCAGTTCCCTGACCAAACATCTCTGCATCTTCACCTCTCTCTCTCCTCATGTAAGCCCCTCTTTATTACCTCCCTGTTTAACCAAGATTTTGGCCAGCTGCCAGAATATGTCTTCATAAGGCTTGAAGTCAATTTTTTTTTTAAAAAGCATTCCTGGGAAACCACGAGATTCTTGGCTATGATAAAGGTGCTATATAAATTCCAGCTGTTGTTTCATCTTCTAATTAGAGCCATTTTCTAAGTTAATAAAACGATTAAGTTGACAATGTTGTTCTTATCAAGTCTCCGTGCGTTTGTTTAATTTTTGAGTCAAAATTAGTTACCATAGGCTGTGGCACAGAAGTCAAATTAGTATATAAGTCCACTATGATTTCTTAATGCCAAATTTGGTGTTTAGGCCAATATTTGGAATACAAGTCAATCTCCATCTTTTGCTAAGAAATTATGTATTCACACTAGCAGTTGGTTCATTTTTCAACTCAGCTTATAAGTCAATACATGGAACCAAGTAGGCAATGTGGATCATGTTGCTACAGAGATGCACAGGAATATAATACATTTCCACGCAAATGCATGGTGAGCAACAAACTGGAATATGTGCCCTGGCAAAAAAAATGAAGTATAAAAATGATCAATTAACTGTATTGCTTATGGCTTTAGTGAAAACCTGGAATAGGATTGGAAGAAAAGGAATCCAACTGAAAGAAGATGAACAAAACCAAATGCACTAAGAAGAAGATGGACTGCACTGGATTGTCTCCTTGAAATCATCAGCATGGTTATATCATCACCAGGAATGCAATATACTTACTAAAGTCAGTGAAATCAACCCCCTAAATCCAACAGAGATTTCACAGTAACAGCCACTTAACATAACAAAAATATCTGGGTTGCTGCAGACAAAGATCACTCGGAGACCAGGAAAAGAGCTCAATGTCAAAATTGTCAGTTTCAACAATTCATCATCAGACAGCAGCAAAAATCACAAGAACCCATTAAATCATATCAGCAACATGAATACAACATCCATCAATTTCAATATGTTCAGCAACTGATCTGTGAAGTGGAAAGATTTGAAAACAGTTCTAGTGAAACCTGCAGACATGAGAAGACAAGATTCCTAGTGGGACAAGCCGACATGACTAATGGAATGAAATTAAAGCTTATTGTAACTTTAAAATGTAAAATCATGTCCAAAATCAAGTTCCCTGCGGGATGTTTGTACATGATCATGATAATACTTGAATGGATGAGTACAGATTGAAGTTATAATTGATCATGTGTTGAATTTGTCCTTGCGCCTTAGACAAAGAATACAGCCCTTTAATGTGAAACATGTCGATATCTCAACCAATGAGATCAAGGTGTGCATGCAAAGAAATAACATCCTAATTGCAGGGGATCTAATGTCATAGTTCAATCAGGCAATGTGTGTTTCACCAAGCTATATAAGGATAAGGTTCACACTAAATGGAATAGGTGAATTGTTGGCTAAAAAATGTTCTGCAAAGAGTGGAAATATGCACGTTGCCTGCTTGTTGTTTTGTGTGGTATCACCATCAAATCATGGGATGTAATTAATGTACAAACTATTAGATCAGTCAAAAAATGCAGAATATGCAATTCAATAGATAGCGAGAAAGAGGGTTTATTGTGAATGAATAAATCTGAAACTAAAAATGGCAAATCTAATTCAAAGTGAGTTCTAAAGAAGAGCCATATCAGGCTCAAAATGATTAACACAGCTTTTCTGTTCACAGATGCTGCCAGATCTATTATATTTCTCCAGCACACTGTTTTATTTCGGATCCTTACAATTATGCCATAGCCAAAGTGACAGAAAACTAATTTGATGTACTCTTTGTGTCAGTAGCTAAAAGACAATGAATTTTATGGTTTCAAAAATGTTTGATTGTGGTTTGAAAGTATCCTTTTAGAACTTCTTCACCTAATGACACGTTACATTGATTTAAATTGAATTACCAGAGTTAAGCTTTTTTTACAAAATGGTGACCACCCATGTTAACATCAATAGTTCATATTTTATATTCGTCAGATAGGTGGACCACTGTTTTTGGAAGGAATTTTTGAAACTTCAAAGTTGAACTTATACACCACAATCTATTATAATTCTAATTATTTAATAATTCAAATTTATTTAATGACTAACTTGACAGTTTGGTGTGATATTTACGTTGCTTAATTCAATCAATGGGACAAATCAATTTTCGTTATAAGTCAACATTGTTAAAATCTCGGTATCACCTTTCATTTTGCCAATGTAGAATTGACACCTTTTTGTGAAGAAAAATAATGAAATGAACATCCTTAATATTAAAATCAAAGGGCCTAATTATCAAGTCTGCTGAAAGCCAGCCATATGCCTTCAGGGCTAAAGGGGTGCATTACTCATTAACCTGTAAACTCCATAAGGGTTGTTAGTAATGTTGCTGAGAGTGAAAATGACAGAATAGGAGTTCTTATTACAACTTTATAGAAACGTGCATTAAGGTAAAGTAGCTTTGTTTTGAGTGCTGGAGGCATACCTTTTCCAAAAATGAAAAAAATCGGCGATGAATACATTTGAAACTGTAAAACACGTAGCACTTTGAATGGGGAAATGACCTGAGGACACTGTTATCCAGGCTTTTATGGGAAATCAGTCATCTTGTAGCTTCAGAGAGACACACACTATTCTGGGAACAATCCACTGTAGTTGGATATTAATTAAATTTATTAAACAAATAACACAGAGGCCCAGGGAGGCAGGGGTCCATCTGTTTGCTTTGTGAATTGATCTCTGTGGAGATGGATTTTGAATGGTAGTTAAAGTTCAGATGCAAAGCTCAGCAGATGGGTCCCGTGTCTCTAGTGAGGAGATTTGGAGGCGATCCAACATCTATTTTCCCTCCAGCTTTTCTGCGACTGTGAGACGGCATCTATATTCCTGTTTTGTTTATTTGAATGAGGCTTTAAGTCTGATTGATTTGGTTGGAGTGGCGCGTCTCGACTGATCCCAGTTTGTGCCCGTGTGGTGTAAACGCAAATCGGGAGATAATTAGCAAAATTGAATCCTGTTGACTTTAAACCCTGTGTGTGCACATGTTGCTACAACACAGCCCCAGCATCTGAATTTGACAATAAAGCCACCATGCAGGCTGACATCCTATCAGTGATTTACCAAAATGAATAATAAATATGCCTTTTCAAAATATTATTTTAGGATTAATAAATACACCGTTTTTCCCTACCCCATCAACTTGCGTTTATATATTCCATTTAATATTGTAAAATATCTCAAGATGTTTCACGTGGGTTTAATCACACAATATTTATAAGCATTCCCAACAAGAAGGTGTTAGTCTATGATAGACACAGAGTAACTTCTAGGGAGAATTTTAAAGGTGGAGAGAGGATGTTGAGGTGGTTTTGGGAGGGAAATTCAGAACTTCGGGGTTAAACAGCACAAGACATAATTAAAATCAGAAATGCAAATGAGGCTCGAATTGGAGGTGCTCAGAAAATACTTCAATACTGAACCAAAAGCCAATATAGATCAACAGACATAGGGAAGATGCTGATCAAAACCTGATGAGAATAAGAGAATTGGCACCTGAATTTAGAATGAGCTCAGGTTCACAGAGGATGCAAGGTGGGAGTTCAGCCAAGACAAGACTGATATAGTAGAATTCCCCATTTATATCATATCACACAGAGTCATAGAGATGTACAGTGTGGAAACAGACCCGTCAATCCAACTCTTCCATGCCAACCAGATATCCGAAATTAACCTAGTCCCATTTGCCAGCATTTGGCCATATCCCTCTAAAGCCTTTCTATTCATACACCTAACCATATCCGTTTAAATGTTGTAATTGTACCAACCTATGTCTAGTTGTGGACTCCCCTACTCTGGGGAAAAGACCTCTGCTATACACCTTTTCCCACAACTGTCATGACTTTACAAATTTCTATAAAGTCAACCCTCAGCCTCCAATGCTCTTGGTAAAATAGCCCAGCCTATTCAGCCTCTTCCTACAGCTCAAACCCTCCAACATCCTACTGATTTCACCTTTATTGTGATTGTTTTTCACTTCATAAAATATTTTTATCTATAAACTTTCACCTTGATCGTATGTGAAGCAATTACTGATGCAATAGTTAGCATTTTTGTCAAGGTCCCTGTACTTATTCCTGTTAAATGCTAGTCTGGTAATGAGTTACTATTCTGACTCTCTCAACCTGTCGCAACATTGCATTGTATTCATCAATTAGGTAAGAGTAGTGTCACCAGTCAGATTTCCTATTGATGTTGAAAGCATCACCTGCAGTAAATCTGGAGTTTCAGTATCTCGGGAAAGGTGCTAGGATAGCATTTTGATGTGGCAGCATAATTATAAGGGATTATTTATATACCTGCAGAGTCAGTAGGTTTTGGAGGCTGTCTTGTGATTATATGATTGCTTTCTGCAATCTGTGTGCTGAAATCATAAAAATTGTGACTAATGGCACCCAGTGAACATAGGGAGTGTCCAGTCTGGTTGACTTAATAAGGTCACAATTTTGAGGTTTTCCAGGAGTTGCTGTCCATGTACCATAGCTCTTATTCTTAATTCTTCTGTGTTGCTATGTGGCTATTGGTTTTATTTTAATAACATTTGTTTGGGAAAAAAATGCAGTTGTTTGGGATTTCAAAATCCTTCCAGTAAGAACAGGAACAACTAAAACACTGGAATATCAAACAAACATTCCATGTGACAGTAACTTTGCAGTTTTCAGTGGAGGTGGTGCCAATTTTGGAGCTCTTGAGAGACAAAATTTGCATTTATTTATCATCTTTTGTGAGCTCATAACTTCCCAAAAAGCTTCTTTTTAAGTTACTGCTGGAGGAAATGTGCCAGCCAATTTGCCTGATGAGATAATGACCAGTTAATTTGTTTTTCAATGATGTTGGTAGAGGAATAAATCATAGCCAAGATGCTAAGGAAACACTTGCCTTCTCTTCTTCTAGTCACATTGAATTTTTTACATCTACTTCACCGGGCAGGCAAGGACTTGATGTTAACGTCATATCTGAAACACAGAATCTCCAATCGTGCAACATGCCCTCAGTATTCATTGTACCATCAATCTGGATATTGGGCTCAAATCACTGGAGTGGGATTTGAACCCAAAACATTTTGAATCAGTTGTGAGAATGCTATCATTGAATGCAGCTAAGATGTGGCTTGAATTTGAGAATATTGCCCCTTTGCTTTTAACCCAACTTGTTCTTTAATTAGAAATTCACTTCACTGGTCATGAAGTTTTTACATATTGTCAAAATTGCAAAATGTGTAGATTAATCGCAAAAACATGATTACTTGTTTAAAGAAAGAATGGAGTTGCATTGCTCTAGCATCTTTAGCAGTCTTTAGCATAGAGCACCATTCAATCATGAGTCCGACCAACTGAGCTAAGGATGATTTAATTTGATTTTAAAACTCAGCAATTTCCATTTTAAGAATCAATTAAAAATGGTTGACAGATCAATGAGCATCATGATCATTAAAGCATTGAGACTTTAAAAGCCATTTTTTATTCTCTCTGTAATTTTAACAAGGTGGATATAAGCAAAAGTGCTGTCGTGACAATAGAGGTTATTTGAAAATTACTGCTCTATGTCACATGCTTTTCCAGGGGTTCTTTCTATTTCAAAATAACTTAAAAACATGTTGATATTCTGCAGGACAATAGCTTATTTTTGCATGTTAAGTCTGCAATATTCTGTATATGCAGAGTGAAATCACAAGTGAACATATAGTTATCAGTGGTGACTCACTTGGTTATACGTTAACATCTGAGTCAGGGGTGAGTTCAAATCCTACAGTGGACACCTGAGTACAAACTCTCTGCTGACACTCCAGTACATTCTGGATCAATGGTGCTGGAAGAGCACAGCAGTTCAGGCAGCATCCGAGGAGCTTCAGCACATTGCTGAGGGAGTTCTGCAGTTAAAGGAGATAATGACTTCTGGATGAGATATTAAATTGAGAACTTTCAGATGGATGTAAGTGGTCTCATGGCCCAATTATGAAAAAGGTCTTAAGAAATTCTCTCTCATGCCTTGGCTAATATTTAACTCTCAAACAGCATAATTGAAACAGGTGGTTTGGTCATTTTCATATTATCATTTGTGAGAATTACTGTACACAAATTTGCTGTCTGGTTTCTTACATAACAACAGTGACTACATTTAGAAAATACCCTATACGCTGTAAAATATTTTTAGACATGTTGCGATTACAAACATGCCATATAAATATAAGTCTTTCTTTCTTTGTAAAGTTAGTCAACGAACTGAAATTGTTTCAATAATAAATCAGATTAGGAATCAACATGAGTCAGGAGAAAGTGAGGGCTGCAGATGCTGGAGATCAGAGCTGAAAATGTGTTGCTGGAAAAGCGCAGCAGGTCAGGCAGCATCCAAGGAGCAGGAGAATCAACGTTTCGGGCATAAGCCCTTCTTCAGGAATCAACATGAGTCAGGCTGGAATGAAGGAATTTGAAAAGTGAGTTGCCTCTTCTGAACTAGAATAAATTTTTGTAGAAATGGTAATTTCATGTTTGAGTTTTGGACATTGTGTAAACAAATGCATGCTTTTATGAGTCTATGTCCCTCCATATCCTTTTCTTTATTTTTTCATGAGAAGTGGGTGTGCTTGTTGTCCTTCTCTAATCGTCCTTGAACTTGGTAGGCCATTCAGAGGGCAGTTAAATGCCAACCACATTGACTCTTTGTCGCAAATTGGGCATGAAGCTCATCTCAAGGTGAAAATGCTTCTCATTCTTAGTGGCATAGTGGGTGATGTTGGTTTGTAAGTTATTCTCTCCCTACATTTGTAAAATATATTTTGACATGGTATCAGTTTTTGTTAAATATTGAACTTTTCGTTAACTCAGTACATAATTTCCTACTACCTTTTAACTCATTGTCTATACCAAGCAATCCATATAGCTGCATTAATTCATGCATAAGGCTGTTGATGTAGACAATGAGTTAAAAGGTAGTAGAATATTATTAGGTGTCTTGTGACCACTAAAATTAAATGATATGAAGAATCCAATAAAATGGTAAAGTTGCTATTTTTAACACATATATTAGTAATACACATACATGTTGCATTGAACCAATTGTCGTTTAACTTTTGTAGGAGCAAATTACTGCAAATACTGGAATCTGGACTGAAAACAAAATGCTGGAAATCACAGCAGGTCAGGCAGTATCCATGGAGTGAGAGAAAACTAATGTTTGGGGTCTAGATGACTCTTCATCAGGATTACAAACTAGAAACCTAGAGAATGTTTTCTAAGTGTTTGTGAGACCACATTTTGCTCTATTTTAGTTAGTATCTCATTATAACAGATATATTTGCATCATGATGGGCAATGAGACTGAAGTAGTATCCCATTTCTAATCTTCCTTTCCTCTCCAGAGTCCTCAGGCATGATGCTGTACTAATCGTTCCTGCATATGCATTTAGATCCATCTAATCATAACCCATCCCTCCAACTTCACCAAAATGATTGAAACAAAATCATAAATGAAGTCTTTCTGCTTGTGTGGAGATGCTGTTGCTCAGGTGAGATCTTAACCCAAGTAAAAGTCCTATTTCAGGAAGCTGGTTAGTGAAGGATAAAACTGAAACCAATCTTTACAAACTTCATTTACACATTGCCAACATACATTTCCTAACCCAACAATCACAGTTTCAGTCTGTATCTGTATATACCACATAATTTAATCAACCTGCTCAGTCATTTTCTGTTATGCCCTTAAGACAGCTGGGACTAGAAATTGATATTCTGGCCCAGAATGTGCGACTGTATCATTACACCACAACATCCCTTTGTATCATTTTAAAAGGGTTTGAAAGAATCTCCATTTAATGCCCACCACTGACATTAAACACATTCAGGATACAATTAACACTACTGGTTGACTGTTGTGATCTTTTGGCGTGGATGTAAAATTCATCAAGTTTCACTGAGGATTTCTCTCTGTGAAGCCCAGTGAACTTTTCCATTGTTTTATCCCTCTTGGTCAATGCTAGTCCAATTCTATCATCTTGCTGTAGTTAGAAGAACTTGCCTTTCACCAGATATCCTGAAATTGACTAGCATCCCTGGCATTTGTACCAATTTTAAAATGCTCTTATGCATCTGTTTGAGCACTGGTATTCTGAAGCTGACAGTTGTTCCCCTGACATGACTTTCAAGGGAAGATTGATCCCCTGTCTTGATGACAGGAACTAACTGCCCTGGTTGATGGGATGATGCAGAGGATGGTTGCCTCAGAACCAACAGAAGAGGCCACACCATCACAGGCTGCCAGCCTGGGCTATGGTGCAGAGGAACACACAACAATGCTGCAAGGAGATCAATGACTTTTTCCACTTTGCCAGGGTAAGTGCCATTATCTTCACTGCTACCTCACCCCTGTTATTTATCCCAACTCCCACCAAGGCGAATGCCCAACCACTCTCACTGTCATGTGTAACATCTTCATCCCTCTTCTTCCACTAACCCCACATGCTCTTGGCTCTGTCTACTCATTCAATTGGGACATCTCACTATCTTACCCCCACCTGCATCAGCTGTAATAATGTGTCACCCATTGGATAATCAACATTTGGATAATTAAGGTTCCTCTGTATTGGGCACAAAGTATAACCCTTGGCTGTGACACTTTCTCTCTTTTGTGTCTTGCAGGTTTGAGTGGGTTGTCCACTTTCTTGGACTATCCCTCACAAAAGCACATCCAGTATCTCTGAGGCGGAAAGTTCAAAGCCTCAGAGGAAGCACTGGCAAGGCTGCCTCCTGCACACTCCACAAGCTTAGACACTGACAGCTTGGCAGATACATTAGATAGATTAGACTGAGAGGGACAAGCTGGTGAGCACAACTTTGCAATGTCTACACAATTGGCTGAGGAACAGATGGCTGAGGTCACTGGCACTTGGAGGCCTGCCAGAGATGGAGGTTTGTGCTGAGCCCCAGGCAGGATGGGACCCTTTAGGGGTTTTCCTCAAAATTAATAATAGCTTCATGGTCATCATTAGACTCTTAATTCCAGATTTTTAAAATTGAATTCAAATTCCACCAACTGCGATGGTGGGATCTCTGGATTAACAGTCCAGCGATAATACCACCAGGCCATCATGTCCCCTTTGGATATGCCCAGTCATTGGTCTTCAGCAGCAATGTCCTTACAAGGAGACAGTGCAATGCCAGTAAACACCTAACCAAAGTAGGCACCTTGCACAGCACATTCAGAAGCTACCTTCCAGGAGCCTGCAACTATGCCACCTGCAACCTGCCTGTAACCCTCATACTGTGGGAGTTCAAGCCAAGGAGGGGCCATTTGCCTCTGGCAAGGACACACTCAACATGTCTGGGCCCTTGACACAAAATGCCCCAGGGCTGCCCAATCAAACCTCCAAGGCCAACAGGCTCCAGTATAGGGCAGATTCCCTCCATTCCAATTACAGATCCTGGGACTGCACTGAAATGTAGAACAAAGGAAACCTCTCAGTGACATATCACTGTAAATAAAGCATTGGGTTTGCTAAATCATGCTGAGAATGTCCCTGAATCTGTTTGCTCATGTCTCTATGTACCCCTTTCTGTTAATATCTCTCTGTGAGGTCACATGCAGGATGTTCCAGGGAACAATGTCTGGCCTGCAAAGCTGCTGCACCATTTATGAACAACATGAACATCACATTTGGAAGCAACTCTGACAACAATGCACCATTGATCCAGATGCACATATGTTAGTATGGCATCACTAGCATCAAAGGTGTCCTTCTTGCATGAAATGG
This sequence comes from Chiloscyllium plagiosum, assembly GCF_037043375.1. Classification (NCBI taxonomy): domain Eukaryota; kingdom Metazoa; phylum Chordata; class Chondrichthyes; order Orectolobiformes; family Hemiscylliidae; genus Chiloscyllium; species Chiloscyllium plagiosum. The sequence goes on from NW_028270156.1 coordinate 25,971,948, forward strand.
TCACTAATGTGGTGTTTGGGAGGTTTATAGTACACTCTGAGATAATGCTTAAGGATTAGCAGAGATTGGGAGCCTGCAGCAATGCCTATGCACTGGATAGGTTTACGTGTTGTTGCCCCTTGAAGGGCCTCACACTGCTGCGTTTTGTCATCACCTCCCTCATAGGTCAAAGCACATACCCCACCCATTCAAGGTGTTATTGCAGTCATTTTCTTTCCATTAATGCAGTCATAATTACCAGGATAATGGAAGGTGATAGGAATATTCCTCAGGTCCCTAGCCAACCCATATGCCACTTTACCCCTCCAGCTCTTGGCATATGAGGTGATTGTGATAAATGTGATTCTACATTAGGCTCCCCACCATAGAAGCCAGCGTGATCCTTACCAATGAGGAACCTACCTCCCTCACATGGCTCTATTCCCAACTATGCTTTAGCATATAACTCTCTTACATTTACTGTTGGCCCCATTTACAATTGTCATCCTCCCACCTCCAAGAGTGCAGCCCCCAATCCCCACAAATAGATTCTCTAGTCTTCTTTCTTCAGCAGTGACTACCTTTACCCACTATCCCCTTTCCCCATATATCTACTGGAAGGACACAATGGACTGGTCATAGCCCAACCCTGTGTGACCTAACCAGACAGTCCTGGACAAGCAGTGCCCAGACCCTGATCTGCTGACGACATATCTCCCTGACTGTGCCAGCAGTAACCCTACATTGGCTACTAGACCGACAGGGCTAATCATGACCCATTCCCATGGAGGGCCAGACCACTGGACCGCAATTGCCCCAAATGGATGCCTAACCAAGCCCCAGGTCTTGGACAGATCTCAGAGGCTGCCCTTGCTATATTGCACTGGGACTAATGGGTGCCTCCATTGACTTCTCTGAGGATCTTTCCTTTAAGACTTTGAGACAGGATTCTTGGCAGTATGGAGGAACAGAGGGATCTGGGTGTGCAAGTACATAGATCCCTCAAGGTTGCCACCCAAGTGGATAGGGTTGTTGAGAAAGCATAAGGTGTTTTGGCTTTCATTAACAGGGGGAATCGAGTTTAAGAGCCAGGAGATTTTGCTACATCTCTACAAGTCCCTGATAAGACCACACTTGGAATATTGTGTCCAGTTCTGGTCACCTTACTATAGGGAAGATACAGAGGCTTTGGAGAGGGTGCAAATAAGGTTTACCAGGATGCGACCTGGACTGGAGGGCTTGCCTTATGAAGAAAGGTTGAATAAGCTCGGACTTTTCTCTCTGGAGAGAAGGAGGAAGAGAGGAGACCTGATAGAGGTATACAAGATAATGAGTGGAATAGATAGAGTCAATAGCCAGAGACGTTTCCCCAGGGCAGGATTGACTGGTATGAGGAGTCATAGTTTGAAGATATTACGAGGAAGGTATAAAGAAGACGTCAGAGGTAGGTTCTTTACGCAGAGAGTTGTGAATGCATGGAATGCGTTGCCAGCTGTGGTGGTAGAAGCAGAGTCATTTGGGACATTTAAGTGACTGCTGGACATGCACATGGATAGCAGTGAGTTGAGGGGTGCGTAGGTCGTTATTATATTTTACATTAGGATTAAACCTCTGCACAACATTGTGGGCTATCTGTCTAGCAGTTCAACCCACACACAAACCACCCTCTGTGTAAAAACGTTGCCCCTCAGGTCCCTTTTAAATCTTTCTTCTTGACAGGTAAGCTGCTGGCACATGGTGCAAGTGTGGGATGGATGTTGCAATGTGGCAAGATGTCCACCTCCTTGGCTGAGAACAGCTGAACAGCCAGACATGCTGATGGTTCTGAGACTGGACTAAGAAGCAAGGCAAGGTTAGGCATGTTGGGACGCTGTGAGCATGCAGGTAGGAGCCAACTGAGTGATACTTAAGAGAGGAAAGAAGTAGCCCTGAGATGCAGCCTGGTCTTCACTGGGTGAGAATTGGGAGCCCACTTCTGCATAAAAACATCCTTGCAGTGGTATTACAATAAGAAGTGACGGTGCATACTGAAGTGAAGCTTTACAGTTCAGAGGCATCCTGCAAGTGGATTGGAGAAATACCATGAGGGTCTAAGAGGCTGACAAAAGTCAAATGCCAGTAGCTGTGGTAGGTTGCATGTGGCTAGTGCCCTGAAGTGGACCTCAAGACATTGTTGCCAGGCATCCAAGATGGAGGAGTCCCAGAGGACCAAGCAGCGAGCTGAAGTTGCCAGATGCCCATTCATGTCGGGGTATTTGTGAATGCTCAGTTTTATCATGGTGGATAGTAGAATAGGAAGCTGCATATTAATGGGGTGAGATTCATTGTTAATGAGGCTGTGCAACCTCACAGCTTCGAGGAAATTTTGCTCCCTAACAAGAATCTCATCTCAATGCCTAAAACTCTGTTTGAAAATGCAAAGAGCTGCTCCCAATGTTAAGAAAGGCCTCACCCAATTTCTCATGCAATTCTTGCAGAGTTCTTGCCACACCCCGCATGGCTCAGGCTTCTATAACATTTCACTCTATGGCACTATTCAAAGAGGAATAAGGGAATTCTTCCCAATGGATGGAACACTATTTATCCCTCAACTGACATCACTAAAATAGGTTATCTGGTTCTCATCATCTAGTTATTTGTTATAAATTGGCTGCTGCATTGCAAACCCTACAACTGTAGTTAGACTTCAAAATGTTCTTGTATCACTGAATCCAGAGATGCCTTTTGGATCAATTTGCCTGTGCTGCTTAGGTCCACCTGAATCTTCTCACAACCCTCTTAACATAGACTTCTCTTCCATCCTCAGATCATTATCAAACATAGCATCTATGCTTGTTGCCTTAATTTCTGTTTGCATCTTGACTTCTTTCTTCAATGGTTCTATTCAGTAAAGGAGTCTGTCCGGATTCCCAATGAGATTTAGTAGTGGCTATCTTAACTTTACAGTTTTTAGTTTTGGAGGTAAAAACAATGACTGCAGATGCTGGAAACCAGATTCTGGATTAGTGGTGCTGGAAGAGCACAGCAGTTCAGGCAGCATCCAAGGAGCAGTGAAATCAACGTTTCGGGCAAAATCAGGAATCCAGTTTTTAGTTTTGGCCTTCCCCACAGTGGAAACACTATCACTATATCTACCATAATAAACCCATTTAATAATCTTAAAGACTTCAAACAGGTCATTTCCCAGCCCAATCTTTGCTAGGGTAATGAACTGATCAGTCTGATCAGTCACAGTGATGTTTACACGTTCAAAACACCATTAAAAATCGGGGCACAGGCTTTAAATGAAGATCAGTCAACAGAGTGTTATAAGATATGCTACAAAACGTGTCAAATTTTGTAGATGTGATATTAAAACAGATCAAACATTTTGGAGGCACTTAATTTCAATAGATGTGTTGAAAGCTATCAGTGACTTTAAATGTTAGTTACTGTTCCAGACGGCAATCAGTTCAGATTACACAAACATTCTGTAGGTAAGTAATTCATGGATTTCACATTCAGCAGAACAGATGTTAAACAAAATGAATCATTTCAAAGAATCATCATCCCATTGTGGACTTTTCTACCCATGGTCATTGGCGAGCATGATTCATGGAATGAACATTTTCAGGTTGGATGTGAATGCTTTACAGCAGATAATAGCCCAGGAAGCACAGCTAAGTTAACTTCTAGAATGTAACACACCTCCGTCAGGAGGTTTCACAAAAATCATGTGATTTACCTTGTCAAATAATGTCATGGAGTGGCAGTCAACCAAATGTATTGCTCTGTAGGCACCAGTAAAGGTCACCATCAACATTCCTCCTAAGCTGTGTGCACATGCAAACTTCACAAGCCAACCCCTTTTAATGACCACATACAAATAGCTAGGCGGGAAAGTTCAAGGAGACTACACATTGAAACAATTTTCTCGCAAACCTATTGGCAGAAATATTGGTCAATGCTCCACTCACTCTTTAGTTCACAAGGTCCTTTCAGCCAATCATCGGAAATTGAGGTAGAAAATTTGTCTTTATTCATTCAGGCATTTCTTTTCTGTAAGTCGTTGTTTTAAGATGATGATTTGCAGCTCACTCAGAGGACATTAGGACTCAGCGATGTTTGTACAGGATGAAGGCACATATACCAACTGTATTTTTTAATATTTCCAGTGACCTTTGAGCTGAATTTGAACTTACACATTGGTATGGTGGGATTTGAATTCAAGTTCTCTGGATTGTCATTCCATGGCCTCTCCCTTTGGATTGTTGACGTAGCAACAGGAATATCACATTACGATACCCTTGATGAATATCCTGTAAATTGCCCCTTTACAGGGATAGCGTTATTTTTCCAGCCAACCACATACACCTTAACCATGACCAGCAACAAAAACAGCCCCTGATTTTCCCCAGTTGCTGACTTCATCAAGATACAGAGCATAATAATCTTATCGTATGTAAGTATTCTTGTACTTATCAAAGTTTCTGCAGAATGCAGAAACAGTAAGGACTTATTATATGAATCTGTAACTTGAATATTAGCCTGCCTCAATCTACAACATCCCAACCTAAGATTGTTTGAGGGTGTACTTGATGTTTTCAATCTGAGGCAACCAAAGGCAATTTTTCAGAGAAGCAAGCAAGAATGTATGGGCAACTGGATCAATAATGATCTTCACTCACAGTGCATCAGTGCTATTGCTTATATTCCAGAAGGAACAGATACAATGAGACATGTAACCAAAATCTTTAATAAGCAGATACGAGGGTTGCAAAAACAATATAATGGGTGTTTAGACCAGATAGGTCAGTGAGCTTACAGTCGGTCTCAGAAAAATTACATCCTGCTATAATTATAAAATGACATGTACATACATTTCTACTGATAGAGACTTCAACATGAACCTGAACAAGGAGCAACTGCAGACATTGGAAGACCAGCAGAATTATTCTGCTGTCATTACTGAGGGTGTTAAAGCCTAATTTCTTGTGATTGCAGCAGTTGGTCATATTTAGTTTCTGTTAGTCATCGTGGTATTTAATGTCATGCAAGCCTTATTTCTTTTACCTGCCATGTCTATTTTTATATAGAATGAAGTAGTTGCTCAGGATGGTCTCACTGTCCATTAGTTACTGTAATACATTTGAAGTGTACAGTCACAGGTATAATATGGGAAACAGAGCAACCCAATTTGTGCACATTGTAGTCTTTCACAAAAGAACATCAAAATGGTAAGAGTTTTTTGAGCTCTGAGATGCAGAGGGAGCTGGGTATCCCAATAATCACAAAAGATTAATATACAGCCTTACCAATTAATCAGGAAAGCTAATGGAAAGCTATAATTTATTGCAAGGGGAAAGTAGAGAGTTATACAGGGCACTGGTAGAGACCATATTTGGAGTCCTGTGCATGGGTGTGTATTTGTCACCTTTCTTAAAGAAGGATGTAAACGCATTGGAAGTGGTTTGGAGAAGGCTTATGAGACTAGTACCTGGAATAGATGGTTTGATTTTAGAGGAAAGGTTAGTATCTGTTGAACTTTAGAAGAGTAAGAGGTGATTTGATTAAGAACATATAAAATCATGAGCAATCTTGACAGGGATGTAGCAAGGATGTTTCTTTTTGTGGGAGAATTAAAAACTTGGGGTCACTACATAGAAAAATGAGGGGTTGCCCATTGAAAGCAGAGATAAGGTGAAATTCTTTCTTATACGAAGGTCATGATTCTTTGGAACTCTCTTCCTGAAAAAACAGTGGAAGAAGAGTCTTTGCATATTTTTTTTGTCAGAGGTGGATAGATTCTTGATAAACAAGGAGAGTGAAAGGTTATTAGAGATCGGTGGGAGTGTGAATTTGAGGTTACAATTAAATCAGCTATCATCTTATTAAATAGCCAAGCATGCCTTAAAGGATCAAATGGCCTACTGCTCCTCCTTTTTCTTATATTCATATAATCTGTCTCTTTGTAGTGATGAAAATGTGTTGATGGAACAGCGCAGCAGGTCAGGCAGCATCCAGGGAACTGGAGAATCGACGTTTCGGGCATAAGCCCTTCTTCAGCCCTTTATGCCCGAAATGTCGATTCTCCTGTTCCCTGGATGCTGCCTGACCTGCTGCGTTGTTCCAGCAATACATTTTCAGCTCTGATCTCCAGCATCTGCAGACCTCGATTTCTCCTCTTTGTAGTGGTGGTTGGGAATAAATATTTGTTAAGATACCCAGGAGAACTCCTCTGCTATTCTTTGAAATACATTAGTGCCATGGATTTTTTTAACATTTGCTTGAGATGGTAAGTTGGACCATAGTTTAACATCTCACCAAAAGACAAGATCTTAATTGTTCAGTGCTGCACTGGAGTAGCAAGCTATATTTTTGCATTCAAGTACCTGAAGTCAGTCTTGAATACATAAATCTCAGATCTGGGATGAAAGTGCTGTTGTGACTTACATTTATATTTTATCTACTTTTATTTTGGCCTGCTCAAAAATTTTGTTTCTGCAGTGTATAAGATTTCTCTTTCTCGTATTAGATAGATCTAATATAGCTTTAATAAATACATTGTATTTTGAATGCACAATATACTGTGGATACATAGAAAACAGTTAGATGTATACAAAACATTTAGAATAATGGCTATCTCCACCATGGTTTAGGGACCAATATTAAATGTTTCAATATTTACAGATTTATTCTGTTCCATGGGTAGGTTTGTTCACCACTGGAGAATTATGTGCACTAGTTGTTGATGTATTATGCTAATTAATGATTCTCTAGGTCAGCAGTAGTGATAGAGAGCTTCAAGGAGGATAGGCGACCTGCCTACCTTTAGCTGTGATTATTCTGACAAGACTTGTATCAGGGTCAGGGGTGGCTGATACCTTGGCCTACAGGCTCATTGCTCTCTGATGCAATGGCTACTGTTACGTGAATGGGACTTTGTAAGGGCACTGAACTGCAAAAGACATGATATCCAGCTGGCTGATCTGAAGCATGCCACAGCTAGTGGGCATCCTCCTATGATGCTTCATGGTCTGTGTAAATGTAGAATAGATGAAATAATTTACCTTTCAGCAAAGATGTCTCTTCTAGGCTCACTATCAATTTGAGAAAACTAAAGGGTTAGAAAAACAGTATTTATTTTCCATCTTTCACAATATCAGGATATTCCGAAGAGCTTTATAACTAATGGAGTAATTTTGATATGTCAAGTAGGATTATAGTGCAGTCAATTAGCATAAAACAAGCTCCCACAAATAGAAATTCTATCCAGGGGTCCCTGACTTATCAATGTGCGACTTATGAACATATAGAGGGTAAGTTTAAAGATCCAGCATAAAATAATTTCCTGTATTTATATGTTGTTACTTTATATTGCTCTGCATTTTCTTCTGATTTTCATACAAATCAATTTGCGAACAGACTCAAGAACAGAACTGATTTGCAATCTGGGAACTGCCTGTAAATAATTAGATAATTGTTTGGGTAATGATTGTGGGATCAATGTTTGCCAGAACCCCGGGAAAACATTTCTTTGAAATTTGATTCTGGACCTTCTATGTCTCCTGAGATGACAGATTTGGAGATGCCGGTGTTGGACTGGGGTGTACAAAGTTAAAAATCACACAACACCAGGTTATAGTCCAACAGGTTTAATTGGAAGCACACTAGCTTTCAGAGCGACGCTCCTTCATGAGGTGGTTGTGGACAACACCATCTGATGAAGGAGCGGTGCTCCGAAAGCTAGTGTGCTTCCAATTAAGCCTGTTGGACTATAACCTGGTGTTGTGTGATTTTTAACTGAGATGACAGACGTTGCCTTGTGCAATGTCTGATCTGTGAGATGCCACTTGTGACAACTCAGCACCCCCTCAGCAATATAGGCTGAAGTTTCAGCATTGGTTGCAAACTCATGTGTCCAGAATGAGTCTTAAACATGGGGACATCTGACTGATCATGTTACAAACTGAGTCAAAGCTGCCACTCTCCAAAATGATCATCCAAATGGTGGAAAAATACATGACTGAGAAATATTTCAACCGAATAATTGGTATCTTAATTTCTCAGATTATCTCACTGCCTTAGGAGACAGACCATGAGACCGCTGGTACACTTTGGCATGCTGCGTTCCTTTGTCACTGCTGTGAAACATTATTCTGTCACATCTCAAACCTCAGACTTTGAGAACACCTACCGGCACCAAGAGGCATACCCTTACTTTCTGCCGATTCAGACCCGTTGGCAAGACAATGATCAGTATGGCCACGTGAACAACATAGTGTATCACGGATACTTCGACACTTTAATCAACCATTATCTTATCAGGTATGGAATTTCTGTTATTTACACTTAGCTCCATCTAATGATGCTGAAGTAAAGGTTTTAATGTGACACAAAAATAAAAGCTTTATTATCAGTGACATAGAAGGGTTAATCCTTTTGAACAGTTTATCTCTTATCAGTTGTAATTAAATGTGTTTATAATAAATTATTTGGTGTAATTAATGTAAAATCTTCTTGCTTGTACTGTTATTAGAACCAGATGCTGAAGGATCAACAATATTACAACATGGCGATACAGGCTTGCCAGCTGTCTAACTGTAATTACTTTAATCTCAGCTTGTTATCTAATTATCACCTTTGTAAAGGGAATACTACCCTCTTAATGCATGCTGCTGTTTCAGATGATGATGAAGAGTTTAAAACAGCTGTCAGAAAGCTGGGGCCTGTGTTAATGTCTAGTTGAGGAGGAGGTACTGCAAAGGCCTAGTTTGGGCCTAACCTGCTTCCCACAGGAGGCCCCATGTTCAAGCTGCCTGGCTTGCTCTTGTGAATAGCTTGCATCATAGAAATGTAGACCTTGGGAGTGGATTCACCAGCAGAATCTGCCCTCAATGTGAACCTTACCCATACCCTTTTATCGCTGACCCCTTTTGTGTTCTTTGTGCTTTTGTGTCTGTTTTGGGACTGCAGGGAAACCAAAAATTTTCCAGATAGATGGAGCGTTAAGTGTCAACCACTTTCATAAATCAGCTGAGATGTGAAACTTTTGCTCTTCAGTTGAATAAGAAGTCATTAACAAAACAAACAAGGTCACTGTTGGTCAATTGGAGATTTTATACTCAAAGTTAAACAATAGAAAGTCATGTGAAACCTTGTTTGATACTGAGTTGAAAAAAAGATAAGGGAAAAAATATAATAAACAGTGCTTTTTATTCAATAACTTTATAAATATTTAGATTTTTGTACCAAGCATCACCAAGCAAGCATAATATTAGCTGTAAATAAATGGCCTTAAATATTGAAAGAATTCCATTCAGAAATGATGAAGGCATCAGTTGGGAATTTGAAAGATTGTACTAATTGAATTAAATTTAGGTTTGTGTTCACTCAGTTTTGCTATGACATTCTGTTCCGTCAATCATAGCAAATATAGAGGAGAGGTTATAGGCCAATAAACGGAGCTAGAAAGTAAAGTCAAACTTCTCCTTTACAGCTCATTGAGATGAGGGAAGTTGGTATTGTGAATTGGAATGTCAGGCTTTCAAACTTTCACTCATCAAATAATCCTAAATCAGGTACAGAATGATTCCTTCATTCTGCCCGAGCAATATGCCCTGGCGTCAAAATAACTTTCCCGATTGCATCAGTATGTCAATCATTCATTTTGCACACTAATTACCTTTGGGCTTGTCTGAATGAAATTGCTACTTAGAACCAAATTAGGAGACAAACACTGCATTGGAGAACCATTCATATCTTTCACTCTCTTTTTTCGCATCAGTTTGCACCTACTGTATGAACAAAGGTTTTAAATGTCTGCCTGACTCACTCACCAGGATTGACCAGGAATTAAAGATAAATCACCTGGATTCTGTTGTGACCAAGTCCGGGAGAAAAATCAAATGTGTCTTTTACATTGAATGTTTTTGCTCATAGTGATTAAAATATTAGTGATAAAGACAATGTTGGGGCATCAAGAAATGGAAAGCCAAATTATGAAGCCTCCAGAAATATGTCCAACCAGAGGACGCCTGACAGAGTGAGTACAGGATCCCAGTTATGGCTGGAAGGCTGAGCACATTTTATTTTTGCTCTAGACAATATTATACATTCAATTAGTACTACCAACCACCAAAATCAAAATAATTCATTGCATTGCGGTTTATGAAATCTTGCTGTGCTCAAATTACGCTCATCCTGAGAGTGTGAAAAATGCTTTATAAATCTCTGCTGTAAAAGAGATTAACAGAAATACAATATGGAACTAAAGCCAAGCTGCTTTATCTCAACCAATGATAAAGAAGCAGATGATAACCTAATGTTCATCTCTGGAGCTTTAACTCTATTAAGTTATTGTTGATAGCACCCTGCTGCTTTCACATACTCAGGACATCCTCTTTTGCATTTGTTGTATAACCAGTTAAAACTTTAATACTTGTCCAGATTGTAATGTCCAACATTTGTAGTAAACTCTTCACCAACTCACTTCTTTAAAGACATTCCTTAAAATGCATTGCTTTGACCAAGCATTTAATCATCTAACCTGACCTTTTTGTCTTTGGTTTAGCATTCAATCTCCTTCAGCCTCTATGAAGCAGTTTTCAATTTCATTTACATTAAATACTCTGCACATGTACAAGTTATTGTAAAGGGTCTGATTTGTCAAGAGACAATAGAGGAGATTGAACATTACAGTCTAGAGACGGGGTACTTAAGTAGAGGGAACAATTTATTGAATCAGAGTACATAAATGTTATTGGTATGGTAAACACAGATTATCATTTTAAAATACTCCAAGAAAATCAAACCAAAAATATAAATAGAAATTTGTGAGAAGTAAATTTGAGCAGTTCGGAAATTACCTTTATTAAGGGGATTAAGTGCTTTAAAATCCAAGTAATAGCAGCAATTTGTCTTGATCTCAGCAGAATTCTGTGATGATAATATTTGCAGATTGTCCATGGGAGTGTGTCAGTATTTGCAGTGGATCCCTGGGCATGCATTCATATTCACAGGGAGTCCCAGGAGTGTGTCAGCATCTGTTAGGGGATCCCTGGGTATGTGTCAGTTATTACAGGGTGTCCTTCGGAGTGTGTCAGTTAATTCAAGGTGTCCCAGGAAGTTTATCAACATTTGTAGGGTTGCGACACAAAACTTTAGAGACTATTGAAATTTGAAGAATGCGGTTTGATGGACTGACTGCAATTTTCTCAGCCTCAACCCTATTTCTAGAGATATGATGAAACTGGACAAGAAATACAAGAAATGCTACTTTTTGATCTTTATTGTGTTCATTTGCATTATGTGTAGTTGATGACTATGTGCCACAAATTAATTAATTTAAAATAGATATATCAAAATGGATGGGAAGTGTTCTCCATAGTACTTCACTTTTGAAGCCTTTGCTTTTCCTTCAATCCATACTGTGGGGAATCCCTATACCAGCATCCTTAATGAAATCCTCTTTCTCAACTGCACTTCCTTAGACATGGTAAGCCCACTTCCTGAAACTTGGCTTTTTGTGTATATTTTGTTGATATCTGTATTTTCTTAATTTACTGACAGTCAGTTGCTCTCATGCAACAGGATCTAATGAAGTTATTAAACTGCTTAATTTTCATAAATTCCTCAGTCATTCCACGGGATAAATTTCCATTAGAAGTAATTGAATATGGGGTCAGCTGTCTTTAATATGGTAGTATACCATGGGTTGTGTTATGAAAGCTGAACTTTATAACACAGTAATGTTTTAAACTGTCGCCCGTAGTAAAAGGCAAAATAGAGTTTTGAGAAGAGGGATGAGATTTCCTGTGAACTCTGCCCAAAGGCATACACTAATAGCATTGTGAGTCTACTTACACCAAATGAACTACTGTAGTTCAAGAAGGCAGCTCAACACATTCTCAAGAACATATAAGAATGAATAATGAACACTGGCCCAACCAGTGACACTCATGTCTCATAAATGAATAATTAATATTTGTAAGAGCTGCCTATAGTTGTTGCTAAAAGAATCATTCAACATAGAGGATAGTCATGGGTTACAAAAGGAATTTGCTTTGCCTTTCATGATTGCGGGACTTCCCAATTAACACTTTCGATGTGTAGCGATTATTGTAATATAGGAAATGCAGTTGCTAACTTGTGCACAGCAAGCTCTCACAAATAGCAATATGATCATGACCAAATTATCATTTTTCTACATATTGTCTGATGGTTAAAATTGGCCAGGACACTGGTGAAAACTCTACTGTCCTTCTTTGAAAAAATGCCATGAGATCTTTTATGTCTACCTGGGAGTGAAAATAGGATCTTGGGCCAATGTCCAAACCAAACACAGCTCCTCTGACAACACAGCAACCTCTCAGTGGAAAGGAAAGGGACCAAAATAAAGGAAAAAGGGTGAAATTAAAACAGTAAATTACTAGTGCTCTTTGGAATAACGTATCACAGACAACTATGCAAATTAGAACAACAATTGTTCATTAAATGATATTGATTATTTAATCATGGGAGAGGATGAGTGAAAGCATAAGAAAAGCATTTTCACGGTTGATACCACACCCTACCCCCCCACACCACCCCATCCCCAAACAAAATATTGCTATTACTAAGTCTGCATTTACACAATTGTGATGGAACATGGCCTGCATTTTGACAGGCAGGTTAGAGGTGAATAGGTGTCAATTAATGGTCATAATGATTGCTTCTGTTACTTTACTGACGATTGGGAAGAATCGGGTGGATGTGTTAGCTTTCCCACTATTTAGTAGCTGAATTCTGTGGAGCTCAACATCACTTTCTCATGGGCAAGTCAGGGATCCCAGCCAGCGATGACCACATCCCATAAATATTTATTTTTTTTAAAATGCCTTAGCTTTTCTTTGAAATAATGCCAAACGACCCTTTATACACGGACAGATAACCAGGTCGGACCTACAAAGAATGAAACCTGAAAGCAACAACACCCCCAGATTCTATGGACTACCTAAAGTGCACAAACCAGACATCCCACTCAGACCCATACTATCACTACCAGGGACACCATCACACAAACTGGCTAAAGAACTACAACAGAAACTGAAACACCTGATCAGCGGATCCAGACAATCTATACAATCAACACAGGAATTCTTGGACATCATCAGAAATATACACATAGACAAGGAAGAAACTATAGTCTCATTCGACGTAACGGCACTGTTCACCTCTATTGACAAAACCCTAGCCAGAGAAACAATAGCCAACCTGCTGGACATACAGAACAGACAACAGGACGTTGAACCTATCAACAAAGACGGCATACTTAAACTACTGGACTTGTGCCTCACAACACACTTCATTCAACAACCAGATATACGAACAAATCAACGGAACACCCATGGGCTCACCGATCTCTGGACTCATAGCAGAAGCAGTAATGCAAAGGTTGGAACAAACAGTCTTACCACAAATTCAACCCAAACTCTGGGTCAGATATGTTGATGACACCTTTGTAATCATTAAAAACACAGAAATAGAGAAAACACACAGGATCATCAATGCCACACTCACAGGAATCCGATTCACGAGAGAAGAAGAAAAGGATAACCAACTCCCATTCCTAGACGTGATGGTACAGAGAACACCGAACGGAGAATTCACCACAAAGGTATACAGGAAAGCCACACACACAGACCAAGTCCTGAACTATGAAAGCAACCATCCCAACACACACAAACGAAGTTGCATCAAGACACTATTCAAAAAGGCCACAACACACTGCAGCACACCAGAACTGCAAAAAGAGGAAGAGGAACACCTATACAAGGTATAAGCCAAAAACGGATACCTGCGCAATTTCATCAACAGATGCCTAAGAGAAAGACAACGGAACGAGGACATGCCGTAACCCAAAGGACTAGCCACACTACCATACATCAGGTGCATTTCAGAAATGACAGCCAGACTACTGCGACCACTAGGACTTATAACAGCACACAAACCAACAGCCACCCTCAGACAACAACTCACCAGAACGAAGGACCCGATACCCAGCATGAGCAAAACGAATGTAGTGTACAAAATTCCATGCAAGGACTGCACAAAACACTATATAGGACAAACAGGAAGACAGCTAACGATCTGCATCCATGAACATCAACTAGCCACGAAACGACACGACCAGCTATCCTTAGTAGCCACACACGCAGACGACAAGCAACATGAATTCGACTGGGACAACACTACCATTATAGGGCAAGCCAAACAGAGAACAGCCAGGGAGCTCCTAGAAGCATGGCACTCATCCACAAACTCCATCAACAAACACATCGACCTGGACCCAATATACCGGCCACTACAGCGGACAGCTGAAACTGACAACCGGAAGCGGCAGGGACAGGCCACTATAAATGCCGGAGGGAACACCACAGAAGCGCTTCACGGGAGGCTCCCAAGCACTGAGGATGTCACCTAGACAGGGGACGAAACGTTTGCAACAAAAGTTTCCAGCTCGGCGAACAGAACCACAACAACGAGCACCCGAGCTACAAATCTTCACCCAAACTTTGAACCCTTTATACACACATAATGGAAAAAATGGAACATATATTTAACATCTCACCTGCAGGACAACACCCTGGCTGCTGCAGTGCTCTCTGAAGACTACATTTGCAAGTGTGCTATGGACTAGACCTTGAACCAAGAACTTTCAGAATCGGGGCAAGAGAGTGACCAACTGAATCAAGGCTCTCAGCTTTGATGTTGAGTGAGCACATGAAAAAAAACAACAGGGTGGAGATTGAGTACTGGGATGCCTCTGGTGGATTCTGTGAGCACAGAAAAATTAGTGATTCATTTATGAATAGGAAATACTGTTAGCTTACAAACTGAGAGTGGCTTGCCTCTATTGTTGTAATGCATTTACTGTCAAGCTTTTATTCAGTGTCTCAAAGCTGGTCTCAAAGCATGTGAAGATGCATTGAAGCCTTTTTACTAATGAGACATTTATGTCTCATCTGGAAAATTTATTGTGTCTTGTACCTTTTTCAAATAAATTGTTACAGAATGAAGTGAAAGTCAATCGGATTTCCAGGCCATTATTTCCCTGAAAATTCAGGGTTGAATGCACATCATTCTTAATTACTGCGGGGAAATTTCTTCCCATATTGTTGACGCAATAAATGCTTTTTACAACAAAGAATTAACTGTGGAGCACCCTGGTAATTGTAGCCCTGCTCTGAGCATATTTCATTTAAATTGGAATGGTGAGAAGAGGATTAATTCAGACATAGTTTGGAAAGAACCAATGCAGGGGAAAGTCTTTAAAAGGACAATGATTGGAGGTGCAGTCCTTCTCACAATTGAATAACATAGAAATATGTGGAAAATTGTGACCATTAATTTTTACACAGTGTAAAAATCCATGGCAAAGGTCATGGGTCTTTCAAGCTGGGTTTCTCCTGTGGGGCTGTAATTTAATTCAGATCACCATTAACATAGAGGAATATACTCCACTGTTCCACTGAAATTAAATTACTTCAGGGGAGGGGATTCTAATGAACTAGCATTTAAATGATCTATGTCCAATCAGTCCAGTTGTCTCAGCAAGAGTGACCTAATAAATGTCTTTTCTCAGAAATCATGGTCTGACAGCATGTTATTGCCAGTTAGATTTGCCTTCACAATGATTCCATTTAGAGCTTGTTTAGTTTCTGAATAGTTTAAAAGATGTCCTTTGAGAGTTGGATTATTATTACTGTGCTATCTTTTTTTTTATTGCCTCTTTTATACTCTGTAAAATAATACATCAATATCAATACATGTATCTATTTACTCTTGTGTGCTGTAGGTAAAGGGTAAGGATTATACTGAACTGTGAGGAATTTAGCATTGAGGATACTTGTAATAG
Organism: Chiloscyllium plagiosum; assembly: GCF_037043375.1. Taxonomy (NCBI): domain Eukaryota; kingdom Metazoa; phylum Chordata; class Chondrichthyes; order Orectolobiformes; family Hemiscylliidae; genus Chiloscyllium; species Chiloscyllium plagiosum. The sequence goes on from NW_028270156.1 coordinate 25,987,804, forward strand.
GGAAAGCATATACAATTCATCCCTGTTTCAATATTTTATACATACTCTCCTTTCATTTTTATGTTTATATTATAAATTTGACTGTCCCACCATTGGTGGCTGTGCCTTCAGCTCCCTAAACTCTAAGCTCTGGTGTGCCCTCCCTAATTCTCAACAGTATTCTTGCAATCCTTTAAGGTGTTCCTTAAAATTTACCTCTTTGACAAAAATTTACCTCTTTAGCCACAGCCATAATATCATTGTATGTGGCTCGGTGCCAGGTAATTTCTCATAATTGCTCTGCGGATGCACCTTTGAACATTTTCCAACATTGAATGTGCTACATAAATGCAGTTTCTTGTTGTATGTCTGTATTTCAAACAGGTTGTAATCACTCTGTAATTAGTTTATCAGTGGAAATAATTAACAAAAAGTGTTTGCACGAGCAAAGTTTTAGTGTAGGAATAATGTGTATTGGATTATACTGCTCACAAGTGTAAAGCATGCTGCTTTTCACATAATGTCCATGTAGCTATTTGTGTCACAATTGGCCTATTTCTCCTGAAGCATATTTGTTGATAGCTCATAGCTCTGATTATGTTCTTCTATTACCTGAAGCCTGTGACAGAGAGGAGGAGTTCGTTGAGTGTATTCGTGATAGTTTTCTTGAACAATATGTAATGGAACCGACAAAGGAGCAAACTATCCTAGATCTGGTCCTGTGTAATGAGATATGAACAATTAATGACATCATAGTTAGGGATTCTCTTGGAAGGAGTGATCACAGTATGGTTGAATTTAGAACACAGATGGAGAGTGTGAAGATAAAATCCAATATCAGGACCCTGTGTTTACAAAGGGGACTACAATGGAATGAGGGAGGACCTGGCTAAAGTAGACTGGAAACAAAGATTTTATGGTGGGACAGTTGACAAGCAGTGGAAGATTTCCAAAGAAATTTTTCAAAGTGCTCAGCAAAAGTATATTCCAGTGAAAACGAAGGACTGTAAGAAGAGGGGTAATCTGCCATTGGTGTCTAAGGAAATAAGGGAGGTTATCAAATTGAAAGAGAAGGCATACAAAGTGGCCAAAAACAGCATGAAAGTAGAAAATTGGGAAAACTTTAAAGATTAACAGAAAGCCACATAAAGAGCTGTAAAGAAAAGAAAGATAGAACATGAGAAAAAAAGAACTAGCACAGAATATAAAGACAGATAGCAAAACTTTCTATAAATATATAAAAAACAAGAGTGACTAAAGTAAACGTTGGTCCTTTAGAGGATGAGAAGGGGCATTTAGTTATGGGATATGATGAAATGGCTGAGGCATCGAACAGGTATGTTGTATTGGTCTTCACAATGGAGGACACTAATAACATGCCAGTAAATGACAAAGAGACAAAGGTAGGTGAGGACCTGGAAACAATCATTATTATGGAAGAGGTAGTGTTGGTCAAGCTAATGGAGCTAAGGATAGATAAGCCTCCTGGCCCTGAAGGAATGCATCCCAGAGCACTAAAAGACATGGCAGAATAAATAGCAGGTGCGCTGGCAGTAGTTTTCAAAATTCACTGGACACTGGAGCAGTCCCAGCACATTGGAAAACAGCAAATGTGACACCACTGTTTAAAAAGGGAGGTAAACAAAAGATGGGGAATTATAAACCAGTTAGCTTAACCTCTCTAGGGGGGGAAGATGCTTGAGTCTATTATCAAGGAATAAATAGCAGGGCATCGCAAAGAAATTGTCCCATTGGACAGACGTAGCATGGGCTCATGAAGGGCAGGTCAGGCTTGACAAATCTTTTGGAATTCTATGCGGAGATTTTGAGAAAGGTGGACAACAAGGACTCAGTAGATGTGGTGTACCTAGATTTCCAAAAGGCCTCGACAAAGTGCCGCATAAGAGGCTGCTACATAAGATCAGAATACATGGTGTTAGGGATAGAGTATAAGCATGAATAGAGGATTGATTGACTAACAAGGAAGCAAAGAGTGGGCAAAAATAAGTGTTATTCTGGATGGCAATCAGTGACTAGTGGTGTGCCTCAGGGATCGGTGTTGGACTGCAATTATTTACAATTTATACAGATGATTTGGAGTTGGGGACCACATGTAAGGGGTCAAAGTTTGCAGATGAATGGCAGAGCAAAGTGTGCAGAGGTCTGTGAAGCTTTGCGGAGGAATATAGATACATTGTGTGAGTGGACAAAGGTCTGGCAGATGGGATACAATGTTAATAAATGTGATGTCATACATTTTGGTAGGAGTAACAGTAAAAAAGATAATTACTTGCATGGTAAAAAGTTGCTGCATGCTGCTATAAAGAGGGACCTGGGTGTCTTTGTGCATGAATCACAGAAGGTTGGTCTGCAGGTACAACAAGTAAATAGGAAGGCAAATGGGATTTTGTCTTTCATTGCTAAAAGGGTTCAGTTTAAAAGCAGAGAGGTAATGTCGCAACTGTACAGGGTGCTGGTGAGGCCACACCTGGAGTACTGCGTGCAGTTTTGATCTCCTTACTTGAGAAAGGATGTACTGGCATTGGAAGGTTCATTAGATTTATTCTGGAGATGAGGGGGTTGCCTAATGAGGAGAGACTGTGTAGAATGGGATTATATTCATTGGAATTCAGAAGAATGAAGGGGGATCTTATAGAAACATATACAATTATGAAGGGAATGGATAAAATAGAAGCTAGGACAAGAGGATATAGCCACAAGACTAGAGAGAACAGATTTAGGACTGAATTGCAAAGAAGCTTCTTCACCGAGGCTGTTGTTAATCTATGGAATTCCTTGCTCAGAGAAGTAGTTATAGAGTCATAGAGTCATAGAGATGTACAACACGGAAACAGACCCTTCGATCCAACTTGTCCATGTCGACCAGATATCTCAACCCAATCTAGTCCCACCTGCCAGCACCCGCCCATATCCCTCCAAACCCTTCCTATTCATATACCCAACGTTTTAAATGTTGCAATTGTATTAACCTCCATTACTTCCTCTAGCAGCTCATTCCATACACACACCTCCTCTGCGTGAAAAAGTTGCCCCTTAGGTCTCTTTTATATCCTACCCCTCTCACCCTAAAACTATGCCCTCTAGTTCTTTGATGCTAGATTTTGTTTTTGAAAAATGAAGGAATTAAGGGATATGATAAGAGGGATGGGAAGTGGAGCTGAGTCCACGAAAAGATTAACCATGATCGTATTGAATAACGGAGCAGGCTCGAAGGGCCAGATGGTCTACTCCTGCTCCTAGTTCTTATGTCTCTTCCCCAAACTATGCACCTTCCATCTTCCACAGGCTGAGCACAAAACACGTTCGGGTGGGCCTGTAGGGCCCTTCAGTACCACATAGTATATAATTGTTATAGTATTAGCATACCGACAAATAGTGGTAAGATGTCCAGCTCAGTGCTTTGGGAATTGATTGTTCTAAGAGTTCTAAACTGCCTTAGCAAGGAGCTGATTGGTACCAAATTTGTTCACAGCAACCAAATCAATAGAAAGTATCTACAGCTGGAGTCATCTGAACATTTTGTCCCAGGAAGCACTCACATCCCTTGGGATAGATGTGGCCCAGGATGTGACTTCTAGTCAGACAGGTACTGTTTTCACAGTAGAAGATATTAATAGCATCCCAAAATTACTAAATATTCAAGGGGCTAAAGGAGAAGAGGAAATAAATACAATAATGGTCATTACAGAGAAAATACAAAGGAATTGAATGAGGCTAAATTCCAATAAGTCTCCTGCACCTAATGGGGTGTATTCTTGGATATTAAAGGAAATAGCTACAGAGATAATGGATGCACTGATAGTAATCTTCCAGGAAATCTGATATTCTGGAAAAGTCCCAGAGAGTTGCCTACTTTGCACCTTTATTTAAAAAAGGAAGGGGTCAAAACAAAATAACTATATGCCCGTTAGCTTAATGCCTGTTATTAGGAAAATATCAGTCTATAATAAAGGATATAACAGCAGAGAATTTTGAAGCATGTAATGCGATAAAGCACAGTCAGCATGGCTTCATGAAGTGAAAATCATACCTGACAAATTTAATTCAAATTTTGAGGAGGTAACAAACAGGATAGTTAAAGGGGAAACAATAGATGTAAAATGTTTTGATAAAGTATCAGACATTGGATACTTAATAAGACATGAGTCCATGGTGTTGGAGGTAATATATTAGCATGGATAGAGGGTTGGCTAACTAATAGAAGACAGAGAATTGGGATAAGGGGGACATTTTCAAGATGGCATCCTGTAACTAGTGGTGTGCTACAGGAATCAGTGTGGGGCCGCAATGGTTTATAATATACATTCTTAAATTGTAAGAGGGAAATGAGTGTACTATAGGCAAGTTTGAGGATGACACAAAAATAAATGGGAATGCAAGTGGTGAGGATGACACAAACAGCCTGCTGAAGAATATAGACAGTTGAGTGAGTGGGCAGAAACATGGAAGATGGAATACGATATGGGGAAATGTGAGGTTATGCATTTTGGCAGGAAGAGTATAGAAACTGAATATTATTTAAATGGAGAAAGACTGCAGAAAGCTACAGGACAGAAGGATTTGAGAGCCCTCATCCATGAAGTACAAAAGCTAGCATCCAGGTTCAGTGAGTAGAAGTGAAGGTTTTTTTTTAAAACATAATGCAGTAAAAAAGTAGACAGTTTGCTAATACTACATAAGGCATTGGTCAGACTACAGCTAGAATAATGTGAATATTTTTGGCCAATCATCTAAGGAAAGATATAAGACCAGAAGACCTAAGAGGAGAAGAAAGAAACTTAGCTCATCGAGTCGGTCATGGTGGATCTGATAATCCTCAGCTCCACTTTCCTACCTTTTTTCCATAACCTTTGTACTCTTAGAGATTAAAAATGTGTCTATGGTCAGCCTTGAGTATACTTAATGATCCAGCCTTGACAGCCCTTTGAGCTAATGAATTCCACAGATTCACAACCCTCTGACAGAAGAAATTCCTCCTCATCATACAGGCATTGGAGGCAGTCTAGAGAAGTTCACTAGGCTAATACCAAGTATGGAGGGACTCTCTTAAGAGGAGATGTTAAGTAGATTGGGTCAGTACTAATTGGAAAAAAGAACAACGAGAGGCGACTTTATTGAAACAGACAAGATTCTTACAGGACTTGATGGGGTACTTGCAGGAAGGTTGTTTCACGTTAATGGAGAGTCTTGAACCAGATGGTATAATCTCAGAATAGTACATCGCACATTTAAGACATAGATGAGGATGAATGCTGTGTACAGTTTTGATTTCCTTACTTAAGGAGGGTACTGATTGCTTTGCAAATGGTTCCGAGAAGGTTCACTGGGTTGAAGGGTTTTTCTTGTGACGAAATGTTGAGCAGGTTGGGTCCATATTCACTGGTGTTTAGAAAAGTGAGAGGTGATCTACTGAAATAAGATTTTCTTACAGAAGATATTTGATTGAATGAGGGGATCTAGAATTAAGGGGCACATTTTAAAAATCAGGGGTATCCCATTTAAGGCAGAGATGAAAAGAATTTATTTGCTCAGAAGACCATTATCTTTTACAATTCTCGTTAATAAAGAGCATTGGATATTGGGTCATTGAACATTTTCAAGACTAAGTTAGGCAGATTTTTGATTGAAAATGGAGTTAAGGGTTATGGGGGACAGGCAGGAACAGATTTAAGGCCAACATCATATCATTATGACCTTATCAAGTGACAGTGCAGGCACTTCCAGTCCTATTTTTTGTGACCTTAGGGTATTTAGATTATAGTCACAGAGTCTTAGAGATGTACAGCACAGAAACATACCCTTCGGTCCAACTGGACCATGCCAACCAGATATCCCAACCCAATCTATTCCTACCTGTAAGCACCTGGTCTATATCCCTCCAAACCCTTCCTATTCATATACTCCTCCAGATGCCTTTTAACTGTTGCAATTGTACTAGCCTCCTCCACCTCCTCTGGCAGGTCATTCCATACACATACCATCCTCTGCATGAAAAAATTGCCCCTTAGATCTCTTTTATATCTTTCCCCTCTCACCCTAAACCTATTCCTTCTAGTTCTGGACTCCCCCACCCCAGGGAAAAGACTTTGACTATTTATCCTATCCATGCCCCTCATGATTTTATAAACCTCTATAAGGTCACTCCTCAGCCTTCGACGCTCCAGGGAGAGCAGCCCCAGCCTATTCAACCTCTCCCTATTGCTCAAATCCTCCAACCCTGGCAACATCCTTGAACCCTTTCAAGTTTCACAACATCTTTCCGTTAGGAAGGAGACCAGAATTGCATGAAATATTCCAACAGTGGCCTAACCAATGTCCTGTTCAGCCACAACATGACCTCCCAACTCCTGTACTCAATACTCTGACCAATAAAGGAAAGCATACTAAACACCTTCTTCACTATCCTATCTACCTGCGACTCCACTTTCAAGGAGCTATGAACCTGCACTCCAAGATCTCTTTGTTCAGCAACACTCCTGAGGACCTTATCATTAAGTGTATAAGTCCTGCTAAGATTTGCTTTCCCAAAATACAGCACCTCACATTAACTAAATTAAACTCCATCTGCTATTTCTCAGTCCATTGGCCCATTTGAACAAGATCCTGTTGTAATCTGCGGTAACCTTTCTCGCTGTCCACGCACTTTGCTGTCATCTGCAAACTTACTAACTATACCTTTTATGCTCACATCCAAATCATTTATATAAATGATGAAAAGTAGTGGACCCAGCACCGATCCTTGTGGCACTCCACTGCTCACAGGCCTCCAGTTTGAAAAACAACCCTCCACCACCACCCTCTGTCTTCTACCTTTGAGCCAGTTCTGTATCCAAATGGCTAGTTCTCCCTGTATTCCATGAGATCTAACCTTGCTAACCAATCTCCCTTGTGGAATCTTGTTGAATGCCTTACTGAAGTCCATATAGAAGAAGGACTACAGCCTGAAACGTGGATTTTCCTGCTCCTCGGATGCTGCCTGATCTGCTGTGCTTTTCCAGCAACACATTCTCAACTCCACATGGATCACATCTACTGCTCTGCCCTCCTCAATTTTCTTTGTTACTTCTTCATTGCCGAAACTTGAGAACAGGTTCACTGTCCTTCCTACAGACTACAGTCCCTGACACTACAATTCAAGATCTCCTGGTGAAGAGGTAAAATATCTTGAGTTACTTTGTACCATGGTCTATGGTTTATGCTTCATGCTCACAGTAGGATTTAGAGAAGCAGGGATAGATCTGCTGCCTAAAGACTACTAGCTATTATATTTGGCTATTGGTAAGTAGGAGAAAGTGAGGACCGCAGATGCTGGAGATCAGAGTTGTGAGTGTGGTGCTGGAAAAGCACAGCAGGTCAGGTACCCACATAGAGTCATTGAGGTGTACAGCATGGAAACAGGCCCTTTGGTTGAATTCATCCATGCTGACCAGATATCCTAAATAAATCTAGTCCCATTTGCCAGCATTTGGCCCATATCCCTCTAAACCCTTCCTATTCATATATCTATCCAGATGCCTTTTAAGTGTTGTAATTGTACCAACCTCCATCACTTCCTCTGGCAGTGCTTTCCATACACACATCACCTTCTGCATGAAAACGTTTACCCCTTTGGTCTCCTGTCCCCTTAAACGTATGCCCTCTAGTCTTTTCTCCAGGGAAAAGACCTTGTCTATTTACCCTATCCATGTCCCTGTGATTTTATAAACCTCTATAAGGTCACCTTGCAGCCTCCGATGCTCTAGGGAAAGTAGCCCCAGCCTATTCAGCCTCTCCCTGTAGCTCAAACCCTCCAACTCTGGCAGTGTTCTTGAAAATCTTTTGTGAACCCTTTCAAATTTAACAACATATTAAAATTTAAGATGTTAGTTTCAGAATGAACTATACAGCTTTCAAACTTAATGTAAAATTCTATCACGTTATGGTCACCATTTCTCAAATGTAGAATTATTTGAATTTGATTTTAAGATTGCTAGGCTTCAAAGAGGAAAAAAAGCTATCAGCCATCTTCTAGACCCACAGGTATTCTTGGAAACTCAGGGAATTAGGGATTTAGGATGCAATGACAAAAGAAATTGAGATAAAACATGAAGTAAGGTCTTACTGAATGGCAGACCAAGGTCAAGGGGAAACATGACTTTCTCCAGCTTCTATTTAATCTGATTTGTTGTTGGATTATAGTCTGGCAGAAAGCAATGGGAACATTCCTTCCATAGTTATCTTTGTACCAGCTGATAGAGTGTTGAATCATGTTCAAATCCATCCAAGGTTTTTTTCTTCCGTGTTTCTAACCTTCGCAAGCTTAATGACAAAATAGTCAATGTTGCAATATTGCAGGCAAATGGGCATGATAATGAGAAAAATACAGAAATAAAAGATGAATCTAGGGGAGATATAAATGGGAAATACATAATAATCACCAATGGCTGCAGTCAGAAAAATATGAGAGGTTATGATCTGAAACTGCTGTATACAATGTTGAGTCAGGAAGACTGCTACATGCCTAATGGAAAGATGAGATACTGTTCCTCAAGCTTCAAATGGCTTAATTGGAACAATGTAAAACATAGACAGAACACAGAAGCCAATGTGGGATTTGTTGCACAAAACAACTTGGTTTCCCCAGTGTAATGGAGGCCACTTTCAACTAAATTGTAAGAGGAGTGTTTTGTGCCTTAGATGATGGAAAAGCAAATTCTATACTTACATGATAAGGGGTGGTGGGAAGGAGAGAGGTGTTGAGACTGAGGATTGAACCAGGGTATCGCAACGGGAATATTCCCATTGGAATGTCAAAAGGGGAGGGGAAGAAGTGTTGGATGGTTGCATGGCACTGGACGTCAGTTAGCTCAGTTGGTTGGTTTGCGATGCAGAGTGATGCCAACAGAGTGGTTTCGATTCCCACACTGGCTAGGTTATTATGAAAGACTTTCCTTCTCAACCTCCTCCCTTGCTTGAGGTGAGTCTCAAGTTAAACTCACCAGTAGGTGCTCCCTCATTAGAGAGAGAAAACCTAATCTCATAGGATTGTGGTGACTTTGCTTTCCTTATAAATGAAGGAAGGTAGGGTGAAGTGGAAGACTTGCTGTGAACTGGCATCTGGAAGGTGATGTGAATATCTCAATTGAATAGAATGACATTCTGCCAATATTGGAGTATCACAAGCTTCCCTACAATCAATCAGTCTCAGGTTAAGCATTTGTTCACAGGCTCATTTTTACAACAGGTTTTTGCATCAAAACAAATTGGGTTTTTTTTTTCTGTGCAGGGAATAAACTTGGTGAACTGGCAGAATTAATTGAACAGCAAGTGATGAAAAAATTGACATCTCAAACCAATGACTCATTAATACTATTAGAAGGTCAGTTTCCTGTCAGAAAAGCAGCCACTCCTTATAGAAATGTGACTATCCTTCATACATTGAGTCAAAGTCACTGGGGTCAAGAGGCTACTTGATTCAGCTGGTGGATGAAAGACTAAGTTTTAGTCCTGCCTTGACCCAATGTATGAATGTGTAGAAAAGAAAGATTTGCTTTTAAAAAGCACCTTTCACAAGCTCAGGACATTTCAAAGTGCTTTGCAGCCTTTCAAAGGTTACTTATTTACTAACTTTCTTTTTTATTTGTTCTTAGTGTATGAGCATCACAATACTGACAAGGGCAGAATTTGTTGCCCATCCCTAATTGTCTTTGGGGGGGGGGGGGGTAGTAATGAGTCACCTCTTGAGCTGCTGTAGTCCACCTGGTGTATGTACATCCACAGCATTATTTGGAAGAGAGTTCCTGGATTTTGACCTAGTAACAGTGAAGGCAAAATAGGATAATGATTGACCTGGTGGGGAACTTGTTTTCCTTACACCTGCTGCCTTTGTCCTTCTGAGCGGTAACAATCAGGTGCCAATGAAGAGGACACCAATAGTTGCATTGAAATGTAGCTGGTTTGTGGAAATTATGTGATAATGACAAGATAATTTGATTTTGGTGATTTCTGTTAAGGGAACAGTCAGGGCACCAGGAAACAAACCTGGTTCTTCTTCAAAATAGTACCTTGGATGTTTCAAATGGGACCTTGGGTTGACAGCTCATCTGAAGCAAGGCAGCTTGGACAGTTCAGTCCTTCCTGGATATTGTACTCAAGAATCCAACAGATCATAAAGCCTTGCCTTTCTGATATTTCCACACTTCTGATCCAATCCCCAGTATTTTCCCACCTTCTGAAATAGCCTAGCAAACCACTTGGCCAAGAAAGCAGCTCGCTGCCATCTTCTCAAGTGTATTTCAGGATGGATATCTTGCTGGCCAAGAGTGAATTTGGAGAGAAGACTCAAAACCTCTCTTTGCTGGTTGGTGTTGTGATGACTGTACCTACAGATGTTTGATTGTTTCCTTTTTTTTAAAACACATACTCCTTGACTTACACAGAAATGGGATGACTGTAAAACAGCACATTTCCAATGTGAGAAAGCAAGGACTGCAGATGCTGGAGATCAGATTCGAGAGTGTGGTGTTGGGAAAAACACGGCAGGTCAGGCAGCATTCGAGGAGCAGGAGAATCAACATTTCAGGCATAAGCCCTTCATCAGCAATGAGGCCTTATGCCTGAAATGTTGATTCTCCTGCTCCTTGGATGCTGCCTGATCTGCTGTGCTTTTCCAGCACCACACTCTCGACTCATTTCCAATGTGAGTTTATTTAAATGGCACGTGAGGTTAAGTAAACCCCTTTCGTTCACAGCTGCAGAAACTGGGAGAGAGGATATATTTCTCCTTTCACTTCATCGTTTCCCCCATGCTTTAACAGAAAAAGATTCATGGTTAGGTATCCTCTTCCTTCTCTCTCTCTCTCTCTTTCTCCACCACCCCCTCCAACTGCTCCTTGGGCCCACCTGGCACCAGATGTGCTGTCAGCAACTGCTGCACGTCCTGTGCCCTCCGGAGTGGCAGAATGCGAAATCCCAGGTGACAATCACCTGGAAATGCTTTTCCAGGAACAGCTGGAGCCCCTTGATTGCCTTGTGTGCCTAGGCAGTTCCAGTGCCTCTTGTCCTATCAATCGGCTTGTCAATTTGGTTTAGCCGTTGCTTTGACTGAGTGGGCCAGGGAAGTGAGGAGAAAAAAGGATTGGCGGGGGAGGGGGGTGGCAGAGCAGAATGGTTAAAATTAATTGCTACATAAGGAAAATTGAGAGATAATTATTCCTGGTTTCCTGTCGGTACGTAAGCGAAGATGACCTCATTAACTTGCAGATTGTACACAATTCAATTACTCAAAGATGGAAAATACATTTTTAATTACCTCAGCGGCTGGGGCACCATTCATCTCCATTTGCATTGGGTCTTTTGAATACTATTTGTGCTGGGAGGCAACGTCATTTATAGGAGGCCTTTTTTTAAAGGAAAAAAACACTTTTTTTTCATAGCTGGCTTTAATGGGAATGATGAAATGCAGCAATGTTACATGTGCACCAAACTTGTTTGCAAAATATCACAAGTTTGTTTTAAAAGAGAGATAGGGTTTAATGTGGCTGCAGGACTAGATTATGACAGCTGCCAGTCGCGTCTCAAGTCTTTGTTGATTCATGTCATCGGGGGACTTTAGTCTTAATTAAGGCATTTGGTGGAATTTATTAGCTAGAGTTGCAAAACTGTTGGATTATTTTTGTACCTGTCTCCTCTCCCCTCCCTTTGCTCCGTCGGAGTTAACTGAAATAAAACGCTTGCACCAGACTGTGGTTCGGAGGGCGGGACAAGCCAACTCGCAGACGTCTCCATGGACGCTATAAATGTTGTTCGTTGATTGACCCAACACACGATACGCTTCAACGATGCAAAAAGAGACGTGACCAAGTTGAGATGAGCAGTCATGTCCCTGAGGGAGGAACGGAGGAGGAGGAGGGTTGAACTTCAGGTCTGTTAGTTGTGAGCATTGACAATAGTGGATCATCAAAAAGGGCTATTTTCCCTTTTAACCATTTTGTTTACTGACCCAGCGATGTGGCAAATATAGAATTGATGTAGTAGCTTTCACAACCTCAACACTTCACATTATAAAAATAACTACAACTTCATTGCTTTCGTATTATAGGAAACATGGCATCTAATTTCCATGTGACAATTCCAACAAACAGCATGCAATTGGCATCTGTTGGTCATGGGATTCAGAATAGTCAACATTCCTTGCTCTTCATTGAAAGTATACCATAGAATGTCCATTGGAGAGGGCAAATTAGGCTTCAGTTTTTCAACTCCTGTGGAAATAAGACCTCTGACAGCACAGCACTCCCTCAGTACTGAGCAAGAGTGTCTGTCAAGCTGTGTGCACAAGTCAGTGGAACGAGTCTTGAACTTTCCACTCAGAAACAAGAATACAACTTACCGAATTCATAACTGACACTCTGACCTGACAACTTTTTCAGAAGCTCACTTAAAATCTGTGTGATGTGCAACATTGTACGAGCTTTGAGTTTGAATATCACTTGCCGTGGATACTTCAGCCGTGCACTGGAGTTCAGTCAATTTGTTGCATTTGAGCAAGGAAAGGCCATCTGGTGGCAAGAGGTGCTGCCAATAGAGCACTTTGCCTGCACTCTCTGAACAGTCTCTCAGCTCAGCACACATTAGCTTCAGCAAAGAAGGAACTACTCTCTAGTGCATCCCCATCCCATATTGTTCTGTACAAAAACATCTCACCTTCTATTCTCAGTATTGGATATCCTAATTCGCACCAAGGCTGGAATTATACAAACTACTCCTAGAGCAGAAGGCAGACAGGAGCTGGATAAAATTGGATGGGATGGCATGACCATGGTACCCATTATCTACCCATCTCAATTAGAAATATACAGATGGGGGTGGCATTAGGCACCCTGCCTACTCTTCTGCAATTGAGGCCCTGAAACAGCCAAGTGATAGGTGCAGAAGACACAACCCCAGGTCATAAACTAGCTGCACTCCTCACATCTGGTCGTGGCTTCCAGGACTAAAACCACCATCCAAAATCTAGCCCAACTCCCATTCACTAATTAGCCTTGTGTCTACTGACCCAAATTGACTCATGGTCTAGCAGCGCCTCAATTTTAATTCTTCCAATGGTCTCCACATCTCCTAGCTTCCTCCAGCCTTACAACTCTCTCCAAGATCTCCAATTCCAGCTGTTGCAATTCTGTTCCTTGAATGTTCACAATATTAATTACACCACCATTGGTGGACTTGTCTTCAGATGTCTAGGCCCTAACTGTGGATTACCCTCCTTAAATCTCTCCTACTTTCTATTTTTCTTTCCTCCTTTAGGGCGCTCATACCTCTTTGACCAATCTCCTGCTCAAATGTCTAATATCTCCTGCTGTGACTCACTATCATAGTTTTGTAAGATCATCCCTATGAAGCATCTTGAGGCTGACATTCATTTTAAAGGTGTTATAAATTGGTGTGCCACTGCACTACTGACAGAGTGCTGCATTGCAGGTGGTGCTATATTTCAATTAAATGTTAAGCATTTGAAAGAAGACTGGGGGAAATTACCTGTGGGGTGCTGGTCAATATTATTCCTCAATCAATATTATATTAAAAAGTGGTCTTTTTTACATTGCTGTTTGTGGGAGCTTTGTGTGTGAAAATAACCACTGTGTCTCATCCATTATAACAGTGACCACACTTCAAATGTACTGCATTGATTGTAAGTTGTTTTAAGACATTTGGATGTCATATAAAGTGCTAAATAAATCATAGGCAGCACTCTCACTCTGGTCTCATATTGTAGGGTTTTCAAATCTCACTCCAGTGCTTGAGCCCAGGAAATCAAGGCTGCCCAGTGTAGCGTTGAGGAAATGCTATATTGTTATATGCTATATTTTGTCTGTCAAATGAGGTGTTAAAATGAGTCAAGATATCCTAAGACACAAGTTTGAAGAGGAAGGGAGGTATCCCTTGTGTTCTGACCAATTTTTATCTCTCAATCTAGATCACAAAATATACAGTCGATTTGTTCATCATCACATTGTTCATGGGAATTTCTGTGCACGAATTGGTTGATGCATTTCCTACATTACAATAGTGACTGTACTTCATTAGTTGTGAAACATTTGACATGTCTTGAGATCATGAAAGGTGCTATATAAAGACAAGTACCACTTTAAGATTTGTTGACACATTTTATCAGAGTTGAAATTCACACACCAAGTTATAGTCCAACAGGTTTATTCGAAGTACAAGCTTTCAGAGTGCTGCTTCTTTGTCAGGTAGCTGGCTAGTTCTGTAAATCATCCCTGTGAAGCATCTTGGAGCTGAAATTCATGGTAAAGGTACTATAAATTGATGTGCCACTGTAGTTCTGACAGAGTGCTGCAATGTAGGCTATGCTATATTTCAATGAAACGTTAAGCATTTGAAAGAAGACTGGGGGAATTATCTGGGAAGTGCTGGTCAATGTTATTCCTCAATCAATATTATCTTAAAATATAGTCATTTTTACATTGCTGTTTGTGGGAGCTTTCAGTGTGAAAATTACCACTGTGTATCCTCCATTATAACAGTAACCACACACTTCAAATGTACTTCATTGATTGTAAGTTGTTTTACGACATTTGGAAGTCATGTAAAGTGCTAAATAAATCATTGACAGCACTCTCACTCTGGTCTCATATTGTAGGGCTTTCAACTCTCACTCCAGTGCTTGAGCCCAGGAAATCAGGTAGCTAGCTACCGGATGAAGGAACAGTGCTCTGAAAGCTTGTACTTTCGAATAAACCTGTTGGACTACTATTGTGTGACTAACCTGTTGTGTGATTTTTAAATTTGTCCACCCCTGTCTAACACTGGTACCTCCATATTTGATCAGGCCGCTTTGGAGCAAGGAAGATTGAAGATGGTCTTAATCAAGGTGTCCAAAATTAGGAAGGGTTTTGACAATACAAAACTATTCCAGTAGGAGGTGATTTGGCAGGCCAATATATAGAACCACAAGGAAGATGTGAAGTGTTTAATGCAATGAGTTGTAATTTGGAATATTCTGTATTGGGCAGTTGCTAAGGTCCAGTCTGAACTAAAGAACCCATGAACTCACATTGTTGCAATCCAGATAGAAGCTTTTGTTCTGAAGCTGTATACTTTGTAAAGCTAGTAACAAATCTGAACAAGGCCATGAACATTGCATCATGACTCATCAGAGTCACATGGCTCACCTCTTAAAGGGACACTGTCCCAGCATAACATACACTACATATAACAATAACAGAATGCACTGAAAATTTCAAGAGAATAGGATGTATGTAAGAAAAAGAAAAAAAAGTAGGCCTGTGTGCAAAACAGCTGGGAAATGGGTACAATTGGCGAGCTCTAAAATACTAGCACAATGTATTAAACCTTCTGTCCTTTAAGGTCAATTTTTCTGTGATTAATGGATAGAAGAATATAAATAAGTGTATTAATAAACAGTCCCTAATATCATCAAGAGTAATTTGTAGTTTTACATGTGGCATGAATTATCTGTAAATCAGAAGTAAGTAATTGCAATTCATGGATGTTACACAAATCCTCTTGATTGTGGATTATGATCATACTTAGAATATCTTAACATCTACATTAAAACATGTTTATTTCAGGTACCAACTTTTTGATTGTCAATGGAATAAATGTTTCTTTGCTCAGTTTACCAAATGAATGACCAAACCCACATCTAAGCTGAGCCAAAGCCACCATTCATTAATTTATGCCTTTGAGGACCATTGTTCTTTTAGAATACTTGATTTAATCATTTTGAAGAAAACTCAGGAATTGTAGCCTGACCAAAGATCATCCCTCAGCCCACCCAATCAAGAGAGTTTATGTCAAAATATTACTCATTTCGTCCATTGTTTCTGTGGCCTCTCTACATTGTGAAATTGGTTTGTCCTTCAGATTAGAAACTGCATTGAGAAGGAATTCAACTTGAAATTACAGCTAAACTGAGTCTGCAACTCCCCATATTGTCAGTCTCATGTCAGCATCTTCTTAAAAGTGTAGAGATCTGCAGCTATGCTAGAGGAAAACCATTTACCGGTTTAAATAAAAGAGGCTCTAGTATTGAACAAGGAATAGTTTAATGCACATCAGCAACTAGTTATAGGTTACATTGATATGATACACAGAGACTGTGAGGAGAACCTGGATTTCAGGTTTTATTATCCTGTTGAGATCCCAAACTGTTAAGCACACAAGTCTATATAACATCATCACAAGAGGTAGTGTTTAAGGATCTCCTTAGTATTAAACCTTTCAAACCGTTATTCAAAATCTCCTGTTCTTGTTTGGTTATTTGTTTGGTCAAGAAGGTGGATTGCGCATTACCTGATTTATGCACGAGGGCCCACTTGGTATTCATTCCTTACCAGGAGTCTACCACAACTATGCTAGTGAAGTCTCCTCTTTCAACATACAGTGAAACAGACATTTGCCTCTTACGGATCAGAAATAGATCTAACAGTGCAAACGATTAAATAAGTAGAAACCATTTATACCCTCAGATTGTCTTGGTTGTTTTCAGCTACTGAAGTACTTTTGTAATCTGAGCTCCAGCTAACATCTCAGATGAAGCCTGTTTTGCTGTCTGTAATCAAAATGGCACTCAAGATGTGTATTTCAATTGGAATTTTTAAAAAGGAAAAGATTTGCATTTATGTACCATTGTGCATGAAATGTGCATTAAGTACCATTTCAGAGCATCCCAAAGAGATTTAAAGTCAATTAAATGATTTTGTAAGTACAGACATTGTTGTAATGTAGGACAAGTGACAGTCAATTTGTATATAGCAAGCTCCCACTAACAGCAATGTGATAATGACTAAATAATTTATTTTGGTGACATGAAGGACAAATATTAGCCAGGACACAAGGAAGAACTCTCTTGCAGTTCTTCAAAATAATGCTACAAGATCCTTTATATCCACATTATCATGCATAGGGCTTTCCTTTAACATTTTATTCAATGACAGTGGATCCAAACTTGCAGAACTCCCTTACTATTCTCTTTCTTATGTGTCAACCTCGGTTTTTATGTTCAGTGCTGTGGATTTGGCATAAACCCACAATTTTCTGACTGAACCTAGAGTGAACCTAACTGAGCCATGACAACAGTAAGGCAGAAGTACCTAATTCCACAGTTACCCATCAATGTGGGAGGCTGCTAACTGATAGCAAGGTGAAACAAAATCAACTGTGACAAGTTAAAGAAAACAACAGGTTTAAAATATGTAAATGTGATGAACAATTCATGCAAGAATATGTTCTATTGAGAGGGGAATGCCCAGGGTCAATTAATTAGAAACAATAATGTCTTGTCCTGGGCAGACTTTGTTTTGTGCAGGAAGAAATCATTTTTTAAAAATTCAGACAGCCACAGAATTCTGGAGATAAAATGCAATTGTGACACTGCAATTGGCTAACAAATAGAAGATGTAATCTAGACAGATTCTTATTTCCTTGTCACGTGAAAAGTCTGCAGGCCACAAAAAAACCCAGCATAGTACATGCCCATTTACACCAGTTATTAGTGTTTCTTTCTACCCTGTACGCTTACTGGTGTCGCAGGGGCACCCAAAACTTGAAAGGATAACACAGCTCATCAAAGATTGACAACATTAGGAACACTTGTGAGGTTTTATGTTAGGTTCCCAAAGAGCGTGCTCATTTCAGGATTTGCCAATAAACTAGAGTTGGAAAGACAGGGGTGTGGTTTAGTTCTCATCCATCATTGAAAAATGCAGTGGCAGGTTAGTACAAGATTACAGCAGAATTTAGTCACGATATTGAACACCTCCACTAATAGAGGAGAAAGTGAGGACTGCAGATACTGGAATCAGCGTCGAGTGTGTAATGCTGGAAAAGCACAGCAGATCAGGCAGCATCTGAGGAGCAGGAGAATCGATGTTTCGGGCATAAGCCCTTCATCAGAAATGTCAATTCTCCTGTTCATTGGATGCTGCCTGACCTGCTGTGCTTTTCCAGCACTACACTCCCACCTCCACAATAGATCCAATGTATACAATAAGCTGGATTTCATACTTTCTCAACAGTGGGACTGAATCCCCAGCTGCCTGCTGTTGCACCAGTTACATCATTGGCAGAAATGGCATTGGGTAGCCCACTCACCTGAGGGCAAATTCAAGCCTTTGACTCTTCTTCAGAGAGTGACTGTGGATTGTTTTAGGTCTAACTGATCGGGCAAACAGTTCCTTGACCTGATTCCTTCCTATCTTTATAATCTCAAACACTTCTATAACCATCCAAAAACATTTGCTTCCCCCAATTCTGCCCTCTTGAGCATCATCATGTTTACCTTTTTGTGATCATGCTGTCAAATACCAAGGTCCTAACCTTTGAAATTTCGTCCCTAATCCTTTCTGTCTTGTTACCTTTCTGTCCTGCTTGAAGGTGTTTCTTAAATTATTTGATAAAAATTTTGGTCATATGCTTTAACGTTTCTTTATGTGGATTGATATCAAATTTTCCAATGCCTATGTGAACTTCCTTGGAATGTGAAATTCCATGATAATTACAAATTGGAGATGAACTTTTCATCCAAAGGACAGCTCTTCTGACAGTGCAGATTTTGGATTGAGGGTTTTGACCCATGATAGGCACTATACAAATGCAAATTCTTTCTTTACTCTTTCATTTTAAATGTTTTGAATAAGTATGGGTTGCACATCATGTGAAAATTTACATTGCTACTACAAATCCTGGCACAATTAAATTCAATCGCATCACAAACTTTCAACTTTATAGTTATTAGAAACAGAAATCATTAAATTATTTTGGCGTAATCAGACAATATTTGAGGTAATCATGTTTTTGTACATGTGCATTTTAATTTCCCCAGTGACATGGAAATGAATTTTACTAACATGTTAATTTTGTGTGTTAATCAGTGGCTCCAAGCTGGATAAAAGGATTTGCTCTGTAAAACTGTTTGATATTGAAACAGGTCCTTTTGACCCTATCAAAATTGCCTTTATTCCCCTAAAGACGGGTAAAGTTAATTAAGCACTCAATGGGTTTATAGTGCTTAAATTAAAATATATTACCCTCATTGTGTAGTCATCAAATTAAAGCTTACTCCTCCTGGCTACATGACTGTCTAATGTGCTTATCAAAATTCATGATGTAATAAGTGGGATTTGGACACTGCAGTCAGTCCAATTGTAAGTTATCCCCCAATCTTCCACAAGATGGTGCTGCTCTCTACAAAATTTACACTTCAAACAAATTAAAAGAAGAAATTGTGTATTTCGATAGCACCTTTCACAACCTAAGGGCATCCCAAGTGCTTGAATTACTTTTAAAGTGAGGCCACTATTGCCTTGCAGTTACGTGTAGCACCCAATCTGTGTACAGTTAATAATGTTCTGGCTCACAGTATTGAGGCAAATGACTATTTTCTGCAATATTGTCTGGGTAGTAAGTGTTAGCCAATGTTTCTTTGAATAATGCCCTGAAATCTTTTACATCTTCCCAAAAAAAAGATGGGAATTCGATTTATCATATCATCTTAAAGATAGCTCCTTTTACAGTGATGCATTCCCTCAGTGCTGCATTGAATATATGCTAAAGTTCAGGGAAATTATCTTGAATTCACAACAGTTTTATGCAGAGTCAAATATGCCACTCCTGATGGGATCACTTATAAATGGCACATTTGTGTGTCTATAACTAGTTCCCTTGATGCTCACATCTAATATGTTTCAGGATTTACATATTTTCTGCAGTTTGAAAAGCATTTTGGAGAGATAACTACAAAAATAAAACCTCAAAGCAGGAAAGGTGGGGAAGCAGAGACATTCAGGGAGTGAATCTCAAATTGTTAGCAGCTTATATGGCTAAAACCCTTATGCATATAAGAAAAACAGTTTTGTTAACTAACTGTGATGACACCAAAGATATTTTACTTTTGCAAATTAAAAGAGCACAAATGAATGTGGAGATAATCCTAATGACTAAAGAATTATGTTTTATGATAAATTGAAGTTAGAAATGGTCGTTGTTCACCTTATAGTTTACAACTTATGAAGCAATGGATTTAAGGCACATTTCCAATTTGTCAGTGCCTTGTATGGTATATAAAATTAAGAAATTTTAACAGAAGGCATTCAGCTTAGATATAACTATAATTGCATTTATTAAATACATGTCATTTTAAGCTGATTAAATTCCCTACAGTATGAAAACAGGCCCTTCGGCCCAACAAGTCCATACTGAGCCTCCGAAGAGTAACCCACCCAGACCCATTTCCCTCTGACTAATGTACCTAACACTATGGGCAATTCACCTAACCTGCACATCTTTAGAGTGTGGGAGGAAACCGGAGCATCTGGAGGAAACCCATGCAGACATTGGGAGAACGTGCAAACTTCACACAGCTGCCCGAGGCTGGACTTGAACCTGAGGCAGCAGTACTAACCACTGTGCTACCGTGCCACCCAGAATTGCCACCAATTTATTTTTATATCAAAGGGCAACAATTATGATTTCTCATTTTAAAGATACATTTTCATGTAGACTACAGTTGAATGAAATAATTTTTGTTGTTTTAGATTTTGTTTAATATATGCTATGCATTTATTTATGATAATCTGTGACTGCAGGCATTGCACTCTTACAACTAAAGCACAATCTTAAAATATTGGAGTGTCTTTAATCTTGTGCACAAATCTAGTCAGCAAAGCTCAACAATAACAAATTACATTTATATAATTGTAACAGTGAACCATCCCAGGCCATTTGTCAGGCCCATTCTAATATAAATTTGACACTTTATATTACAACACTTGACTAAAGCTTGGATAATGTGGATCATTTTAACGGAAACAGAGGAGAAGATACCTAGTGGAGGGAATTCTGGAGGTTAGGATTCAGGGAGTTGAAGACAGCTTTGCCAATGGTGGCACAATTTAAGTCAGCAATACGTAACAGACCAGAAATGAAGGAACAGAGAGATCCGACATTCCCTTCATTGTAACAACAGAAGTAAGGATATTCACAGATGATTACATGATGTTCAGCACTAGTCACAAATTTTCAGATAGTGAAGCCATTGGTATGCAGCAAGACATGGGCAACATTCAGGCTTGGGCTGATAAGTGGCAATTAATGCAAATGTCACGCAAGTAACAGTAATGACTATCATCCTGAGATTAACCGTTGATTGAAACTGAACTGCATAAACAAGAACATGGCTGTGAATTCAGTTATGAGTAACACATCTCATGACTCCCTAAAAACCTGTCCACCATCCACAAGGTGCAAGTCAGGAGTGTGATGGAATTCTATCTTCTTGCCTGGATGAATGCAATTCAAGCAGCATTCAATAATTTCAACAACTTCCAGGAGAAAGCAGCACATGAATGGAACCCATCCATCACACAAAGCAGTTTCTCCCTCCCTCTCCAGCACATAGTGGCAGCGGTGTGCTTTATTGACATAATACACATCATGAGTTCACCTAAGCGCATTTGACAGCACCTTCCAAATCCATGGCTTGACTACCTTGTAGGGCAAGGGCAATAAGTACATGGGAACACCACTGATGTGATAGCTGATGATCTATAACTATCTTGATCTGATACCTATGTTAGATCCCATAGTATAAATGGGAGATGTGGGTCACATGGTATTGAAGAATTCAATTAACTTTTATTACACCTCCTAGGATCTACATATAATCACAGAAATGACAGGCAAGTGTGTGTCTGTGCTCAAGCTGAGAATTTAGATGTGCTGTAGCATGTTCCTTCAACATATCATGCTGAGGACAGAGCTCAGTAAGATGGTGACTGAGTACTTTATACCATTAGGTCACATGCCATAATACATTGATGGCATCTTTAACATGTCCATTAAAGGTATACCGCACATCTGCTGTGAGATATAACATAACAATCTTTTTTTTCCAAAGGAAAGAAATCCCAAACGCTGTCAATTCAACAATTACACAGACATGTAAATGCAGAGTTAGCAAGATTAATAATTCAAATGCCAGTATATAAGTTTGGAGGTTTGACAACTCGTTCTGATAAACTCACTTAGAGAATTTTGCATTATTCTCAGTGGTTCTTGGATAACAGTTTGGTTGCTTTGATGCCAGTTACCGTCACTCAGTATTATCACACGTATTCTTATCATTGAAGTTTCTTCCTCATAATATATGTGTGTGAGTAGATTTTCATACATTAGTCTGAGCTGGTTTCAGTTCCTTGGCAATTTGTACCACCATAATCAGTAATGATTTCCTATAATCTGGTTTGGTAGCTTATTCTCAGAAATCCTTGTTGGTATCCCGGTTTTTGTGAATGGGTTGCTGACTTCCACCCTGGTGCACAGTTATGGGAATTCTCTACCTGCTCACTGGTGGTATATCCACTTCATTCTCCTTCTGTCATTGAGGAGGAAAGTCCTATGGCTGTTTCACTCTCTAGTGTGAAGATGGTTTGAATCTCATAAATGGCTATAATGCTGAGATCTGTGAATATTGGTAATCTTGCTAGTGCTGAACCCATTGGTGTCCAGCTGGTAGAAGATTTCAGGAATCTAAGCTAAATTTGGACGGTGGTGTGATTGTGCCTATGTGTGGAATTGGTGGTTTGCTATAAGGTGTAAGATGGTCTTTTGTTGGGTGTACTTTGAGCACACATTTTGGGGTAAATGTCTTGGTAGAATGCATAATAGTAATATGTTGGCATTAAGGAGTAGCATGGTGGCTCAGTCGTTAGTACTGCTGCCTCACAGCGGCAGGAAACTATGCTCGATTCCAGCCTCAGGTGACTGTCTGTGTGGAGTTTGCATATTCTCCCCATGTCTGCATGGGTTTCCTCCAGGTGCTCCGGTTTCCTCCCACAGTCCAAAGATGTGTAGGTCAGGTGAATTGGCCACACCAAATAGCCCATAGTATCCAGGGATGAGCAGGTTAGGTGGATTAGAGATGTGAAATGTAGGGTGATGGATGGGGTGTGTTGGACCTCGGTGGGACATTTTCGGGGGGTCGGTATGGACTTGGTGGGCAGAATGGCCTGCTTCCATGCTGTAGGGATTCTATGATTTTGTCCTCTATCAATTTTGACATTCAGGGTATGTCAACCTGCCATTTGGGGCAGTTTGATGTTGATTGTGTCGAAGTTAATGTTCATCTTATAACGTTCGCAGTGATTTTAACAAAGTCAGCCAGGTCAAGCTCATAGAATATGAGTTCCCTGGTTGAGGCTGTTAATCTGGTCCAAACTGGAAGCCTGACCAACAGATTAAAAACAGACATCCTGACAGTCTGAAAGTTGGCTCTGAGGAAGCTGGATCAGTGTCAAGCACGTGTAAATAAAGGGTGATTTGGTAACGGGATAGTGGCTTCTGTGGAGTTATTGCAGTGGTAATGAGAGCAAAGCAGGCTCCTGAAGAATTACACTCACAACAGTCACCTTTGAGTTGGGATCAGCATTTCTGGCATCATGCCGTTATTTGGAAAGCTTGACTTTTCGATCGTGCCACCAAAGATTGGGCCCAGTATGTGGAAAGAATGCATTATTTTTCCAGTCAAATGACACTGGGACAAATGAGAGGCAATGAGTAATTCTCCTAATGGACCTGCAGCATTTTTTGGTTAGTAAGAGTCAAACTTTCCTTAAGGCACTGGATACTAAAACCTGATGGATTTAGTTAAGTAATATTGCAACCCCAAGCCTTCTCTAATTCTGAGTCCCTATCATTTGTACTCAGCAATTTGAGAACCGGGGAATCCATCTTGGAATTTTTGAATCAGTTAAGATGCCCGGCAGAGAGATGTGAACTTGGTTTAACCTTTAATGAGTTGCCGAGAGACCATTTGGTATTTAGCATTAATGAAGTAACCATGCGAGCATGCCTACTAGCTAAAACCCAACTGAACTTCAAACAGGCATTAGAACTGGCTTTGTCACTGAAAAATGCAGCAAGTGGCACATATGAGTTGCAGGTTTTCTGATGGAAGTGGACACCTCACCAATCTGACTGAGCTTGGGGAACACTACCTGGGTGAAGGCAATAGCACAGCCTCACTCAGGATATATCCTGAACAGAGGGACTCTAGATCAGCCCACAGAAAACCCCAAAACAAAGCCAAACGTCAGTCAAGTGATTAGAAGTTTCTTCAGGATCTGGGCCAGCAAGCCATCGCAGTTGCTGCTGGTATCCGGACTTGAGACAGTAAAAGAGTCCCACTCGACCTAAATTGAGTAAGAGAACTCGTTGCGCAGTATCCAGGAGAGTGCACACCCTGGAAAGCCCACTTACATCTGATTTGAACAGTTAAATTGCTTAACGATCAAAATAAATGTATGGTTAAATGGTCATCTGGTTCTAATAGGTACAAGAGCAGCCATTTCAGTGATCACAGAAACAGTCTTTAATGAAATTTGCTCTGGACCACAACCCTTAAGTTTGCGCAAGACCTCAGTTAGACTGAGGGAATCTTTACAGATTAAGGGGACAGCTTTGGTTTCTGTCTTTTATGAGAAGCAGTTGGTTCAGTTACAACTGATTGTAGTAAAAGGCTTGGGCCCAAGCTTGTTGGGGTGAAATTGGTTGACAAAGATTCACTTTGATTGGCTCAACATTTTCAATTATACAATAGCTGCCTGAGTGAAGTCCTAATTAAATACCCAGAAATTTTTCATGAATGCCTAGAGACTATCAAAGGAGCTACGGCCACCTTGCCTGTTGACCAGGAAGCAATTCCACAACTCTGCAAGGTCCACTCAGTGCTATTTGCCTTACGAGCAAAAGTAGAGGCAGAAATCAGAAGGCTGGAAGGTGAAGGAATTATCAAAACAATCCAGTTTACAAAATGGGCAGTACCAATTGTGAAGCCTGATGGGTGAGTTCACGCTTGTGGTATTTTAAACAAATGGTCAACCACTTTTTGCAGCAGGATATATACCCAATCCCTCGCACAGAGGATTTATACACAAGGCTGGCAGGGGGGTTGTCCTTCACAAAGCTGGACATGAGCCATATGTATCTGGAATTGCAGTTAGGTATGGATTCCCAGTGGTGTACTACAGTTAATACCCATAAGAGTTTATGCCAATATATATGATTGTTATTTGGGGTATCATCAGCCTATGAATGATGTTGTACATTTTATGAGGTTTACTCCAGGTTGCTATTTATCTAGATGATAACAGGAAAGAGCAATGAGAAGCACTTAGAACTTGGACATAGTCCTTTAGTATTTCTCCCAGGCAAGCTTATGCCTTAGAGGGGAAAATGTGTTTCAGGCACCCCAAGTGGCCGACTAAGGCTTCAGAATCAATAAATTTGTGGTACACCCATTGGAAGATAAAATACAGATGGTCAAAGGTGCCCTGTCTCGAACATCGGAACTTAGATCTTTCCTTGGGGTGGTGAATTATTATGGAAAATTCACACAGAACCTGGCCTCCATCCCGGCACCTTTGCATTGACTCTTAAAAAAGGGTCAACTTTGGAAATGGTCACATAGCCAAGCTATAGCTTTTAAGGAATTGAAGAAACGGCTATCATCCTCTAAGGTGTTGGCAAACTATGATTTGTGAGACATGTGATGTCTCCCCATACAGCATTGGGGTAGTATTGGCACACAGATGGCCCAATGGAGAGGAACACCCAATGGCATATGCATCCAGGAATTTGGCTCATGCAGAGCATAATTCAGACCACAAACCCCTGCTAGGTCTACTTAAAGAGGACAAGGCAGTGCCACCCATAGTTTCAGGCCAAATCAGCTATACTAAGTGCATTTAATTACAAGTTGGAACACTGTCCGGGAGGTCAAGTTGCAAATGTGGATGCGTTGAGCCACCTCCCACTGGCAGATGCACTGGCAGTAGTACTGCTACTGGAAGAGTCTGTAATAATTTTAAATTTTCTGAACATATTTCCAGTAACAGCTGACAAGATCAGACTTTGGACGCAGAAAAATCCAGTCCTGGCAAAACTGAAACACCCGGTGCTGATGGGGGAAACCAAGAGGCTGTCACAATCAGAACTGAAACCTTTTTGGACCCGGAGAGACCAATCACGGTAGAGGACGACATTATAATGGGGAGCAAGAGTGATTGTCCAGAGCAAAGGTCATTGCCAGATATTGGCTGACTCCACCAGGATGATCCAGGGATCTCCAAAATGAAGGTATTAGCAGGATTTTATGACTGGTGGGCAGGATTGGATGCAGACATAACTGTGTTGGTGGGGCAGTGTCCAGAGTGCCACCAAGGACACAAATTACTGCCAACCGCTCCCCCACATTCATGGGAATGGCCGGGTAAATCCTTGACTTGGTTACATGTTGATTACACAGGTCCTTTCATGGACTCAATGTCCTTAGTCAAGTTAGATATCCACTCAAAATGGCTGAACATGCATAGAGTTCATTCATCAAACATGTGGGCAATGATGGAAAACCTGCGCACAACTTTTCCAATACGTGGACTCCCAGAAGTGTTGGTCACAGATAATGAGGCATTGTTTATCAGTGGGGAATTTCAGTATTTCCTAAAGGACATAAGAACAACTCCATACCATTCATCATCCAGTGGTCGGGCAGAAAGAGCAGTCCAAACTTTGAAGGCAGGCTTCATGAAGCAGCCAACAGCTTCACTAGATACCAAACTGACCCAGTTCCTATTTAATTTTAGGACCATCCCTCATGCAATAATAGGTATAGCTCCAGAGAATTGCTAATGGGGAGAAGACCCTGCACCAGGTTAAATTCGATATTCCTAGACAGAGCAAGGAGAGTGAAACAGCATCAAGAATGCCAATGTTAGACACAAGACTTCGCTAATCAACAGAGACAGTTTACTTTAGAGGACAAAGTTCATTGCAGGAAGCACTGGCATGGCCCTGCATGGGTAAGAGGCATGGTTGATGTGAGGTCATGTCTAGAAACATATAAAGTGCGGGCAGGTGGGACGGTCCTGAACAAGCAGGTGGGCCATATAAAAGCTGCAAACTCAGGAACAAAAATACCTGGCTCCTCAGAACAGTCAAAAAGGCTTGCAGAACTCATGAGTTCTCCCTCTCTGTCAAGTGTTGAAGATACTGAGATGGACATGGCCGATGTCATCACTGCAATGCCTTTGCCGCCTGAAGAAGAAAATGAATTTCTTCTGTAACTCTCTGGAAACAAGAGGCAAGTTATTGTGTAAGACACACCTTAGGCGTATCCAAGGCAGAGTCAGAGGAACCTGTCCTAGTGCTAAAATGCCTCAGGAGGAGCTACACGATGAAAACAAAAGCCTCAGAGGAGAAGGGATGTAGTGATTGTAATGAGATCAACCATGTCGACCTCATCGAATATAAATTCCCGATTGAAGCTGTTAATCTCGTCCAATCAGGGAGCCCTGGCTGACAGATAAAAGCAGGAATGTTGCGGGTTCAAGTTGCTGTCAGAGGGGAGGGCCATGGCGGCGACAGTAACCAGGATCAGGGATGTGCTGGGTGGTGGGGGCCTGGGCTGGATGCTGCCACAGGATATACAAGTAGGGCAGCAGTAGACATCCGGTTCATGGCCACTGCCATTTGATGCCTTAAAACGGCGGTGCTTGGACCGGACCTGACATAGTGCACCAGTTGGAGGATGCTCAGGTGTGCAGTGGAATCCTGTCTGTGCCCACCCCTGCCCGGACGGAATTTCACATTGACTTCGAGGTCCCGTATTTCCCCCAGGAACCTGTGCCCCGCAATCTGAGCCACCTGCAGAATTTTAGTTTTGCCCCTTTTAGGGACATAAAATGGTGGGCCCAGTATTGACTGCTGCTGCACACCGTCCACCTCTTCTCCCTCATCCACCACCCAGACAGGCCTTGGCATGCCCATTTGCCACCGGGCAGTGGGGATCCTCAGTGGAGGGCTCTCTATGTGGGAGTCCTCCCCCTTTCTCTCGGGGATCTGGGGTGGAGGGTGCTGCATGCAGCAGTCCCCTGCAACCGCAGATTGCGGTGGTTCACGGACTCCCAGCCCAACTGCTTGTTCTGTGGCGCTGTGGAGTCCGTGGACCATGTATATATTGGGTGTGGGCGTTTGCACTCCCTTTTTGATTTCCTGAAAAACCTTCTCCTCTGTTTTTGGCTGCACTTCAGTCCCACGCTCCTGATCTTTGGGCACCCGGTACGGAGGAAGGAGGGCAGGTCTGAAGACCTCCTCGTGGGTCTGCTCCTGGGCCTGGCCAAACTGGCCATCAACAGGTCCAGGCAGCGGGCCGTGGAGGGGGTCGTTAGGGCCGACTGCCTGCCCCTCTTCCGCGGTTACGTTAGAGCCCGGGTGTCCTTGGAGAAGGAGCACGCGGTGTCCACCAACACCCTGGAGTTGTTCAGGGAGAGGTGGGCGCCGCAGGGAGTGGAGTGCATCATTTCTCCCTCCAATTCTATTTTGATTTAGTCCCTACCCTCCCCTTCACTGTTTTGATCACACAGCACTGCCCTTTGATGTGAGGGGCAGTGCTTGTCACTGGCCACCCGGGTGTTTTCCTATCTTCCTGGTGGTGGAAATTGAATAAAGATTCGTGCACTTTGTGTCTCTCACTGTGTCTCACACCTGCACACACACACACCATGGGTGCTGGGGATAAAATAAGCACTACCGCACTTAGGCGGTAGTGTGGGGGTTAAAAAAGAAGGAAAAAAAAAAAAAAAAAAATAAATTCAGAACGACCAATACCCTGGAGAAAAAAGAAAAAGCAGGAATGTTGCGGGTTCAAGTTGCTGTCAGAGGGGAGGGCCATGGCGGCGACAGTAACCAGGATCAGGGATGTGCTGGGTGGTGGGGGCCTGGGCTGGATGCTGCCACAGGATATACAAGTAGGGCAGCAGTAGACATCCGGTTCATGGCCACTGCCATTTGATGCCTTAAAACGGCGGTGCTTGGACCGGACCTGACATAGTGCACCAGTTGGAGGATGCTCAGGTGTGCAGTGGAATCCTGTCTGTGCCCACCCCTGCCCGGACGGAATTTCACATTGACTTCGAGGTCCCGTATTTCCCCCAGGAACCTGTGCCCCGCAATCTGAGCCACCTGCAGAATTTTAGTTTTGCCCCTTTTAGGGACATAAAATGGTGGGCCCAGTATTGACTGCTGCTGCACACCGTCCACCTCTTCTCCCTCATCCACCACCCAGACAGGCCTTGGCATGCCCATTTGCCACCGGGCAGTGGGGATCCTCAGTGGAGGGCTCTCTATGTGGGAGTCCTCCCCCTTTCTCTCGGGGATCTGGGGTGGAGGGTGCTGCATGCAGCAGTTCCCTGCAATCGCAGATTGCGGTGGTTCACGGACTCCCAGCCCAACTGCTTGTTCTGTGGCGCTGTGGAGTCTGTGGACCATGTATATATTGGGTGTGGGCGTTTGCACTCCCTTTTTGATTTCCTTAAAAACCTTCTCCTCTGTTTCTGGCTGCACTTCAGTCCCACGCTCCTGATCTTTGGGCACCCGGTACGGAGGAAGGAGGGCAGGTCTGAACACCTCCTCGTGGGTCTGCTCCTGGGCCTGGCCAAACTGGCCATCAACAGGTCGAGGCAGCGGGCCATGGAGGGGGTCGTTAGGGCCGATTGCTTGCCCCTCTTCCGCGGTTACGTTAGAGCCCGGGTGTCCTTGGAGAAGGAGCACGCGGTGTCGACCAACACTCTGGAGTTGTTCAGGGAGAGGTGGGCGCCGCAGGGAGTGGAGTGC
This sequence comes from Chiloscyllium plagiosum, assembly GCF_037043375.1. Classification (NCBI taxonomy): domain Eukaryota; kingdom Metazoa; phylum Chordata; class Chondrichthyes; order Orectolobiformes; family Hemiscylliidae; genus Chiloscyllium; species Chiloscyllium plagiosum. Next base: position 26,017,495 of record NW_028270156.1, read on the forward strand.
ATCATTTCTCCCTCCAACTCTATTTTGATTTAGTCCGTACCATCCCCTTCACTGTTTTGATCACACAGCACTGCCCTCTGATGTGAAGGGCAGTATTTGTCACTGGCCACCCGGGTGTATTCCTATCTTCCTGGTGGTGGAATTTGAATAAAGATTCGTGCACTTTGTGTCTCTCACTGTGTCTCACCCCTGCACACACACAAAGAAAAAAAAAAGAAAAAAGCAGGAATGTTGCGGGTTCAAGTTGCTGTCAGAGGGGAGGGCCATGGCGGCGACAGTAACCAGGAACGGGGATGTGCTGGGTGGTGGGCCCTGGGCTGGACGCTGCCACAGGATATACAAGTAGGGCAGCAGTAGACATCCGGTTCATGGCCACTGCCATTTGATGCCTTAAAACGGCGGTGCTTGGACCGGACCTGACATAGTGCACCAGTTGGAGGATGCTCAGGTGTGCAGTGGAATCCTGTCTGTGCTCACCTCTGCCCGGACGGAATTTCACATTGACTTCGAGGTCCCGTATTTCCCCCAGGAACCTGTGCCCCGCAATCTGAGCCACCTGCAGAATTTTAGTTTTGCCCCTTTTAGGGACATAAAATGGTGGGCCCAGTATTGACTGCTGCTGCACACCGTCCACCACTTCTCCCTCATCCACCACCCAGACAGGCCTTGGCATGCCCATTTGCCACCGGGCAGTGGGGATCCTCAGTGGAGGGCTCTCTATGTGGGAGTCCTCCCCCTTTCTCTCGGGGATCTGGGGTGGAGGGTGCTGCATGCAGCAGTTCCCTGCAATCGCAGATTGTCGTGGTTCACGGACTCCCAGCCCAACTGTTTGTTCTGTGGTGCTGTGGAGTCTGTGGACCTTGAATATATTGGGTGTTGGCGCTTGCACTTCCTTTTTGATTTTCTTAAAAACCTTCTTCTCTGTTTTTGGTTGCACTTCAGTCCCACACTCCTGATCTTTGGGCACCTAGTACGGAGGGGGGAAGGCAGGTCTGAGGACCTCCTCGTGGGTCTGCTCCTGGGCCTGGCCAAACTGGCCATAAACAGGTCCAGGCAGCGAGCCATGGAGGCAGTCATTAGGGCCAATTGCCTGTCTTTCTTCTGCGGTTATGTTAGAGCCCGAGGGTCTCTGGAGAAGGAGCACGTGGTGTCCACCAACACTCTTGAGCTGTTCAAGGAGGGGTGGGCACCGCAGGGAGTGGAGTGTATTATTTTCCCCTCCAATTCTATTTTGATTTAATCCCTGCCCTCCCCAAAGAATTGGGTGTTTCTTTGCTTCCTAGTGGTGGAAATTAAATAAAGATTTGCACACCTTGTGTCTTTCACTCTGTCTCACACCTGCACACACAAAGCATGGGTGCTGGGGAAAATATAAGCACTACCGCAGTTAGGCGGTAGTGCAGGGGCAAGAGAAAGAAGAAAAAAATAAAAAATAAAAAAATAAACAGGAGTGTCAGAGGTTCTGCTAAGAAAAAACCAAGAAAAGGCAGTAGTGTCAGACATAAATACAGTGCGAATAAAGAGTGACTTGGTGATAGGTTACTGGTCTCTGTGGAGTTATTTCAATGTTGAAGTGGTGTGTGAAGTTCACAATATGAAAAACTTGGTCATTTTCCAAAGTTTATTTTTTGGTTTATTTGCTTTTATTTTGTTGATATTTGTGTATGTATGGACAAATTTCCATGTTGTTATGTAATGCCACCTTGTTTGTCAATTGGGTCTTGTTCTGTGGTCTGTCTTGGCTTTTGATACCAAACTTTCTGAATACCTATGCCCAATGTCCTTTGCTGCTATACAATTTGCAAATATGAAGAAACTCAGGACAACTTCTGTTTGGGTGCAACAAACTGCGTCAATATCAGATCTTGCTGGTTTGGTACACTTTGTTAACCATAGTAATTGTGCTGGCTGCACCTAAAGCATGTCATTGAGCTTGGCTTCACGCTGACATCCATTTCCAGAAAGGCATCAGTGGTATGGCCCTTTTTCTTACCAAGTAGGTTTTTCCTGATGAACATGACTAGGGTAGAAGCAATTACAAATCCAGCTAGCCTCTTGGCGAATCTTCTTCAGGAAAACCACACTCGTGGCCTTTGCTGTGACATCTGGCAATCAAATCATCGGTAAACTCTCAGGGTTTCCATCTGTGTGACATAGCTTGAAGTGTTCTCATCTGGAAGCTGATTTTGTGCATTGAATTGGTCTTCAAGTACTCTCAGTATCTTTTGTGAATCATTTTTAATCAACCTCAAAAACACAGATTAATTTATTCTGCAAATTTCATTTCTGATAACAAGAAGAATTTTCAGTGATCTCATTAGGTTCATTTATGATCTGATTAGACTCCCTACAGTGTGGAAACAGGCCCTTTGGCCCAACCAGTCCACACTGACCCTCCAAAGAGTAACCCACCCAGACCCATTTCCCTATGACTAATGTATTAACACTGTGGGCAATTTACCATGGCCAATTCACCTGACCTGCATATCTTTGGACTCTGAAGTAAAACTATATTTGTTGCTTACATAGCTGTAATACAGTGAAGATGAATCTCTGCCCAGTCCATTATCAAATGTTTGCCTTTTATTTCTTATTGAAGGCCTGTAGCTTTTTGTTTTGTTGAAGTAGAGTGCGGGACTTCTTTGTTCCTTTCATTTACTTAGTCTGCTGTACTATCCTTTTATTTTTTCCTCTTTTTTTTGCTTTTAATTTGCTTTATCTTTGCTGGGTTGTGGCCTTTTTAAAGAAATTTACAGCAATTGTGTCTTTAAGAATAATGGGCCAACATTTATTGCCCACCTCTTGTTACACTTGAGAAGTTGATGGTGACTTGTCTTCTGAAACAGGTACATTTAGGTACAGTCACAGTGAGGATAGGGCAGGAGATCCGGGATTTTTACCCAGCATGATCGAAGGGATGGCAGATATTTCCATTTGGAGATATGAGTAGCTTGGAGGGGGTCTTGCCACTGGTGGTGTTTCCATGTCTCTGCTGCTCTTGTCCTTCAAGATGGTAGTGATTGTGGGTTTGGAAGGAGCTGCCAGAGAAACCTTGGTAAATTTCTGCAGCATATCTTTTAGATAGCACACAGATGTAACTAAGCATTGGTGGGGGAGATGGTTAGATTCTCTCTTGTTGGCAATCATCATTGCCTGGCATTTATGTTATGTGCTACTTGTCAGCCCAAGCCTGCATATTGTCCAGCTCTCGTTGTGTTGTCAGTGTATCTACCCTACATGTACTGCAGCTGTGCAAGGAGTCAGCTCACTGCCACCTACTCAAAGGACATTAAATGCTCCTGTGGCCAATGATGCCCCTATCCCATGAGAAAATACATTTTTTTAAAAGTCTTGAGCAGTTGAAATGGAAATTGGCATTGGCTATTCTTTTGTAATTTCTGGAACATATACGATTGATGGTGATATATTTCCAAGTCAGGATGATGAGTGCTTGGAAGGATACTTGAGGGAACACCACCAACCTTCAAGTTCGCCTCCAAGCCACTCACTGTTCTGACTTGAAAATATAATCACCATTCCTTCACCGCTGCTGGTCAAAATTCTGGAATTCCTTCCCAAGTGGCACTGATGGTCAACCCACAGCAAGTGGACTGCAGTGGTTCAAGAAGGCAGCTCACCACTACCTTCTCAAGGGCAACTAAGGGCAGGTGATAAAATGCTGGCCAGCCAGCGATGCCTACATCACACAAATGATTTTTTTTTTTGTAAAGATTAAGACATGGTAAGAAGGTATCTTAAAACTTAAAATGAATCTCAAGTGCAGATACATAGTATGGATGTAGTAGCATAGTCACTGGAATCATTACACAAGATTCTAGATTACTAATTCAGACATGAGAGTTCGTAAACTGACAAAGCAGTTTGTGAATTTGGTAAAATAAATTAAATAAAACTAGAAACAGTGACCATAAAACCATTGAGTCAAAGTATGAATCAAATTAGTTCTTATACACTTCACGAAAGGTACTGTCATCCTTAATTTGGGTCCATATGTTACTACATCAATATGGTTAGCTATTAACCTAAGTATGGAAAGACCTAGCAAGCCACCAAGGCAGCTCACTACCACCTTCTCAGGTCAATTGGGGATGTGCAATAATTCAAGGTTTGCATAAAGATTTGTAGCTCGGGTGCTGGTTGCCATGGTTGTGGGTATGTTCACCGAGCTAGGAAGTTGATTTGTTGATGTTTCGTCCCCTGTCTTGGTGACACCTTCAGTGCTTTGGAGCCTCCTGTGAAGTGCTGCTGTTCTGTGTCTTCTGGAATTTATTTGGTTCTGTTTCTGCTGCTTCCAGTTGCTGGTTCTAGTTGTTCGTTGTAGTGGTTGGTATATTGGGTCTAGGTCAATGTGATTGTTGATGGAGTCCGTGGCTGAGTGCCATGCTTCTAGAAATTCTCTGGCTGTCCTCTGTTTAGCTTGTCCTACAATTGTTGTATTGTCCCAGTCGAATTTGTGGTCCTTGTCACTATGTAGGGCAAACAGGCAGATAGCTAGCAGTCTGCATCCACGAACACCAACTAGCTTCTAAACGCCATGACCAGCTGTCTCTAGTAGCCATACACACAGATGACAAGGACCACAAATTCAACAGGGACAACAACAGTCATAGGACAAGCTAAACAGGGAACAGCCAGAGAATTTCTAGAAGCATGGCATTAAGCCACGGACTCCATCAACAAGCACATTGACCTAGACCCAATATATCGGCCACTACAACAAACAACCGGAACCAGCTACTGGAAGCAGCAAAAACAGAATCAAATAAATTCCAGAAGAAAAGAACAGCAGCACTGCTCAGGAGGCTCCAAAGCACTGAAGATGTCACCAAGACAGGAGACGAAATGTCTGCAAATCAACTTCCCAGCTCAGTGAACATACCTATAACCACGACATACAACAATGTGGGCCTTGCCATCGATGTTCACATTATAAATGAATGATTTTAAATAAATGATTAAAGATGTTGCAGAAGGACTACTTCCATTGATCTTCCATTGGTAGATGTTTCTCCCCAAGGGTTGTGATTGCTGGAGAATAATTGGAGCTTTACTTTTCTTGGGTAAGGGTATGAACAAATATGGAGCCAAGACATTAAATGTAGTGGAGGTACAGATCAGCCACAATCTAATTGAATACTAAAGTATATTTGTCGAGTTGAATTTTCCATTCCTGCTCCAATATTCTTCAATTCAACGGTCTCAATGACTGACTCCAGTTTCTCAGTTTGCAGGATTGAATGGGAATTTCTGCAATCCCATTAGGAAGAGGCAGCCTTGCTCAAAGCAGTTGGAGTCTGGGGTGGAGAACCTGACCAAAGCTTTCGGAATATGGAATTGTGCAGCCTCTCATAAAGTGAGCTTTTTATTGTTTTCCTTGAAATGGTAACATTTGCAAGGCTGTGGGAAAAGAACAGGTATTTGGAACAAATTAGGGAGAGTAGATAGGGAAAAATTGTTCTCTCTCATTAAAGGATCGAGAAGAAGAGGGCATCGATTTTTTTTATTTGAAATGTGTGCTAAATAAGCAAAGGTGAAGTGATTAAAAAACACTTTCATGCAGTGCACCATTAAGTTATGGAAAGCATTACCAGAGAGTATAGTGGAGGAATGTTCAATTGAGGCATTCAAAAGGGAGTTAGATTTGAAGGGGAAGAATAGGCTGGACTACAAACAGGAGAATAAGATGAAATGAAATGTTCATTTGAAGATCCAGTGCAGACGCAAAGCAGCAAATGACCTGGTTCCACAATGTAGCAATTTGGATTCTGGTAATTTCTTCAAAGGCACAGTACAGAAACAATGGGTTGAGTGGCCTCCTTCTAAAGGCTTTATTCTATATACTGATTCTAGATTACTGAGAAAGGCATCAACAAAGAAGCACTGGGGCTTCAATTACAGCTCAATTGCATTTTATTTTTGTTCAGTTGTCTCTCTATAAACTCTTTTTAGTTATAATTCTTAAACTGACACTCTATAGTTTTGAAGTGTATCATAAGCAAGATACGTGTTAAAGCCTAGGGCATCATGGCAGTGTATTCCACTGGCATATCTGAGCAATGTAGGGTTTCATTCTGTTTCAATGGCAAGGGAGCTAATTGCTGGAGCACTACAGCCAATTGTGTCACTTGATTTTCCCAGGGGACCAGAATGCGATGGGATAATTTTCCCTGAGACACAAGTGTCACCGTGGGGACTTGATGTAATTTGCTGATATGATATTAAAAAATAGCATTAAAGTAATTACATTGAACACAAGGTAGTATTTCACTCGGAAGAACTCATTCGTAGCTTGTCCTGATGATAACCTGGTCATTTTTAATGGGCGGGAGGAAACAGACTAGCATAATAGGTTAATGTATTATATGTTCAGTTTATGTCATTAAGCAGGTCTTTTGCTGAGGCTGCCAGACTTCTCTGGTAAATGAGAGTCTGAACAGACAGCAGCCCTTAACCTTTTACATTCCACGTGTCTGATAGCTTCATAGAGCTGAGGATACCCCGCTCATTCCTCCTAAAACAAGACCTTTCACTTGCATCACACCTATTGTAAACTCAAAGCATCCCAAAGTGAGTGTGGCTGTAGAAAACACAGTAGCTGATCTGTGCATAGAAAGCTCCCACCAACAGCAATGCAGTAAATGACCAGATAATTTATTTTTTAGTGACATTGTTTGAAGGATAAATATTTGCTTGGACACCAGAGAGAACTCGTGTGCTCTTCCATGAAATAATGCCATGGGACCTTTTACATCCATTTGAGAAGTCACAGGTCATTGCCATCTCCTCTGACAGTCCATCACTTGCTGAGTACTGTGTTGACAAATCTGTCTCAAATTTGTGTTTAAAGTGCCACACTAGGTTTATGTGAATGGCAGCTCTAGATAGAACTGACCTCAGGGGGTTGTTGGGGGCTGTTGGTGTTCCAGTGCACCATAAGCCATTCCAGAATGAAGACCCCAGTTGAACCCTAGATGCAGGTCAGTTGCAGCATTGAATGGGGAGGGTTTGATGAACTTAGAGAGTTGGTGAGTGGGCTGGAGGGGGGTTTTTTAATCTCCATGCTAGGAGGAAAGGAAGGGATGGGACTATTTTCAGAGTGAATGTGCACAAAAAGAAACACCTTCCCCCAAGGATAACAGCCCCCTTTCTTCCCTCCTTTTCAATGTCTCCTAAAAAACAGGCTGCCAGTGCCATAGTACATGGGTACCCATAGTACATGGGTATGGCAGAGGTGGGGCAGTTGAGCTTTTAGCAAGTTCAAGTCCGCTCAGTGTGGGTAGACACCTTCCATTTTTTATTTACTCCCTCCATTGTGGCTGAACACACCCATTGGGGGCATGTAAAATCTAGCTCCTTGTTTCCCAAAACTTTACTCCACCCATGTATTCCTCACTTCATGACAAGGCTCATTGTACAATGGTCGGATAAAATCTTACAGAGGTCTGAGCAGGCTGGGCAATTGTGCGACTAACGGCAGAATCAGACAAGGTGTGGCAATCCATCTTGACATCAGGAGCACCTTTCTCCATTTTGCATTGTATAAGTGGCCTTGTGAAATTCCCAGGAGGTAATAATGAGTTAACAGCCCACTCACTTCATTCATTTTAAGCTTTCAATCTTGCCAAATTCACCAACAATCTGAGTGTTGAGAAAACTCAACATGGAAATCAGAGCAGGTACCTGGCAAATTCAGCTCATTGCTTAATCCAAAGAACTACTATGTTGGACGCCAGGCACCAAGATATCAGGGCACTCTCCATGGGTGCTGGTCACATATGCCCACATTCACGGATATTGAATCCAACATATGCCAGTCTCTAAGAATCCTCGTGGCACATCTTTGACCCACTTCCAAGAAGTTTCTGCACTTCAGTGCTGCACCTCAGGACACAAAGGTCGTCTTGATTTCAAAGCTGCAGCAAGGACATTGTGTGCTCCGGGACATCCAGCTCAGAACTGGACCAGGCTGCATCTCCCGGCTATTCGGACGCCGTCATAGTGTACAGTCACTCTTAGCCTACTCGGATGCTAAAAGCATTGTTTGTACTGTCATATTTAAGAGCATAAGAATTAGGAGCAGCAGTAGCTACAGTCCCTCAAGCCTGGTCTGAACCTTTTGCCGAACCTTCGCATCAACTTCACTTTCCTGCCTAATCCCCATCTACCCATTTCCTTACATCCCAAAAGTCTAATGGTCAGATCCTTGAATAGACTCAACAACTGAGCATCCACAGCCCTTTGATTTGAGAATTCTGCAAATTCATATTCTCTGAGTGAAAATAAATCTCTCCATCTGCATCCTAAACAGCTTACCCCCTATCCTGTGACGACTAGTACAAAAGTCCTCAGCCTCTCAGTGTCAATCTAATCAAACCCTCAAAGAAGTTAAATTGTGATATATCGACCACCTAAAATCCAGGAAATAAAGGTCCATTCCACTCAAAGTTTTTCACAGGGTAACCTTAGCCTAGAAATCAATCCAGTGTTTATTCCTGTAAAATTATCTACCTTATTTGTGGATGTGGCTAAGAAGTCACTGTTTTCCCAACTGAAGAAGTAGTATTGGTTGTCTGCATAGACACGTGGTGACCCGAGGGGGTGAAATTGAAACACAAGATCCCCTTCATTATAGACTCCTCACTGGTAGTAGAAAAATAATCCAAAGATTCAAAAAAGATCCAAAAATAGTCCAGGTTATGCAGGTTGGGTGCATTGATGATGCTAAATTGCCCGTAGTGTTCAGGGATGTGTAGGTAAGGTGCATTAGTCAGGGGAAATGTTTAGTAATAGGGTAGGGGAATGAGTTTGGGTGGAATACTCTTTGAAGGATTGGTATAGACTTGTTGACCCAGATGGCTTGTTTCCACACTGTAGGGATTCTATTACTCTATGAAAATGGTCTGCTCTCATTCTATAAAGAAAGATTGCAGTACAGCTGAGTGCTGGCCAAATGTTCTTTTGCTATGACATCCTCTTGTGCTGCCCATTGATTATAGTGAGCTTTGGAGAATGGCTATCTGTACCTCTCAGGAAACCCATTCTTTTTGCTCTTATTGTTCCAATGAGTTATAAAGTAATAGCATAATGCAACACAGAAGGAAACCATTCAGTCCATTAAGCCTATGTCAATTCTTTGGGAGATCCAATCTCTTACTAATCAGATAACATGCTTCTTTTTTGTTCTTCTTGCCAATCGGACAATTTCAAACCTTCCCACATTTACTAAATGTGTGCCCATACACATAACCTGTCTATATCCTTTTGAGCCTCTTATTTCCTTTGCACTACCTGTTTTCCTTTGTATTGTCAGCAAATCTAGCAACTATATCTTTGGTTCCGACATCCCAAGTCAATTATCCAAATTATAAAAAGTTGACAATCATCTCTGATCCCTATGGCACACCATTCATTAGATCCTGGCACCAAACAAAAAACATTTAGGGTCACTGGACTCAAAATGTTAAGTCTGTTTTTCTCTCTACAGATGCTACCAGACCTCTTGAGTTTCTTCAGTGCATTCTGTTTTTGTTTCAGATTTCCAGCTTCCACAATTCTTTATTTTATAATAGACATGTATGCCTACTGTGTTTCCTGTTAGCCAGCCAATCTTCTATCCTTGCCAATAAGCTAACTCCAAATCCATGAGCATTTTCCACAATAATCTCTGATGTAGAACCTCATCTAATGCCTTCTGGAAATTGTACACTGGGGCTCCTTCATCCACCAACTATGTTACTATTTTTAAAATTCCAAAAAATTGATTGAACATGATTTTCCTTTCACAAAAGCATGTTGACTCAGCCTAATTACATTGTACTTTTCCAAGTGCTCTGCTATAGTGCCTTTAATAATGACTTCTAATAGACATTAAGCTACTGGTCTTTAGTTTCCTGTATTCTGTTTTCTTCCGTGTCCCTCATGATTTTATATACCTCAATAAAGTCAATCCTCAGCCTCTGATGCTCCAAGGAAAAAAGCCCCAGCCTATTCAGCATCTCCCTATATCTCAAACTCTCCAATCCTGGCAACATCCTTGTTAATCTTTTCTGAAGCTATTCATGTTTAACAGCATCTTTCCTTAAGCAGAGAGACCAGAACTGAACCCGGTATTCTAAAAGTGGCCTCACCAATATCCTGTACAGCCGCACGATGACATTCCCAACTCCTATACTTACTGCACTAACCAATAAAGGCAAGCATGCCAAATGCCTTCATCACCACCCTGTCTACCTGAAACTCCATTTTCAAGGAATTATGCACCTGTGCCTCTTTGTTCAGCAAAGCTCCCCAGACCCTATCATTAACTATGTAAGCCCTGCCCTGGTTTGCCTTACCAAAATGCAACACCTTACATTTATCTAAATTAAGTCCATCTGCCATTCCTCAGCCCACTGTCCCATCTGATCTAAGTCCCATTGTAGTCTGAGATAATCATCTTCACTGTCCACTACACTACCTATTTTGATGTCATCTGCAAATTTACTAACCATGCCTCCTATATTCACATCTAAATCATTCATATAAATGACGAAAATGCAGCAGACCCACCACCGATCCTTGTGGCACAATGCTTGTCACCAGCCTCCAGTTCAAAAAACAAACCTTTACCACTATCCTCTTTCTCCTATCTTCCAGCCAATTTTGTATCCAACTGGCTAGGTCCCCTGGATTCCACGTGATCAAACCATGCTAACCCGTCTACCATGTGGAACCTTGCTGAATTCCTTTCTGAAGTCCAAGTTGACAACATCTACCACTTCATCAATTTTTTCTTTCACCTCTTCAAAAAACTCAATTAAGTTAGTGAGACATGATTTCCTACACACAAAGCCATGTTGACTATCCCTAATTAGTCCTTGCCTTTCCAAATTCATGTAAATCCTGTCCCTCAGAATCTGCTGCAACAACTTACCCACCAGTGACATCAGCCTCACTTGTCTATAGTTCCCTCACTTTCCTTACCACCTTTCTTAAATAATGGCACCATATTTACAAATCTGAAGTCTTCCGGCACCTCATCTGTGGCTGTCGATGATACAAAAATCTCAACAAGGGGCTGAGCAATCCCTTCCCTAGCTCCCCACAAAGTTCTCGGATACACCTGATTCGGTCCTGGGGATTTATCTACCTTTATGTGTTTTAAGGCCTCTAACACCCCCTATTCTGAAATATGGACATTTTTCAAGACTTCACTATTTATTTCCCCAAGTTCCCTACTTCAGTATCCATCTCCACAATAAATACTGAATAGTCATTTCGTATCTCACCCATCTCCTGTGATTCAAGACATGGACAGCTTCATTGATCCTTAAGGGGCCCTTTCTCTCCCAAGTCACCATTTTGCTCTTTGGATTCTTCTTAAACCTCTTGGCCAAAACTACTTCATGTCCCATCTTTGCCCTCCTGATTTTCCTCTTAAGTATACTCCTGCTGCTCTTTTCCCCCAGAGGTTCATTTGATACCTGCTGTCTATACCTGACATATGCCTCCTTTTCTTGACCAGAGCCTCAATTCGTCTAGCCATCCAGCATTCCCTGCACTCCCATCCTTGCCCAAAACACTAACAGGAACATTCTGCCTCTGAACTCTCATTATCTCATTTTTGAAGTCCTCCCACTTTCCTACCATTCCTTTACCTGTGAACAGTATCCTGCTATCAACTTTGAAAATTCCTACCTAATACCATCAAAATTAGCCTTCCTCCAATTTAGAACTTTAACTTTTAGATCAAGTCCATCCTTTTCGATCACTATTTTAACACTAATAAGATTATGACCAATTAGCCCTAAGTGCTCCCCAATGGACACCACAATCACTTTCCCTGTCTTATTTCCCAAGAGAAGGTCAAGTTTTGCTCCTTCTCTATTAGGTATAATACATGTTGAATAAGAAAATTTTCTTGTACAACTAAACAAATTCCTCTCCATCCAAGTCCTTAGTCTATGTTTGTCAGTCTATGTTTGGAAAGTTAAATCTTCTATCATTAAAACCCAATTATTCCTACAGATATCTGAAATCTCCTTACAAATTTGCTTCTCAATTTTTGGCTAATGATTGGGGTCATGCTACAATCCCAACAAGGTGACTATCCCTTTCTTATTTCTCAGTTCCACCCATATAACTTCACTGGACATTCTCCCAGGAATATTCTCCTTAAGAACAACAGTAGTGTTACCATCAACCAAAAACACCACTCCCCCTCCTTTCTTATCTCCCTTTCATTATATCAGAATTTTAAGCTGCCAGTCCTGCTCCTCCCTGAGCCACATTTCTGTAATAACTGTGACATCCCAGTCCCATGTTCCCAACCATGCTCATAAGTTAATCTGCTGCACTTGTCAGGCCTCTCGCATTGAAATAAATGTAACTTAATTCATCAGTCTTACCTTGTTCTTTGCTTTGCTCTTTCTGCCTTGACTATTTAATTTACTCCCCTTATCTAGTTACCAGCCTCAGACTTATTTGTTTTCCCACAATTTCTTTGGGTCCCAACCTCCTAGTCTACTAGATAAAGCCTCCCTAAGTAGCACTACCAAATCTCCCCACCAGGATATTGGTCCCATTCCAATTCAGGTACAACCTGTCCTTCTTATATAGGTCACTTCTACCCCAGAAGATATTTCAGAGGACCAAAAATGTGAATCCTTACCCCTTACACCAACTCCTCAGCCACGCTTTTATCTACGTTATCATCCTATTCCTATCCATATGGCTCCAGGAGTAGTTCAGATATTACTAACCTCCTGCCTAATTTCCTGTATTGTCTCTGCAGAGCTTCATCCTTTTTTCTATCTATGTCTTTGGTACAAACATGTACAATGTTCTTCTGCTGGTCACTCTTCCCTTTCCTAATGTTTTGCACTCGTTCCAAGATATCCTTGATCCTGGCACCAGGGAGGCAACATACCATTCTGATGTCTCACTGAAGGCCACAGAAATACCTTTAGTGCCCCTGACTAGAGAATCCCCTATCACAATCGATTGCTTGGAATCTAACATTCCCCTCCTTTACTGTAGAGCCAGTCAGGGGACCAGAAACATGGCTTGTCAGTGCTATATTCCCTTGAGACGTCATCCCCACTACCGTATCCAAAACAGTATACTTGTTGGGGATAGCCACAGGAGACTCCTTCAATACCTGCCTACCTCTCTTAGCTTTCCTAGCAGTAACAATCTACCTGAGTGTTACTGCAGTTTTACTACCTTCCTGAAACTGCCTTCCATCACATCCCCAGCTCCTCATTGCCTCCTATTGCCACTCCAACTGATGTATGTGATCGGCTGGATTCACAGCCAAACACACTTCTTGCCCACATAGTCTCTAGGAACATTGAAATGCTCCCTGATCTCCCACATCCAACAGGAAGAGCACATCACTTTATCAAAAGCCATTTCTGCCCCTTTAACAATCTACAGACTCAGCATTTCCAAGTGAAGACTGATACAAAATACCTTTTCAATTCATCTTCCATCTTGTTATTTTCAATAATTAATTTCCAACTCACTTTCTAGAGGTCAAACCATTACTTTGTAAATTTCTTTCTTTTTGTTAGCTATCTATAAAAACTCTTACTGTTTTTATATTTCTAAATAGCTTTCTTGCCTCTATTTTTCCCTTCTTATTAATTTTTTAGACACTTTTACATATTCTGTACAATCTTCTGACCTGTCACCATAGGCCTTTCTTTTAAAGTTTCTTGTCAGTAACATTTATAATTAATCATGGCCCTTGGTCTTTCTCTTGGAGTTTTTTTCTGTTTGGAACATATTTATTCTGTACATTCTGAAATATCCCTGAAATGTTTGCCATTGTATCTCTACTACCTTATGCCTTATACTAATTTGCCACATTAGGTTCTTGTGCCAGTGTTGTAGTTATTGTAATTAACCTGTTCAGACATGTTTTGACACACCTTTGGTACGTGTGGGACTTGAACCTTCTGTTGGTCTGACCTGGTCTGAAAAACATACTACTTGATTGAATGTAATAAACACAATCTACTGTGCTGATGCCATAAAAATGTGTTTGAAGAGGAAAGGGTTTGGGAGGAGATAGACCTGCAACTATGCTCCTAGCAGTCTATGTAACAATGCAGGTTGTATTCATGTAACCTGCAAATGTTTACAGTAAGGCAATAAGCTTCCTATTTTGCACTCAACAAGACTCCTCTAGTTAGGACAGAACGATGGCTATCCTCCGCTGCACCATACTATTTGTGGTTTAAAGGAATTTGCACACACAACACCAGTCACCTTAAATCTGCAAAATCAGGTTATCCATCCTTTGGCCACTGGAAAGTTTCTCTTCGTTATGACTTTAATCTGAACATTTAGATCCCAGGGACCTGCAGAGTGGAACTTAAGTGTTTCTGCTTTTCTTGTGTCCTTTGTAACTCCATTGCAGGCATCACTGATGTATCCATGTGCTTTACAAAAGACTCCGGTGGACAAATGATTTGTTCATAGCAAACTCAACAACAAACTCATTTTAATAAAGTAGAATGTTACATGGTGCTTCCTGGGAGTAGATTGATTGTATTAGTCAAAGTTTAACACTGTGTTACAAAGGAGGAACTAGAAAATTAAGGTACTACATATGCTGGAGATGTGAAATTTTAAAAAAAGATGAAAATGTTACAAATACTGAATAGATTTGATAATGCAAATGGAAAGGGAAATGGATTTAACTTTGCCATTCAATTGCATTTTATCAGACATTCTAGGACAGGCTGCAAAAGCTTGGTCAAAGAGGTAAGTTTGAAGGATGTGCTACAGGAGGTGAGAGAGTGAAAATGTTTATGGAGGTAATTCCAGAGCTTAGGGCTGAGACAGCTGAAGGCATGGCCAGTAATATTGGGATATAGAAAATCTTGTGTGTTCTTTCTGAATATAATTCCAGCTGATGAAAGGCCAGGAGCATATTGCTTCCAGACAAGGACTGAAGCTTGTGCAGATAATACAGTGCATTGCTCTTTATTGAGGGCTAACCTTCTGCCTTTGAACACACGATGCATTACTGAATATATGTAATCTGATAAGGACAAAATTGAAGTTCTCATTGCTTCAAAACCAGGAAGGAACTTTGTTTCAGTAATTTAATTCCATAATAAATTAATGCAGTAAAACTGCCTCCCTTTGCAGCAGCTGAAGTCGTATTCTATAATGTGAGTGCATGTCACTGGAAAGGCCGAGTCTTAATTCTAACACACAGTAGTATTTGGCTGTCTGATGTTCAATCAATCCCAGATAGCTAGATGGCCATTCTGTTCACTGACTCTTGGTGTTCAACTTGAGTTACAATGCATTTGATTAAACTCGTAAGGTAAAACAATGGCTGGAATCTTCTAGGATCTGAGCAATGTGGGCAATGGCAAGATTCGTGGCAGAATCCGACTGTCTTGATATCAAGAGCATCTCACTCCATCTTTTATGGTTCTCACAAGCGACGTGGTTGGTTTCTCATTTGGCAGCAGCGAGTTAGGGAGATTTTGTTTTTTAAATGACATGAGGATAACCCAATTTTTCTCAATGTTCAGCTTTTTATATTATCAAACTCACCAAATAAGCAAAATATTGAAGAAACCAGAGTGGGTACCTCATGGCTTCAAGTTGCTGCTTGCTTTGAAGGACCTTCATTTTGCGTGTGACTAATGTGCAGCTTGATTCATATTCTGCACCAATGGACATTGGTGATGCGGGGCACACCAGTAACCAACACTGAAAGGCTGCAGCAGGGACACTGTACACAGGATTAGATTAGATTAGATTAGATTACAGTGTGGAAACAGGCCTTTCGGCTCAACAAGTCCACACCGACCCACCGAAGCGAAACCCACCTATACCCCTACATTTACCCCTTACCTAACACTACGGGCAATTTAGTATGGCCAATTCACCTGACCCTGCACATCTTTTGGATGGTGGGAGGAAACCGGAGCATCCGGAGGAAACCCACACAGACACAGGGAGAACGTGCAAACTCCACACAGTCAGTCGCCTGAGGCGGGAATTGAACCCGGGTCTCTGGCGCTGTGAGGCAGCAGTGCTAACCACTGTGCCACCATGCCGCCCTAAATATAAGCATTTAACTAAAGGACAGGAATAGGCTACATCTCAAGCATGTTTGCTTGCTCTCTTAATGCTTGGTAACTTAGTACTTATCTGCATGCTCATTGCATCCATGCCTTTCATTAACTTTCCCTACCATGCTATGCCTATTAGCACATTGGTGCTTCAGCCAGAGCCAAAGACTATCAGTATTACTGTATTGAGGAGCTCTTACTGTGGACACATACAATAGCTGCTCTTCATACTTGTCAGTAGAACTGACCAGGGCAAGGGCTATATCTTGATGTACGGCAGATCAAGACATCAATTTAACACCTACAGCATGTTCCAGCTGCCTGCTTGGAAAACATGCCACATGTGTATCCTTCCAAACAACCATGTTGGAAAATAGTGGTGGATAGACCTCAGTCGAGTCAAGGGGTGGCTGCTGTCAGTCAGGGAGTCCTGATACCTACAGTCACAGGCACAGTCTGCACTCAGTCCATGGTCAGTCAGTGATAGGGACAACGTCAGATTGCCAACACATATCCTTAGCAGCTGTTCAAAGATGGCACAGGCATAATGGGTGCCATTCCTTTAGAGATCCCCGCTGAATGACGAGTTGTTCTTGGAGCAGTGTGTGGTAAAATGAAGTCAGAATCAGGTGTGAGGGATATCATGAGGCAATGTTAGTAGCTAATGCAACATGTCTGGTAAAATATAATGTGACAAGTCTTGCTTGGCTTTGAGGTGGAATCCTTCAGAAAACTCGGCACTATTCAGCCGTCATGCTGTTGTGAGTGGTATAGTAATAATAATCAGATTAATGCTTTTGGTCGAGTAATGAATAGTCTGAGAGTGATAGTCATAGAGTTGTACAGCACAGAAACCTTTCAGTCCAACTCGTCTGCGCCAACCAGATTCCCTTAACTGATCTAATCCCATTTTCAAGCATTTGGCCCATATCACTCTGAACACTTCCTATCATGTACCCATCCAGATGCCTTTTAAATATTGTAATTGTACCGGCCTCCATCACCTCCTCTGGCAGCTCATTCCAAACACACATCACCCTATGTGTGAAAACGTTACCCCTCAGGTCCCTATTAGATCTTTCCCCTCTCACCTTAAACCTATGCCCTCCACTTTTGGACTCCTATCCTCTGGGAATAAGAAGTTGGCTGTTCACCCTATCCATGCAACTCAAGATTTTATAAACCTCTACATGGTCACCCCTCAGCATCTGACACTCCAGCAGAAAAAGCCCCAGCCTATTCTGCCTCTCTCGAAAGCTCAAACCTTCCAATCCTGGCCACATCATTGTAAGTCTTTTCTGAACACTTTCAAGTTTAACAACTTAACTAGGAATTGCATTGTTCTGAGTGAAACTAAGCCAGACGGACATCAACTTGCATATCTTCAACACAGAACACCTTCTGAGGTGTTGGGTAATACGCTGAGCTATAGCAGAGAGACCTATAGCAGAGAGACCTATAGCAGAGAGACCAGAATTGAATGTATATTGGGAAAAAATTCTCTGCTGTTCTTTGAGTGGTGCCTTACGATTTTGTATGTCTGCTTGGGAGGATGGAGCATCATTTTAACATCTCATCTGAATTGTGGCACCTCTTACACTGCAGTGCTCCCATTATTCTTTACTCAAGTATGAAGATGGTACTCAATGGATGGTGTGAAAAATATAGTTTTTCTGTAATTGATCATCCTGAGATAAATTTTGTCTCTCCATATTGGGGCAGCACAGTGGCTCAGTGGCTAGCACTGCTGCCTCACAGTGCCAGGGACCTGGATTTGATTCCACCTTCAGTTGACCATTCTCCTAGTGTCTGCGTGGGTTTCCTCCGGGTGCACTGGTTTTCTTCCACAGTCCAAAGAAATGCAGGTTCAGTGAATTGGCCATGCTAAATTGCCCATAATGTTCAGGGATGTGTACGTTAGGTGCATAAGTCAGGGATAAATATAGGATAATAGGGTATGGGAATTGGTCTGGGTGGATTACTCTTCCGAGGGTCAGTGTGGAACTGTTGGGCCGAAGGGCCTGTTTCCACACTGTAGGGATTCTATAAAATATTTGATAAGTGAGAACCTTTCTCACATTTAGCACTCTTCCCCATTTTAATCAGTCCATTCTTTCAATTACACTTTAACAATTTGTCTAGTAGCTTAACTAGGAATTGCATTGTTCTGAGTGAAACTAAGCCAGACGGACATCAACTTGCATATCTTCAACACAGAACACCTTCTGAGGTGTTGGGTAATACGCTGAGCTTAACCGGAAGACTATAAGAAGTTATCCAGAGTTACAACTAGGCAAAGTAAAGGAAAATCTCCTCCAATTACTAGCCAGTGATCCCATTCTGGAAAGTGGGTGTCAAATGAGAGCATGCCAGAGTTTGACTGCACTATTTCTTTTTGTGGTGGTGCAGTAAGCCTTTTGGAATTTGCAACAGGCCATGCCTGTAGCAAATTTAGCCGACTGTATGAACTCAGTTCTGCAAAGAAAAGGTTCTGAGCATTATTATAATTCCTCCAAAATAGCTGAGTCATTTGTATGCAATAAATTACTTCTGTGTTGACTTGTGATCCTAGCCCAATTTTTTGGAGAAGCCCAGATCAGGCGTACCTGTCAGATAACTCAATTTGACAGAAAGTCAGATTCCAAAGATGTTTACATAGATCTAAAGGAATGGCATTTCTCTCCCAAAGTAAAAGCATCAGCTGAAGTTACCATTGTCCTCTGAATGGTCTTTTTGATAAATTAAAATCAAATTGTAATTTCCTAAATATTCTTTGGGGTCAGTAATGTAATTCCCTATCATAGTTCTCACGTTAGGGATGTAATGAATTATGTGAGACAACAGAAGCCGTAAAATATAATTAAAGTTTATAAAATAATCAAACATCAAATTCAAGTTCTGATGGAAATAGAAAACATTGAATAGATCCTAGAAAAAAGAGAAAATATAATCTTATTATTAGTAGGACATCCAGTTTTAAATTGCAATTGTTAGAATAAACATTTTGTTAAGAATGGTCACCTAATATTAAAGTAATATTTACCTTAGTGTCCCAATGTGTAAGAGAGACTTTAACTATTTGATTGAACTTGACACCTAATTAGTCTTTGCTTTCCAGTTTGCTCCTTTTGACTTATTGTGCCTTTGCGTTGCTTAATTAATGTCTTAGGCATTTTTGTGACCTCTCAATTCTCATGAGTTCTCTCCTTTTCATGCACCAAATTTGGTTTGCTCAGTCAATTTCCCTTGGATGACAAATCTCGGCAATTGTAAAGACATTTATGTAACTGTCGAATTCTACATAGTTCCTGAGCCTCTCAAATTCCAAGGAAGTGAGTCTTGATAAAGAATCAAACTGGGTCAAAGTGTTTACTATGTCTCAAGTCTTGCTTTAAGGTTTTAAAATTTACCAACTGAATACAGTATATTTATCAATCACTACTTAGTGGGGTTTTCCTGGGTTTTGAAGGAAGATGTGTGCATAATTTGAGTGCATGTTCTTTCTTATCAGTGGATTCTCATTGTTGTAAGAAGAGCTAAACTTTAACATATCTGATTGTGAAACTGACCTTTTGTGAATTGCATGTGAGTTTTTTCAAAGAAGTGTGGCCTTTCAAACTAATATCAAAAATCTCTGTTATTGCTATATCTTTACATCAGTCCCTCTCAAAGTGGACTGATTGGCATGTATTAAAATGTTGTCACCAATTTGTGACAGCAAAACAGGACTAAAATGCTAAATTATGAGGAAAGGGTTGCATAGATTAGGTTTGTAATCCACAGAAGGCATAAGATGATCTCACTGAAGTATCAAAGATGTTCAAAGGACTTAATTGTGGATAGAAGTTATTTCCTTACATTAAATATTCATGAAGTGAGGGGGCATAACCTGAATACTAGATTTCAGCGATGATGTCAGGAAGCCATTCTTCACATGAAGGATAGTGGAAATTAGAACTCCTTATCCCAAAGAGCTGTGAGGCTGGGCTGGGGTGGGACTGGGGCGATTCAACTGAAAATCTCAAACCTGGGCTTGATGTAGGTAGAGGGAAGGCAAATGGAGTTAAAATGCAGATCAACTATAATCTAACTAACGAACATCAGGTGTGAGAGAGCCTGTTCCTGTTCATAGTTTAAGAAGTTCCTTTAACAGCAATGTTTTCATTGCTGTGCAAAGTCAGTTTTTTATAATAAAGTTTACTCAGCACTTCCCAGGCCACTTATTTGTAGCATTGGAGATTAATTGAGATGTGATTGTGCACTCAGACAGGCATGGGGAGAACCAGGGATCTTGGTGCTGTGAGGCACCAGAGGTTAGCACTGCTGCTTCACAGCACCAGGGACCTGGGTTCGATCCAGTCTTGGACAACTGTCTGCATGGAGTTTGCACATTCTCCCCGTGTCTCTGTGGATTTCCTCCAGATGTTCCAATTTCCTCCTACAGTCCAAAACTGTACAGGTTAGGTGGATTATCCATAATAAATTGCCCATAGTGTCAAAGGATGTGTAGGTTAGGTAGATTAGCAATAGAAATGCAGGGTTACAGGGATAGGATAAGGGATTGAATCAGGATGGAATGCTCTTTGCAGGGTTGGTGTGGAATTGATGAGTCAAATGGCCTGCTTCCACACTATAGGAATTCTATATAAATCTATTTTGAGAATGTTGGTCTGGATATCAAATGTGAGATCATTTCTCCTCCCTGAATAGACAGATGGGTGCCTCTAGTATAGATCTCTTTAAAAGTTGCAACAAGTTTAAAATATGAGATGCATTGATAGGGTTGATGGTCAGAATCTTTTTTTCCAGAGTTCAAATGTCCTAATACTAGGGGCCACGCAATGAAGGTGAGAGGGGAAAAGTTCAAAGGAGATGTGAGGGGCAATGGTTTACACAGTGAGTGATAAGAGTCCGGACATGCTACCAGGTGTAGTGGCGGAAGCAGATAAGAAATGGGGGGTTTGAGGGATTTTTACATAAGCACATGAATATGCAAGCAATGGAGGGATATGGACCAAGGGCCTGCAGAATGAATTTGTTTAATTTGGTATCATGTTTAGCACAACATTGTGGGCCGAAGGATCCATTCCTGTGCTGTATCATCCTACGGTCTATGTACAATTAATGCTGTACTTTCTCAGTACTGCACTGAGGCAAAGCCTTGGATTGTGTGCTAGGATATTGGAACTTGCTTGAACTGATAACATTCATGCATTCATGTAGCATCCTGCAAATAGCAAAACATCCAAAGGTGCTTTACAAGAGTGTAATCAGATAATAAAAAAGGTACCAAGCCGCATAAAGGAAATGTTAGAACAGATGTTTAAAAAGCTTAGTAATTGTTCTCAGGCGTGACTTAAGGAGGAGAATGTGTTAGAAAACTAAGGAAAGGAATTCCAGCTCCTAGGTCCTAGACAACCCCTAGGTTGGGGTGGGGAGGTAATTGACATGGCAAGCCGGTTTTGAGGTGACTGATATTTCATGTAAGGAAAATATCTTAAAGATAGAGTCTGTAATGATGCAGTATCCTTTTGCCCTGCAGATACTGCGGATTAAATGCAAATCGCCAGACCTCGTCAATGGTGGGATTTATCGTGAGCTGCAAGTGTTCGTTCCACGCACCCATGATGTTCCCTCAGAACCCACTGGCAGCCCTGGGGGTGGAAAAGATTGGCCGAACCAGTGTAACCTACCGGGCGGCTCTCTTCAAGCCATGCCGTGGCCGAATCTCGCTGCCCTTGGATTACAACATCCTCTCCGACGGGTGCTACTCAGGTAGTCCATTACTGGCTGGGTTTGAGACCTTGGCCTGCACCACGGCAAGATCCACACACGTCTTTGTAGATGCAGCCAGCGAGAAACCAAAGGAGCTGCCCGAACACTTCCGGAAGCAACTTGAAAAGATTCTAATGCAGCCAAGAGCTGCCAATCAAATGCTTTAAAAAGTGTGATCGCCCCCTCTTGCAAGGTAAATTTAGCGTCTGCTCACGGCTGCCAAGTTAGAAAGTTACCTGAGAAATCTCTCCAGTTCAGTAACCACTGATGGTTCCTTGTGCATTCACAACCTCTTGGCAGCTTTGGCTGGAATTGAAGACCTCATTCCCAGCTCAGAGCCAAATTTACCTTTAAGAGCACATTAAAGCCTTGGCAAAGAAGCAACTGTAGATTGGGTTTTGTGAAAAATTGATCTTGCCAACCATATTCGTCTGCTGTGTAATAATTTTGTTGGATGTCTGTAAACGTGATTTGAATATAAATGACAATATATTCCTGTTAGGATGAAAGGAAAGGCTGGTAAGTGTAGGGAATGCTGGATGACTAAAGAAATTGAGGGTTTGATTAAGAAAAATAAGGAAGCATATGTCAGGTAGAGACAGGATAGATCGAGTGAATCCTTGGAAGAGTAGAAAGGCAGTAGGAGTATGCTTAAGAGGGAAATCAGGAGGGCAAAAAGGGGACATGAAATAGCTTTGGCAAATAGATTTAAGGAGAATCCAAAGGGTTTTTACAAATACATTAAGGACAAAAGGGTAACTAGGGAGAGGTTAGGACCCCTCAAAGATCAGCAAGGTGGCCTTTGTGAGGAGCTGCAGGAGATTGGGGAGATACTAAACGAGTATTTTGCATTAGTGTTTACTGTGGAAAAGGGCAAGGAAGATATAGAATGTAAGGAAATAGATAATGATATCTTGAAAAATGTCAATATTTCAGAGGAGAAAGTGCTGAATGTCTTGAAACGCATAAAAATGGATAAATCTCCAGGACCTGATCAGGTGTACCCTAGAACTTTGTGGGAAGCTAGGGAAGTAATTGCTGGGCCTCTTGCTGTGATATGTGTATCATCAATAGTCTCAGATGAGGTGGCAGAAGACTGGATGTTGGCTGATGTGGTGCCACTATTTAAGAAAGGTGGTAAGGACAAACCAGGAAACTATAGACTGGTGCGCCTGACATCGGTGGTGGGCAAGTTGTTGGTGGGAGTCCTGATAGACGGGATGTACATATTATTTGGAAAAGCAAAGACTGATTATGGATAGTCAACATGGCTTTGTGCATGGGAAGTCATATCTCACAAACTTGATTGAGTTTTTTTCAAGAAGTAATGAAGAGGATTGATGAGGGCAGAGTGGCAGAGGTGATCTATATGGACTTCAGTTAGGCTTTCAACAAGATTCCTGGTGGGAGACTGGATAGCAAGGCTAGATCTCATGGAATACAGGGAAAACTAGCCATTTGAATACAGAACTGGCTCAAAGGTAGAAGACCGAGGTTGGTGATGGAGTGTTGTTTTTCAGACTGGAGGTCTGTGACCAGTGGAGTGCCACAAGGATTGGTGCTGGGTCCACTACTTTTCATCATTTATATAAATGATTTGGATGTGAGCATAAGAAGTATACTTAGTAAGTTTGCAGGTGACACCAAAATTGGAGGTGTAGTAGACAGCGAAGAGGGTTACCTCAGATTACAACAGGATTTTGATCAGATGGGCCAATGGGCTGAGGAGTGGCAGATGGAGTTTAATTTAGATAAATATGAGGTGCTGCATTTTGGGAAAGCAAATCATAGCAAGACTTATACACTTAGTGGTAAGGTCCTAGGGAGTGTTATTAAACAAAGAGATCTTGGAGTGCAGGTTCATAGCTCTTTGAAAGTACTGTTGCAGATATATAGGATAGTGAAGAAGACGTTTAGTATGCTTTCCGTTATTGGTCAGAGTATTGAGTACAGCAGTTTGGAGGTCATGTTGCGGCTGTACAGGACATTGGTTAGGCCACTTTTGGAATATTATGTGCAATCCTGGTCTTCTTCCTATCGGAAGGATGTTGTGAAACTTGAAAGGGTTCAGAAAAGATTTACATGAATGTTGCCAGGGTTGGAGGATTTGAGCTATAGGGAGAGGCTGAACAGGCTGGGGCTGTTTTCCCTGGAGTGTAGGAGGTTGAGGGGTGACCTTATAGAGGTTTATAAAATGATGAGGGGCATGGATAGGATAGACATGATTTGGAGATGCCAGTGTTGGACTGGGTTGTACAAAGTTAAAAATCTCACAACACCAGGTTATAGTCCAACAGGTTTAACTGGAAGCACTAGCTTTTGGAGCAGTGCTCCTTCATCAGGTGGTTGTGGAGCAGCCTGATGAAGGAGCAGCGCTCTGAAAGCTAGTGCTTCCAGTTAAACCTGTTGAACTATAACCTGGTTTTGTGTGATTTTTTACAATGGATAGGATAAACAGATAAAGTCTTTTCCCTGGGGTGGGGAAGTCCAGAACTCGAGGGCATAGGTTTAGGGTGAGAGGGGAAAGATATAAAAGAGATCTAAGGGGCAACTTTTTCATGGTGCGTGTGTAGAATGGTCTGCCAGAGGAAGCAGTGGAGGCTGGTACAATTGCAACATTTACAAGGCATCTGGATGTGTATATGAATAGGAAGGGTTTGGAGGGATATGGGCCGGATGCTGGCAGGCGGGACTAGATTGGGATGGAATATGTGGTCGGCATGGATGAGTTGGACCGAAGGATCTGTTTCCATCCTGTCCATCTCTCTGATTCTATGACTCTACTGTTTCCTTTCAATCAGTTATATAGATTCCTGAATACTTCCTGAAAATAACAAAAAACATTATGTAGCAGATTACAGCCGTCACACATTATGTAAAATCTTACAGCACAAAAGTGGGTCATCCAATCTTTTCCCAATGTTTCTGCAACTCACAAGATTCCAATTATTTTATCTGTTTCTGTCAATCTATCCTTCCATTCTTTTGTCCCTTGTACCTAGATTTTGTTCAAGGCATCTCCACAGATAATCTAGACAGTTTTACATTAAACGCTCCTGGTGCCTACCCAGTAGTTAATCATTACTAATGATCTTTCATTAACATGAGAAATTTTGCATTCGTTAATGCCTTTGACATCCAAACTGTGGTCCAGTTACACACTGTGATTTATTTTCCATTGTGGACATCAAACGCAGATTGCACGATCGCTTTGTTGAGCACCTCCGCTCAGTCCACAGTTACGACCTCCAGTTTCCAGTTGCCTGTCATTACTAGTTATCCCCTATCCATCCCCTGCTGGCCATCTTAATATTGGCTCCAAGTCAGCAATTTCTCTATTTAAAATGTTCATCTTTATTTTCAACTCTCTACATGACCTCCATGCTCTCTTTGCTGGTAACATCTTCCATCCCTTCAACTCTGCATTTCTCTAATTCCAGCCTCTTTTCACCAGTCTTGAGCACTCCACCTTTGGCGAACAAACCTTCAACTGCCTCCGCCTCATCCTCTGGAATTCCCACCTTATACCTTTTCTCTTTCTTTATTTCTCTTCTTTAAAAATGTTCATTAAAATCTACCTCCTTGAAGTGCATTGATCAATGAAGTCAATAGGTAAATGGGAGAATCATGCAGGAAGATCTGCAAGACAGCTAAATATTGAATACGTTAATCTCAAATGTGCAGAAAGTGAAAAGATTTACAAAAGGGAAATCACACATGACAAATCTACTGGAATTTTTCAAGGATGTAACAAATAGAGTTGATGAGGGGAACAAATGGATATGGTTTATTTGGCCTTTCAGAAGGCTTTTGACAAAGTCCACTATAAGAGATGAATGTTTAAAATGAAAGTGCATGAGATTGGGGGCAGTGTATTGAGATGAAGAGAAAATTGGTTAGTATACTGAAAACAAAGAAAAAATGTTTTTTTTCTGAATGCAGCAGTGACCAGTGGAGTACCATGGGGATTGGTACTGGGGTCACAGCTATTCACAATGTATGTTAATAATTTAGATGAGGGAACTAAATGCAATATCTCAAAATTTGCAGATGACACAAAACTGAAAGGGTGAGGTGTGAGGAGGATGCAGAGATGTTGCAGTGTGATTTGAATAGGCTGAGTGAGTGGGCAAATGGATAGCAGATGTAGCTTGATGTGGATAAATGTAATGTTATCCACTTTGGTAGCAAAAACAGGAAGGCAGATTATTATTTGAATGGTAATCAATTGAGAGAAGGGAATATTCCACGGGACCTGGATATCCTCATGCATCAGTCTCTGAAAGTAAGCACACAGGTGCAGCAGGCACAAGAGCAACAGTACAGGAACAAGATGTCTTGCTGCAATTATATAGAGTGCTTGTGAGGCCATATCTGGAATATTGTGTGCAGTTTTAGTCTGCTTATCTGAGGAAAGATGTTCTTACTATACAGGGACTGCAGCGAGGTTTACCAACTTGATTCCTGGGATGGCAAGACTGACATATGAGGAGATATTGAGTAGGTTAAAATTTCTTTCACTGAAGTTTAGGGAAAATTTCACATTAACATATTAAATTATAACAGGACTAGACAGATTGGATACATGAAGGATGTTTTCAATTACGGGGGAGTCCACAACCAAAGGTCCTAATTTAAGGATAAGGGGTAAACCTTTTAGAACTGAGATGAAGAGAGAGTAAAGCCTATAGAATTCACTACCACAAAAAGTGGTTGAGGCCAAAATATTGTCTTTTCAACAGAGATAGTCAGATTCATAGATAGAGTAATAGAGATGTATAGCACAGAAACAGACCCTTTGCTCCAACTCCTCCATGGCGACCAAATATCCTAAATTAATTAGATTAGATTAGATTACTTACAGCATGGAACAGGCCCTTCGGCCCAACAAGTCCACACCGACCCGCCGAAGGGCAACCCACCCAGACCCATTCCCCTAACACTATGGGCAATTTAGCATGGCCAATTCACCTAACCTACATATCTTTGGATTGTGGGAGGAAACCGGAGCACCCAGAGGAAACCTGCGCAGACACGGGGAGAATGTGCAAACTCCACACAGAGAGTCGCTTGAAGCAGGAATTGAACCTGGGTCTCTGGTGCTGTTAGGCAGCAATGCCACCGTGCTGCCCACCATCTAGTCCCATTTGCCAGCATTTGACTCACATCCCTCTAAATCCTTCCTATTCATGTAACCATTGTCTTTTCAATGTTGTAATTGTACCAGCCTCCACCACCTTCTCTGGCAGTTCATTCCATAAATGAAGTACCCTCTGCGTGAAAAAAAGTTGCCTTTTCAAATCTTTCCCTTCTCACCATAAACATATGCCCTCTAGTTTTGGACTCCCCTTCCTGGGGAAATATCCTTGACTATTTACCCTAAAAAATGCCCTTCATGATTTTATAAACCTCTATAAGGTCACCCCTCAGCCTCTGGCACTCCAGAGATCGATTCAACCTCTCCCTATACCTCAAACCCTCCAACTCTGGCAACATCCTTGTAAATCCTTTCTGATATGTTTCAAGTTTCATAACAACCTCCCTATAGCAGTTTGGCCAGAATAGCAGTATTCCAAAGGTACCTAACCAATGTCCTATACAGATGCAACATGACCACCCAACTCCTAGACTCAATGCACTGAGCAATAAAGGCAAGCGGAACAAATGCCTTCTTCACTATCCTATTTATCTGCAACTCCACTTTTGAGGAATTATGAATTGGCACCTCAAGGTGTCTTTGTTTGGCAATACTTCCTGTTAACTGTATAAGTCATGCCCTGATTTGTCTTTCCAAAATGCAGCATCTCATATTTATCTAAATTTATAGAATCCCTACAGTGTGGAAACAGGACCAACATGTCCACACCAACTCTGAAGAGTAACCCACCCAGACCCATTTCCCTACTACTCTACATTTATCCCAGACTAATGCTCCACATCCCTGAACATTATGGGCAATTTAGCAAGGCCAATTTGTCTAACCTACATATCTTTGGATTGTGGGAGGAAACCGGAGCACCCAGAGGAAACCCACGCAGACACGGGGAGAATGTGCAAACTCCACACAGACAGGTGCCTGAGGTAGGAATCAGACCAGGGTCCCTGGCACTGTGAGGCAACAGTGCTAACCACTGAGTCACTGTGTCGCCCCATTAAACTCCATCTGCAACTCTTTGGCCAATTTTCCCATTTAATCAAAGTCCTATTGTATTCCAAGGTAACCTTCTTCTCTGTTTGCCATACCACCAATTTTGGTATCATCTGCAAACTTACTAACCATACCTCCTATATTCATATAGCTCCTTTGGCTAAAGGGATCAAAGGATATAAGGGGAGGGCATGTTTAAGGTATTGAGTTTGATGATCAACCATGATCATATTGAATGGCAGAGCAGCTTGGAGGTATCAAATGATCTACTCCTGCACAAATCTTCTTTGTTTCTATTACAGATGTGAGGTTACATTCTTGTTTAGGTAGAGTGGTATGCGTATCAGGAAGTTGGAAGCTGAAGTTTCCATTCATTATTTAATTAGATAGAGCCCAGGATTGCCCACTTCGTGAGATGCTTTCCTCAGGTTTCGTCACATGACTAGCACCTCCAACAGCTCTGGCTCTGCACTTCTGCTATTAATTACCTGACCTCTCAATCTTCACAATGCACCATATTAATTGCACATGAATGGATTCTTACTTGCTGATTGGATGACATGAGCAATCAAACCGTATGCTTTACCCATCCCTGATACTTTTCATGTGTGATCAGGAAAAGCATGTGACTGCCCCTCTGATTTTTCTCCTGAATTGCTCACAATAAAGATTGATCTTCAATTTCTTGATACTATGGGAAATTCTGGAATGATTCAATAAATTAAGATCTTTTGCCCTACAGTTTCCTAATCACCTCTCTCTTTTACAAGGATTTACATGGACATTGCCAGAGTTGGAGGGTTTAAGATAGAGGGAGAGCTTGAATAGACTGGGGGTTATTTTCCCTGGAATGACAGAGGCTTAGCGGTGACCTTGTAGAGGTTGATAATCCCTCCCTTTGAGAAATATCTTTCCTTCAGATGGTTGGGTTTAAATGAGATGTGAGCATTTGCTGTGGTTTCAGAGATGGCTTATGAACTCTGTCTTGATTTTGCATACTGCCACACATTGAGAATATTGGTTGTTAGCCAGTTGATATAATGAGGGATTGTTGAATCATGCAGCTACTCTCTCTTTACATCTCTCGTGTTCTCTCTTGGTGGTTGCCTTTGTTGATTAAAAGGCCTTGACACCATTTTTTGATGTGAATCATTATTTAGGTTAGGATTGAGTATTTGTTTCCAGGCTGTTGATGTTCTTTGAATTATTGAGAGGCTCTGGTCAAGGTGATTACTGATTTAATTGTAATTGTAATCATTTTTCATGACTGAATATTTTGCTTTTCTTTACTAATGTACTAAATGGTAACTAATTTCATTTTAACTTTTAATGCTGATATTGTGTGTGCTTATTATAATAGCTAAATAGCACTGTAAAGTTATAAATGTACAATTCATTTACGTTTTCCTGATATCCACCAATAAAGTACTTCAAAACGTTTCTGACAACGAATAAGGTTTAAATGAAATGTTATTTTTAAAGTCTGTGAGGACACATTGGAATGTCACAGAAAATAGAAAATGAAACAGAAAACACAGCAGATAAATCTACCAGTTCTGATAAAACTTGGTTGGGCAGAATGACTAACAATATGCAGGATTATAAAATCTCATAGGAATTTGACATTGAAAGTCGAAGTTAGTATTTAATGGCCTGAAACATTAACTTTCATAATTAGGGGATTTCAACCCATTGATATATGGGGTTACAGTATCAATAAAGTCACCATTGTCAAGGTGAGAATAATGATCCCACAACTTTTTTTCTGGTCTTGCCAATAGATTACACAAATAATACAACTGAAAACCACATATTCAATATCTTTGGTGATTCCTGGTACCAAATTGATTTGCAGGTCCTGGCAACGATGGTAAGTTTGGGTTGGAATGGGATATTATTTCCATTGACTTGAACAACTCCATGATTCTGTGAATGCAGTCTGTTGACGCTCATCTCAGTACTAGTTAGATGTCATTAATAGCTTGTTAATATGTGTTAAATTGGGCAGAAACTTCCTTAACTGATTGACCATATCCTTGAAGTGTCGGAAGGTTAAAGTGTGGTGGTGAGCCCTTGTTGATTGTGGATTGCTGGGGGTCAGCTTTAACAACAGTTGCAAGATCAACAAGGCATCAAAGGTTGATACTGGGTTTAGAGAACTGACTTTTGTGGTTAAGTGTAAGGCCTGTGGCCTGCAAGAATTGCAATTCTGCTTTGACCTCAGCATCATGCTCCAAAGTGTCAGATCCGAGAATGAGGATGTGATCCATGTGATCCCTTTGAACTCTTCTAAAATGCTGGTCATGGGATGTTGAAAAATCTCAGATGCCAAGGCAAATCCCAAATAGTAGCTGATTGAAGAAATACCACTCAAGAGGCATGATAAATGCCACTAGTAATTTGGCTTTTTAACCTAACTAGCTACAAGAAGCTGCTGTACACATCCAGCTCAGTAAAAATCAAACTTTGTACTAATAAGCACAGGGTTTTCTATAGAAAATCATAAGATCTTGCAACATCTGTGGAGAGAAAAACTGTTAACTTTTCAAGTTCAGTATAACTCTTCTTCAGAACAATCATACTGCATTTGAAACGTTAACGTTGTTCCTCTCCCTGCAGAGTTTCTCCAACATTCTGTGTTAGTATCTGATTTCTAGCATCAGCAGTATCTAGTTTTTATTTGAGCTTGGGTGAGCTTAGTGAGGCTGTCATCCACACATGGCATGGGGTAGGCCTCACTTTCCAGAGCCTTGTTCAAATGCATGAGCACAATATAGATGCAAATTGAGTTGTTAGGCTTGGATACAGGAATCATGCCTGTAGTAAATGCATTGTATCACCAGTGATGTTACTCCCGGTACAGCTTGAATTCAATTTATCGTCTCTCCATTTTCAAGAGTTGGTGCAGAAGAGTGGCTTGGCACCTGACCTTAGTCTAATATGGTAAGCATTTGGGGCTTTCCTACACTTGTGATTAGTTTTGGAAATTCTAACTTCAATTTTTCTACTTTATTGAGATAGTTTACCTCCTTCACCTTCTAGATAAGTGTCAAATCTGGGCAGTGGTCCAACTCAATAAGGGCACTCCTGATTTTGAATAACATAGAGTTTCTGTAATTTATTTTCACTTACATTGAAATGTAACCAGCAACTGCCCATTCGTTTCAACTGTAAACACTCCAACCATGAGGTATTATAACTGATGGCTAGTGAAAATCAGGTTTCACTCACTGTACTGTCAGAAAGTATCTACACTCTTCCTTGTGTCTAATTTAACATTGTTCAGTGCCCATTGACCCTAATGTCAGTATTCCAAAATTCTTCTTGAATTTTGTGATTTAACCCAAAAAAGTCACTTAATGTTCACCTGTATCATTTATTTCTTAGATACTGTTTGATCTCACTAGTCTGTCTTTAATTTATTCGATGAAAATGCAAAGTTTTCTGCAGCAGTATACCATTTTACAATTCTCTGTCGTATTTGTGCAGCTGCTGTCTGTTTTAATTAGACAAAACAAATTGCAGATGTGGAATCCAAAGTAGACCGTCAAGAGGCTGGAAGAACACAGCAAGCCAGGCAGCATCAGGAGGTGGAGAAGTCACTGTTCCGGTATAACCCTTCTTCAGGACTAGATGTGGAAGTAGGGGGAGCTACAGATACAGAGGGGAGGTGTTTGGGTGGGGAGAGTAGCAGAATGGTGAGGTAGTAGGGATCACTATTCTGCTACTCTCCCTGCACCCCACCCCCTTTAACTGTAATTTCCCCACCCCCACATCTAGTCCTGATGAAGTGTTATACCCGAAACATTGATTTCTCCACCGCCTGATGCTGCCTGGCTTACTGTGTTCTTCCAGCTGTCCACATTATTGGCTGTACAGGCTTGTTATTAATGAGGCTTTCTCTCCCCAGCAACATGGACATGGAGCAATGCGGTGACTGCGTCCTCTGGCTGTTCACTCTGAATTGTTGTATGTGCTCTACCGGCTCCGCATTGCTCTGCTTAGTTGATGTGTTATTTCCCCGGATGACCACACCTGATACCTTTTAAGATATTTTACCCCCGTATCTGTATGTGGTAATGAGTAAGGGTAGTTTCAGGATAGTACATTATCACCAATTCTGTATTATCTTTACTTTGCCTTCACCTTTATTATTAGTGGTAGAAGATAAACATCTCCAGAGTATCTACGGACGGAGATACAAGTTCTTACAAAACAAGTTTTATTGCATAACAGCGATAAGTACAACTACATTTGATCATTCTGGCATGACAGCTTTTCAAGAGAATGCATTATGTGCAGATACATGCAAAAGGGGCTTCCTTGTGCTTGCTATTAGGACGCTTGACTCACCTTTAAAAGTAAACATAGAAAATATGTTCAGGAATAGGCTATTTGGCTTATTGAACCTGCTTGGCAGCTCAATGTGACCATGACTGATCATCCAACTTAGTACCAAGGTCCTGCTTTCTCTCATATACTTTGGTCCCTTTAGTTCCAAGTCCTTTTAGTCCTAAGAACAAAATCTAAGTCCTTCTTGAAAACATTCAATGTTTGGCCTCAACTGTTTTTGATGCAGGGAATTCCACAGGTTCGCCACTCTCCGAGATAATCATGCTCTAAGTAAGAGAATTTCATCCCATGGTTGGGAAGTTGACTTTTGATCTCACACACAATTAAGTTCCACTGTCTACCATTCTCTCTACTCTTGCCAGCATGATAACGATGCTGCCTGTTTGTTCTGTTTAGCAGAAACACTAGTGAGATTTCTAATCCATACCCGGTACAATGGCCCGTGATAATGTTCAACCAGGATTGGCAATCGTAGTTCAGTGGGTCTTCATTACATAAGAAACAGGAACAGGAGTAGGCCATATGACCCCTTGATTCTGGATCAGTGGTGCTAGAAGAGCACAGCAATTCAGGCAGCATCCAACGAGCAGCGAAATCGACGTTTCGGGCAAAAGCCCTTCATCAGGAATCAAAAGCCCTGATGAAGGGCTTTTGCCTGAAACGTCGACTTCGCTGCTTGTTGGATGCTGCCTGAATTGCTGTGCTCTTCCAGCACCACTGATCCAGAATCTGGTTTCCAGCATCTGCAGTTATTGTTTTTACCCCATATGACCCCTTGAGCCTGCTCTACCTTTCATTAGGATCCAATGCTTCTCAAATCCAGTTTCTTGGCCTTTTCCCATAATCCTTGATTCCCTTACTGATCAAGAATCTGTCTTTCTAACTCAGCCTTAAATATACACAAGTACTCTGACCCCACATCTATCTGTGGCAAGGAGTTCCAAAGACTCACGACCCTCTGAGAAATTCCTCCTCATCCCAGTCTTAAATTGGCACCCCTTAATTCTGAGACTATGCCCTGTGGTCCTAGATTCTCCCATGAAACAAAATATCCTCTCATATTTATCCTATCAAGGCCCTTAAGAATCCTAAATGTTACAATGAGATCACCTCTCATTCTTCTAAATTCCAATGAGTAAAATTCCAAACTGTTTAACCTTTGCTCTTAAAACAATCCCTCCATAATGGGGATCATCCTCGTGAACCTTCTCTGAACTCCCTCCAATGAAGTAATATCTTTCCGTAAGTAAGAGGACCAAAGCTGCCTTGCGATGTTCACTGACCCTTGACTAAGAAACTAGTTGTTCATTTCATAGAGTTTCCTTCATCAGTGGGCCCTGTTGTTCTGTGGGACTACATGTGTGGTAGGCTGGCAGCTCAGTCATGTTTGCCTTGATATTGTATTACTTAACTTACAGTAATTTTCTATAACCCCAATGAGTCACAAAATCATGAACTTTATTGTTACACAATGAGATTTGCATCTTCATATTTTATAGATGTACAAGAGCACAGAGCACATAGTGATGTAATGAGACACTTAATTCAATGCCACAACTGCTCTGTATTTTATGATGCTGTACTCTTTAAGAGGAACATCATTGAATAATGCCTTTTATTAATTAAATATTTTGCATAAAATTTTCAAATGAGGAGTTTCAGCCACCTACACAGCAACCTGGCTCAGTAACTCGTACAAGACAACTGGTGACCATCTATTAGTAGGTTGACATAAGCTCATTAAAACAGCAATCATCAGCCTTAATAATCATCAACCCATCATTGTAGCCATAATGGAGTTTAATTTTATTTAAAGACAATGAATTTCAGAAACGTTATATCAAAGTGTTTTATTTTAATGAATGATGTAAATGGTAATAGCTCCACTGACAGTATCTTTGAAAGCTACTTACTGAAAAACATTTTGTTTTGTTCCAATCTATAAATATTATTTATACTATACATTTAAAATGTTAACGTAGCAGTTAGGACAAAAAAAGAATATAACAAGATTTGTAAATGTTTGGTGCTGCATAAAATCATAAAAACTGTATTATAGTTGATGGTTCTTTGATCATTGTAATAGTGATCTTCAATTTAAATATCCATTCTCATTTCATTCTCGGCCTTTCCCTCAATCCTTTTAAACTGTACATTTTCAAATATTTGTCCAATTCCCTTTTAAGTGATGTTACTGTCTCCATCCCAGTAGTTACTTATAAAGCACCCCATGCCCAAACTCCCATGGTGGGAATACTATTTAGCTCACTTTTTTTTTTAAGCAATACATCTTCATTAGGGTTTTAGTAGCGTTTGCACAATGCTTCAAATCCAGCCTGGCAACTTCAGACCATTCAAGACAATCTTTAAGTTCTTTCACTTGTTTTGCTTCATATTCACTGCCATTTGGCTCATCCAAAGTTCTGTTGTCTGCACCTCAACTTGCATCAAGTCGCATTCATCCATCACTCCTATGTTTGCTGGTCAACTTTGGCTCCCAAGCAACATTTGGATTTTAAAATATAACATTGTATTTAAATTGTTCCATGGCTTCACCTCTCCCTACCACTGTCAGACCCTCCTCCAGTGATTCGGCCCTCTGAGATTTTGACACTCCTCCAATTCTTTGCCCTTGGGCTTTATGATTTTAATCTGTTGAAGTGGCTATAACCTCAACTGCCTAGCTCTTTAATTCTAGTATTCCAACCTTAAACCTCTCCACCTCTCTTTCTTTCTCTTTTTTGATGATCCATAAAACCGGTTTTTTAATGAAACCTTTAGTCATCTGTCCTTAAATCTCCTTCTGCAACACCATGTCCAACTTTGGTTGATCACATTCCTTTGAAGGGCTTTGGGATGTTTTCTTACCTTAAAACGAATACAGAAATGTGAACTAACACAAGAACTCAAGAGTAAGGTAATTGGTTTTGGTGTATTTCACTAGAATCATTGGCAACGTTTATTCTGGAGAATTTAGATAGCCGATGAAGGTGAGCACCAAACCAAGGAGCATTCACCTCTGATTTGGAAAGTGCAACAAGTGCCAGAAGTGAAGCAAGTGGACTTATATTTAACGCAAAGTGGTCCCTACACATTATCACACATCATTTCGTGCCACAAGGAATTTTAGTATCAGGCCAACACCACATCACTGAACTGTGTTATGTACAGTTGAATTGAACAAAATTAAATTCTTCATGAAAGAATCCATCTATGTGTCCACAGAAAAAAAAGTCTGAAATGCAAGTACTCCATATCACTTGGCTCTCAGTCTGATTATAATCCCATAAAATGATATTATTTGTCGAAATGGTGGATATAATCAGACATAACAGATCGAAAGGTGCAAAAGTGCTAATTAACTCCGTTACCCCCATTTCTACTTGAAGTCATCTTCTAATTCTAACATTATCTAACTATCCAGCTGCAGACAGAGAATCACCTGCTTTCCTTTTCCTTACATCTTTACTTCAGGAATTCCCCCATAGATCTATCCTTGGAGTCACTTTTTACATGCTGCCATTACGCAACATCATAAAAAAGTGCATTCCAGATGTTCAGTTATCACAGTCAGCCCTACCTCACTTCCACCTCTCCTGACATACAGTGTCTCTGATATGTCAGATTGCTTGGCACAAGTTTCCTTCAACAAACTATTCAAAGAAATGGAAGCAATTGTTAATAATCCATTTTTAAAATTCTCATGCTTCTGTACAGATCTGTTCATGACCTTACTCCTATCTGTGTAACTGCCACCAGTTCCACATTCCTCTACAATCTCTGCACTCCTCCACTTTTAACCTCTTTCTCAGCTTGCTTTTATTCAATCCACCATCAGCAGCAGTACCTGCAGCTGCCCAGGCCCAAACTTTAGAATTCCTTTCTTAAAACCTCCCACATGTCTTAAAAGCTACTTTCCTGACCAATCTTTAGACTAGTCACAACATATCTCATAGCTCATAACATTATTAAAGTCCCAATGGAAAAAAATAACTATTAAAGTTTCAAATTACTGGAGGTCTAGTACATTCATTTCCAACTATTGCTGTTTATTTCCTCTTGAAGATGCTATATAAATGCAAGTTTTTGTTGTGTCTACAACACAACATTTATCAACCAACCTAAAAAGAATGACTAAATCTAAATCTAATAATTAACAACTATTGAATAAATCTGACTGTCAACACTGAAACTAATTTATTTCATTTGGTGCCATAAACCATTGGTAGTCTGTTTCTTTTTACTGATTTTTCACTGTCCCTCCTTTTCAGATCTAGGTGCCCAAGTAACCTGTTCAGATGACCCAACACAGAACAACCCATTGCATCATTTGGAACATACCAACTGAAAAAGTTTAGTTTACCAGGAAATGCACGGAAAAACATCATGTGAATTAGGTCAATGAGTATGGTGGCTCAATTATTTCAAACATTATCAGTA
Organism: Chiloscyllium plagiosum; assembly: GCF_037043375.1. Lineage (NCBI taxonomy): Eukaryota > Metazoa > Chordata > Chondrichthyes > Orectolobiformes > Hemiscylliidae > Chiloscyllium > Chiloscyllium plagiosum. The sequence goes on from NW_028270156.1 coordinate 26,054,314, forward strand.
TAGAACTAAAAAAAAAGGCAATGAAAAATTAATACCATTCAAAAAGACAGATTGCAGGATTTTTTTATAATTTCATTCTCAGGACACAGGCACTGGTGGCAAAACCAGCATTTATTAACCAGCCCTAATTTGTTCTTGAGAAACTGGCAATGATCCATCTATTTGAACTGCTGTATGGTGGTGTCGGTACATCCACAGTGCTATTAGGTTGGGAGACCCAGGATTTTGACCCAGTGACCTTGATGGAAATGGCAATATATTTCCAATCAGAGTGGTGTGTGATTTGGAGAGGAATGTGCACTGACGTTCCCAAATACCTGATGATTGCTTCCTCCTAAACGGTGGCATTCACAGTTTTGGAAACCAATATTAAAATCAACTTAATATGTTATCTTCTGTAATGCACACGGTCATAATAGCACAACATATAGTATTAATTCAGAACACAACCAGATAACACTTCTTAGCGGAAGATCTGCCTGGTGTTTCATTACTTACAAGAACAGTTCTTGTAATTGGGTGGAAATGATCTGACATTTTAAATCCTATGCGAAAGGAAAAATAAATGAATGTGCGTAACACTCCCAGCATTTTAAACTATACAACTATACTATGTATTGAAATAAAGGCTCTACACTATACACATGGATTAGCCCTCACTCACCAATGGTGTAAACAAACATATGGACTAAGGTAGCCCATGAGTTAATGAGGTAAAGAATGGACTACATTAAGAAAGTGAGATTGGCGTAACAGCTTCAGTCACTTTACATATGGTAAGTACTTGCAGTCCATTAGTCCGCTCCTGTGTCTTCAACAGAAATATGCTAATTGTTTATAAGTGGGAGAAGTATCACACCGCCAACTTTAGTTTCTTTGTTGCTATCACAACTCAATATGGTTTCGAGTCAAATCTTCCCCGTAGTTGGTGGCCTGGCTGCCAACAAACATATTCCAATTGTCGAGAATTTCCTGTTTTGATAATCTTTTATCCTATTAAAATAAAGAAATACAGAACATTAAATGTTTTGGGACAAAAATGGAGCAAGCTGTATCCTATCAATATTTAGTTCTTATGTATAACCAGAGTAGTAGATGAACTTTCAAAGAGCAAGTGTACATATGTTAAGAAAGATATATTTTTGGGGGAAAAGTGACTAAATTAGACATCTCTTTCAAGGTATCCAGCATAGTGCTGATGGGATGGATGGGTTTTTACAGGGCTGTAAAATTCTAAGTCGTGATTAAGTTGATGGTAGGTAATTATTTTTGTGTGACAAAGCACACTTTATTTTAATTACATATGAGATGAGGAAATGCAGAAATTGGACAAACAGAAATTGTTGTGTTGAGAGCAAAGCAGAATGGTTTAATTGGGGAACTAAGTAAAGGTGTTCAAAATTATGAGATTTGATAGCATAGGCAGGAAGAAACTACTTCCACTAGCTTGGGAGTTGGTCATCAAAGAACGCAGAATTAGGATAATTTGCAAAAATGTAAGAATGAAAATGATGAGAAATGTTTTCACCGAATGAGTTGTTATGATTTGGAACATGTTGCTAGAAGGGATCATGGAACAGATTCACTAATAACTTTGAAAAAGGATTTGGATAAGGAAAAGAAATTGCAAAGCTATAGGAAAGGACAGATATATTGGAACTAATTGGATCGCTCTTGTAAAGACCTGGCAGAGGCTCCATGAGTTAAATGGCCTCCTTTTATCCTGCATAATTCTTTAACATGTATAACAGTTTTAGTGGATGTGGTGTGGCTCCAGGATATGGCTGGGCCTGGGTACCTGAAGGCAGAGATGGTGATCTTCTGGCTGCTGCAGCGTGCGGAGACTCAGGGCACCTGAGTGTTTGCACACTGAGGGAAGGACTTTGTGGCTTTGTTTTTCTGGTGGTGAAGACTCATTCAGAGGAGAGATCTGGACATTTCCTTTTCTTTTGGCGGTATCTTTTCTATCTACTTCTGTTTTTAATCCTGTCTTGTGTACTTAGATGGTGCCGGAGAGTGGTGACTTGGTGCACTTTTCACTGTACTCCTGTATTCCTGTACTCGAGTACACATGACAATAACATCTAACTGGCTATGCAACACAATGTAGTGTCTATTAGATTACTTACTTACTTACTGTGTGGAAACAGGCCCTTCGGCCCAACAAGTCCACACCGACCTGCCGAAGCGCAACCCACCCAGACCCATTCCCCTACACTTACCCCTTCACCTAACACTATGGGCAATTTAGCAAGGCCAATTCACCTAACCCGCACATTTTTGGATTGTGGAAGGAAACCGGAGCACCCGGAGGACACGCAGACACGGGGAGAATGTGCAAACTCCACACAGTCAGTCGCCTGAGGCGGGAATTGAACCCGGGTCTCTGGCGCTGTGAGGCAGCAGTGCTAACCACGATTTACAATTTATGATGATGAATCATCCAGTATTGATTATCAAGCATTAATCACATTGATATTATCTTTTGATTTGATTGTATCCTATGAGTCATTGAAGGATATCCAGCAATGTTGTTTAATGCAAAATGGAATTGTGTAGCAGTTCTATTTGCGCCTATTTGAGGGTTTTTTTGGCAATGATGTTTGTCACAGCAGAGGTCACTTCTGTTCGTGGTTCATAAAAATGACCTCTCTTAAGGATCCGAATGTCCAAAGGGTAATAACTGTTATGAACGATAATGGAAAGTATATCTATTGACTCTTTTGTATTAGCAAACTACTTGGAAACAGGATGAGATTTAGGGAAGGACTTATTGCAGTCTATTTACTCAGCAAAAATGTCAACCTAAAGAGTCTGTTTAAACAGACACCGTCACAAACTGATCAAAATTGTGTTTAAAAACTGCACCAACTTGTCCATGTACATCCAGTAAGATGCAGCAAATAGAGGACAGTTAAAGAACACAAATGATTTCCTTAAAACCAATCACAGCAAATTTCAAAAGTGATTAGCGGGAAATTGCCCAGTCATCACTACTCTGGCTCGGAACAGTGGTATTTAAATATACCACAATAAACTATGGGAACCACACCATCTGGCTTTTTAATTAAAAAAACACAACTAATGACAGTTCCTACTAATAACAACATAAGACAGCAATGATAAGGAACTGCAAAAGTGGAAAGCAGGCATATACCTCACTAAATAACAGCCCATGCCTGCCTCACTTTAAGGGTATGATTTCCCCTCCTTGCAGTGGGTCTGAAGGTAAAATAATGGGATGGGAATAATGACAGTGTCCAACTAACATCTTTTTTGAATTGCCATCAATTAAGGCCTTTAAGTAGACACTCTTTATATGGTCAATTAATGAACACTTACAGACCTCAACTAGTTACCTCCTTGATCACCTGGCTCCTTGACAGACAAGTAGTTAAAAATCAGGGTTAATGTTTCGATTCCAGTGACCCTTCTTCAGAATAGTTCTGAAGAAGGATCACCGAACTCAAAATGTTAAATCTGCTTTCTCTCAGCCAGACCTGGGTTTCTACAGCAAATTTTTTTTGTTTCAGATTTTGAGCAACTGCAGTTCTTTGTTTTGTTTAAGAAAAGTGTCTACTTTCCTGACTGTAAAACTGGGGCAACTGGTCTGCCAGGTTGTGTGAGGGTTTTGAATTGTGGGAGTATTTGGACTGGTTGTAAGGGGTCCGCAAAAATCCATCACCAATTATAGTCTCTGGACATTACACACACACCTCCCCCACCCCCAGTCCTGAAGTGCCAGTCTCAACCAGCAGACTTTAGGATCCAGAAGATCCTGGCCACTGACTGGTTAGCAGCTTCTGGTGACCCAGAATGCCAATACTGAGGCTTGTAATTAACTTGAGAAACTCGCTGAAGTGAGTTGGTCAGCAATTAATGAACTGACTGGTGTTTAATGTGGTGAGTTTCCTCAGTGGTTAGGGCAGCAAGTTAGTCACCACCCAACACACTGACCTCACACTTCAAAAGCAATGGGATAATTCTAACCTAACTGATTGTTGTGGACTTTTGTAACCACAAGGTGATACAGCAATTCAAACCTTTTAGATTCAGATATCATCCAAACACTTCAATTGGATTAATGCCTTACAGATACATACTGGTGCTCATTATTCCCGGAACAACACAAACGTGATTGAGTTTTTTGAGGACATGACCAAGAAGATAAATGAAGGCAGAGCAGTAGACATTGTCTACATGGACTTTAGTAAGGCCTTTAACAAGGTTCTGCATGGTAGACTGTTTAGTAAAGTTAGATCACATGGGATCCAGGGAGAATTTGCCAAGTGGATGCAGAATTGATTTGATGGTAGGAGATAGAAGATGGTATTGGAGTGTTGTTTTTTGGTCTGCAGGCCTGTGACCAGCAGTGTTCCACAGGGATCAGTGTTGGGTCCATTGCTTTTGTCTTTTATATAAACAATGTGAACGAGCATGCTTTAGTAAGTTTGGAGATGACACCAAAAGTGTTGGTATAGTGGACAGATTAGATCACTTACAATGTGGAAACAAGCCCTTTGGCCCAACAAGCCCACACCAACCCTCCGAAGAGCAACCCACCCAGACACATTCCCCTACATCTAACACTACAGGTAATTTAGCATAGCTAATTCACCTAATCTGCACGTTTTTGGACTGTGGGAGGAAACCCACGCAGACACGGGGAGAATGTGCAAACTCCACATAGACAGTTGCCTGAGGCGGGAATTGAACCCAGGTCTCTGGCGCTGTGAGGCAGCAGTGCTAACCACTGTGCCACTGTGCTGCCCACAAAGTGAAGAAGGTTATCTAAGAGTACAACAGGATCTTGATCAACTTGGCGATGAGTGGCTGATGGAGTTTAATTTAGATAAATGCAAAGTGTTGCTTTTTGTTAAGTCAAACAAAGGCAGGATTTGTACAGTTAATGGTGGGGCCTAGGGGGTGTTGTCTAACAGAGAGATCCAGGGATTTAGGTACATACTTCCTTGAAAGTGCATGACAGGTAGGCAGGATAGTGAAGATAGTGAGACCATTGAGTAAAGAAGTTGAGATGTCACGTTGCGGCCATACATGACTTTAGTGAGGCCATTTTTGGAGTACCAGGTACAGTTATGCTTGCCCTGTTATATGAAGGATATTATTAATACTTAAAAGGGTGAAGAAAATATTTACAAGGATTGTGCAGGGAATGGAGGGTTTGAGTCATAAGGACAGGCTGGATAGTCTGGGACTCTTTCCCTGGAGCATAGGAAGTTGAGGGACAACCTTACAGAGGTTTATAAAATCATGAGTAGCATAAATAAGGTGAACAGCAAAGGTCTTTCCCTAATGTGGGAGAATTGAAAACAAGGGAATATATTTTAGGTGAGAGGAGAAAGATTTAAAATGGACCTACTGGACAACATTTTCACACAGATTCATATATGGAATGAACTGCCAGAGGAAGTGCTAAATGCAGATACAGTTATAACATTTAAAAGACATCTGGACAGGTACATGAACACGAAGGATTTAAAGGGTTATGGTCCAAATGCAGGGACTACTTTAGTTTGAGAAATCTGGTCAGCATGGATGAGTTGAATCAAAGGGTCTGTTTCCATGCTGTATGACTTTATGACCCTATGACAAGAACATCAAATGGAACACATTCATAAGTCTTTGAGTTTGAAGGGCAGGTATATAAGGCAGATAGGACAGCATATTGGAAACCTGGCTTTGGAAACAGCAGCACTGAATACAAAAATAAAAGAAGAAAGTCATATTAAATTTTTACTACTCACTGACTCGGCCATGACAGGAGTTCAATTTGGGCATAAGTTTTTAGCAAGTGTGTAAACGCCTCGGACGGGGTTAGCAGAGTTGACCATCATGATACCAGGGATAATGGGCTTCAGTTGTGTGGGGAGACTGGAGAAACTGGGATTGGTCACTTTGAAACAGACAAGGTGAAGAAGGTAATTTGATTGAGGCTTTCAGAATAATGAGGGGTTTCGATGGAGCAAGTCTGGAGAAAAACTATTTCCACTGCAAGTGGGTTGGTAATCAAAATCATGCATAAAACTAAATGGCAAAAAAATTAGAGGGAAATTGAGAAGGTTGTGCATACACAGGAGTTTTGAAATGGGAGCTTTTAAAAAACAACTGGATATGTACTTGAAATAGGCTAATTTTCCAGAATAAGGGACAAAAGTTGGGTTGAGTGGTTAAATTGGGCAAATCTTTCAAAGAATTGGCACATGAGCAATAGACCAAATGGTGTCTTTCTGTATCATAAACTTCTATGATCCTAAGTGTAGAGCCACTGTAGACATGCAGGTATATATTTTTACTCACTCCGTTCTTGTCAGATTCGTAGACGAGATGTCTAGCTTCAGCCTGTGCGTGGTCATAATCCTCCGGGAGGATCCAATGTTTGATTTCAGACTTGTCCATCTTTCCATCCTTGTTTATGTCACGGAAATCAGAAAACTGCTCCCGCTCTGTTTTGACCCATTCAGGCTCAGGAACACCTTCTTCTTGTGCATACATATCAGCTGAAAGAGTAGGAAAACGAGTCTGAGTAGCCCCATGAATCCAGTGCCATCAAACTCAAAATATGCATGCAGGAGAGATCTTGTTCTTCCAGCACTCATGTCCCCATTGACGTACACTGGCTCATGGCCCAGTAATGCCTTAATTTTATAACTTTCATTCCTGTATTCAAGTTCCTCATGGCTTTGCCCCACTCCACCTCTGAAATCTCGTGCTTTCCTGTAACCATGCAAAATCTCTGCACACCTTCACTCTGGCCCATTTGTAGATATTTTCTAATTAACCTGTTCAGCGATGTTATTATACACATCTGGAACTGAACCCGGGACATTTGGCTTAGAGATAGGGACACTGATACTGTGCTACAAGAGTCTATTTTTCAACTTGCAAACACTCCCAACCTCATTTTTAAATACTATTAATCAACCTCCTGGAGCAGGTGAGACTTGAACGCAGATCTCTTGGTTCAGAGGTAGGGACATCATTATTCCACGAGAAACTCTAAGTTCCACTTTTAATCACTTCATGCTTAGTGGCCCTAATTGCTGCCTAGAGCCTTAACTTGGAGAGATTTAGGATGGAAATTCCACCTTTCACCAAGCTTTGGTCACCTATCCCAATACTTCCTTTGGTGAGTCGATGTGAAATGTTTTTTTGATAATACTCTTACGAAGTAGGAATAGGACTTGGCAATTATTGTGTATCCTCCCCTTCACAGTCATAGAATCATTTAAGCCACAGCAAAACCAATAGGGCAAAATCAGGAAGATGCTAGCAAGTAAGGTTGGTGTAATTTATATTTTGTAATTATCAGCAGCTACAAGATTATGCTCCAACAGCTGACTATGCCAATAGTTTTCCTAATAAAAAATAAAAGTACCCTGAAAACACTAGCTGTTAATTTCAGCCTTTGTTATTTCTTTGTGTGACAACATATCTTTCACCTGAGAATACTGCAATACTTTTGTTCTAAATATAATTGTTTTCTTTCTAAGAATGAATAATTCTGAATGGGTCAGTGTCTGACTAACCAGTACATAATTACTCATTGAGTTAGTGGTACGGTTTGGGAAGTCTGGTTCTATACCTTAGAAACAAGAGAAGGAAAAAAAAACCTTGGGAGAGATTTTACCTTCTAATTTGTTCCATTAATTAAAATCAAGCATTTTCACAATGTAAAAATAATTTAAGTTGATGTGCTCCATTAGATTGGTTCATTTTGCTGCATATGTTTAATATGTTCAGTATGTATGGGATGAAGGTAGTCTGCATACTCATAGAAAGAAAGCAGCCACCACTGTTCACATTTCAGCACCTGATGACAACTACGGAGCAATTACAGGTAGCTAATGGCCCTGAATGGAATTTAATTACTGTGAAATTAATTAATGTGAAATCACTGTCTATTCTAACTCATACTGAGGCTTGTTCACATATCACTCCTGTGCTCGCGAATTTGAATGACTCGCATTACAGCAATTCTTCAATTTTTAAAATCACCTCCTAATTTTCAAATCTCTCCATTACCTGGATCCTGCCTGTACTTGCAGCTTCCTGTCATCCTGGTACAGATTTCTGCACTTTTCAAATTTTGGTCTTTAAGTTATTTTCACTGATCCACCAATGGCTGCATTTTAAGCTGCTGAAAACCCTAACATCTGGAATTCACTCCCTAAACTTAACTTTCCTCCTTTAGGACACTACTTTCAAACTAATTCTTTGAAAATATTCTTTGTCACTTAACCCAACATCTCCCTATAGGGTTCAGTGTCTGAACTTGTTTGATAACACTCCTGTGAAGTGTCTTAGGATGCTTTCCTTTTTAAAGATGCTATATGTATGAGGGTTAGGTTTACTACATATGTATGTATGTGGTAAAATCAATGTTTTTAGGTATTCTTTGTTATTGAGAGGTAATCACAATTACTTAACAATTTACTACACAATGTGAAATTCACTTTATTCTTGGTGCCTTGTGTTAAACTGTTGCCGACCTCACGCAGCAAACCCAGTCAAGATAGCCAACAGAAGGCCTTTGAGGAATTCATGGGTCTAACTCAACCAAGAACAATGGGCAAATTTGTTTTTTAAAAATATTAGGATAGAAACAAGCACACAGTTATTAACAAGTTGCCCAACAAGGTCAGGAAAACAAGCAGTATATAATGAATTGCTAATCCAACAGAACCTTCAGTCTAATTCATCTGTGCCGACCAGACAACCCAAACTAACCTACTCCCATTTGCCAGCTTTTGGCCCATATCCTTCTAAACTCTTCCTATTCATATCCCATCCGATGCCTTTTAAATGTTGCAATTGTACCTGCCTCCACCACTTCCTCTGGCAGCTCATTCCATACATGTACCATCCTCAGATCCTTTGTAATTCTTTCCCCTCTTACCTTAGACCAATGCTGTCTAGTTTTGAGCTCCCCCACCCTAGGAAAAAGAATTTGGCTAGTCACCTCTCCTTGCCTCTCATTGTTTTATAAACCTCTATGAGGTCACCCCTCAGTCTCCAAGGGTCCAGAGAAAATAGCTCCAGCCTATTCAGCCTCTCCAAATGACTCAACATCCTTATAAATCTTTTCTGCACCCTCTAAAGTTTAACAACATCCTTCCTATAGCAGGACAACCAGAATTGTATGCAGTATTCTAAAAGTGGTCTCTTCATTATTTTTAAGAATTTGGGCTAGATTTGCTGATAGTGTTCAATTAAACTCACCATAAAATGTAAGGCTTATACTTAAAACAAGTACCTGTTAAAAACATGTCTATTGTTAATAAGTGGCAATTGTACATGAAGTCTCATTCTTTCAAGTTGCGATCCTCTGGTAAAAAAAGTCTAAAAATACCAAATGTAGTGTTTTACTTTCCTTTTTGACTTTTTTTTTGGAAATATATTTATTAGTCCTTTCTTACTTTAACTCTCTATCCCTTTTTCACTCTCTCTCTTAATCCAATCCTTTTTTTTAAATTTTGACCAGATTTCACTCTAATTTTTATCCTTATTTGCCCAGAGGACAGTTGCTGTGGGTATGGAGTCACGACCAGGTAAGACAACAGATTTCATTCTCAAAAGACTTTAATGAACCAGATGGTTTCTTACAACAATTGATGGTAATTATATGATTGCCATTATTCCAACTTCTTATTGAATTCAAATTTCACCATCTGGCACGGTTTGATTCAAATCCTTGAGTCCAGAATACAGGCCTGAGATTTTGGATTACAAAGTCCAGCAACATTATCACTATGTCACTGTGACCCCATAAGATTTGGCCATAAAGGTCTCAGTAAAGCTGAAATGGCTTCAGTGATATTCCAGGCTGCTCTAAGAACAGCATTTTACTTCAAATCTTCAATAGAGAACTAGTGTCAGCACAAATTGAAATATTCATCAGCCAAGTCAAAAGTCAAAATAATTCATTTTTCCTTTATTTATGTATATACAATATTAAAATGTAATTATCTTTCAATCAAAATTATTAGAGCATATTGTCCTGTTTCTGTCATTTTGCCACTTGAGGGACCTTGCTGGGCCCAAATTTACTGTCATGTTTCTTCCATGACAACAGGAACTATATTATAAAATGTGGAACACTAAAATAATGAAAGGCGCTACATAAATGCCAGATCTTTCTTTTGGCATTTGTATTTATGTTAGTTATTGAATGTAATGTCACACTGAATACACAACTCATCAGACACAGACTACTGTTCATTGAAAACCCTTCAAAATGTATTCAGTGAAATTTTTCAATGTGTTCAGAAATGAACATGGAGTTCTTGCTTGTGTTTCACTAAGCCACAACAAGCAAAACTAGTAAATCGGTCAGGTTGATTTCAATCATAGAGGGAAAGTGTAAATCTTAGTCATTTAATTGTAGTCTAAACCTTTATGATACTGCTGGAATTTACAGAATGATACAACATTGATGGAAGTCTTTTGGCTAATGAGCTTTTGTCAGCCCTTTGAAAAAGCCATGGAGTTATTTCTACACATTGTTCTTCCTTCTTAGTCCTGCAATGACTTTCCTTTCAATGAGGTTTATTCAATTCCCTGGTGAAATCTATTAAATTTGCTTCCAGCTCTCTTCCATGCAATACATTCAGATCACAACAAGCAATTTTAAAAAATCTCTAATCTCCCACAGTTTGTTTTGTCCAATGTCAGCTGCTGAAATTGTTGGTAAGGAAATGTAGAAGCACAGAAATTTCAATTTTTTAAAAAATCTGGAGTCTGCCATTCCTCCCATTACTGCAGAGGGCACTGCTGCTACATCGGGGAAAAGACACCCTCCAGTGTTTCATTTTGATTACAAGTGATTCTACGAAAATCATCAGAGTCTAATGATTGGGTTGTAGTAAGTGATTCAAAAGGCATCATTGCTTACCAATGTACTCATCCTCATCAACAAATCCATCTTCATTCTTATCAATATCTTCAAGTGTTTCCTAGTAATAAAAGCACTTTGTAAATACAGTTACTGATGATACATAGAAAAACTTGCATTCATAAGAACATACAAATTAGGAGATGTGGGCCACTCAGTCCCTCTAGCCTCCTCTGCCATCCCATAAAATCATGGCTTATCTGATACTCCATATTCCTGCCTACTCTCTATATCCTTTCATCTCCTTGCTAATCCATAAAAATATTCAGACACCATTTCCACTGCCTTTTGAGGAACAGATTTCCAAAGACTCATGATGCTCAGAAAGGAAAGTCTCCTTATATCAGTCTTAAAAAAGGTCGATCCTTTGTTTTGAAAGTGATGCTAAATTATAGCTTTTCCTACAACAGGAAACATTGTTCCCACAGCACACTACTGAGAGCTCTGAGGATGTCATGTGTTGCACATTTCATAATATCAGGTCATTGCAAAGCACTTTATTTTCAGTGGCCTCATCCCTCTTTACCTTTGTAACCTTGATTGTTGTATTCAGCTACTTAGGCACAAAACACTGGCATTTCCTCCCTAAATCTCTTTGCATTTCTGCCAGTATCCTCCCTTAAGGGGCATTCCTTAATATCTACCTGTTTGACCAATCTGCTGGCTTAATGTCTTCTTATATAGCTCAGTATCAAATTTTGATAACCTACTACCAAAATGCATCTACAGATGTTTTGCTACATTAGTGGTAATATATAAATGCAAGCTGTTATTGCTGTTTCCAAACATCACATACATTGCAGTCTGATGACAAGTCAATGTATGTGATGCAGCAGCCAACCATAGACTCCTCTATGGTCACTGTTGTGATGGTCAAATCATTGTCTAATGCGACATAACTGGAATATTTTTAAAAAGATACATTTTGTCAAAGCTTTTTCTCATGCACTCATCAGGACAATTCACAAGAAATACCAATTCAAGGAGAAAACCAATATTTAACAATACATGAAAAGAGAGAGTGCTGATTGTTTGGCTAATGGATTCTGGTTATTAGAAGCACTGTCATGGAGAATGCACACCATTATTCACAGTTATAATACTCAATCTACAACTGAACAGGGCAGTTGCAGGGGGAGTTAAAATAATCGGAAGGAATAAGCAGGCTGAAAATATGAATGGTTTTGATGTAAACATTGAAATTTTCCACATTTGGGGAGACCTAAAGCAGGGATCACAAATAAAAGATAGTCACTAATTAATACAATAAAGAAATTCAGAGAGAATTCTTGTGGTTAGAGGCTTTTTAATGGAGGTGACAGGGGTCTTGATCATTAGCTAGAAAGCCTTTGCTCCCCTCACAGGTAATGCATTCCAGATTCCCACCAGCCTCTGTGAAAACATTGTTTCTCAAATCCCCTCTAAACCTATTGTCTTTCACCTTAAAATCCTCCCCCCTCCTCCTTTATTATTCCCCCTTCAACTAAGGGGAACAGCTGATACCTATCCATCCTGTCCATGCCCCTCGTAATCTTATATATCTCAATGAGCATTCGCCCTTCCACTCCCAGCCTTGTCTGTTCTAAACAAAACAACCCAAAAATATCCACTTAAAAACCAAAAGAACTGTGGCTGCTGTAAATCAGAAACAAAAACAGAAGTTGCTGGAAAAGTTCAGCAGATCTGGTAGCACCTGTGCAGAGAAAACAGTTCCAAGGAAGGGTCACTGGACCCGCAACATTAACTCTGATTTCTCTACACAGATGCTGCCAGACCTGCTGAGCTTTTCCAGCAACTTTTGTTTTTGTTTTCAAACCCATCCAGCTTCTCTTCATAATTAAAGTCACTTAACCAAGGCATCATCCTGGTGAATACCTTCTGCATGCCCTTCAGTGCAATCACATCATTCCTATAATGAGACGACCAGAAATGAACACAGTATTCCAGCTATGGTCTAATCAATGATTTGTACACCTCCAACATAATCTCCCACGCGCCTAAAATTTATGTCATGACTGATAAAGACGTGTCCTGTGCCTTCATAAGTACCCTATTAACATACTCTAGCACCTTAAGGGATTTGAGGTCAAGTGCCCTCTGTTCCTCTAAGCTTCCTCATGTCGTGCCATTCATTGAGTATTTCCATGTCCTGTTATTTCTTCCAAAGTGTATCACCTCTCACTCTTCAAGGTTAAATTCCACCTGCAACTGATCTGCCCATATTGTGGCGAAGAATAGCAATTATCAATTTTGATTGATTAAAAATTAAATTTAATCTATCAGTACACCATCAAAAGTATTGTGTTGCAGCTACAGAATGTGAGAGCTTCTGGACTGACAGCGATCCAAGGCAAACTCTTCGGTATGCTCCGTTGAAGGCTTTGTGACAATTCAGAGAGGGGAAGAAACACCTGGTCATTTTGTTCCACTTAATTTAAAGACCTTAAAAGAAGTAGTGAGTGAGATAATTGATGCATCAGCTTTAATTTTTAAAAATCTTTAGATTTGAAGGTATTGAATGTAACTTCTTTATATGTTAAGCCAATCGGTAAAGATGAGGCAAATGGGATATAATGTGGAAAAATGTGAAATTGTCCATTTTAGCAGGAAAAACAAAAAAGCATATTATCTAAATGGCGAAAGATTGCACAGCTCTGACTTGCAGAGAGGTCTGGATGTCCTCATGCATGAATTACAAAAAAAATGCAAATACGGCAAGTAATTCGGAAAGCTATTAGAATGCAATCCTTTGCTGTTGGGGAAATTGAATGCAAATGTATGGAGGTTATTTTCAGTTGTATATGATACTGGTGACACTGCATTGGAGTACTGGAGACCTGTGACCAGTGGAGTACCACAAGGATTGGTGTTGGGTCCATGGCTTTTCATCATTTATATAAATGATTTGGATATGTACATAGGAGGTATAGTTAGTAAGTTTTCAGACTGACACTAAAAGTGGAGGTGTAGTGAACAGCGAAGAAGGTTACCTCAGACTACAATGGAATCTTGATCAGATGGTTTAATGGGCTGAGAAGTGGCAGATGGAGTTTAATTCAGATAAATGCTAGGTGCTTAATTTTGGGAAAGCAATCTTAGCAGAACTTATACACTTAATGGTAAGGTCCTAAAGAGTGTAGCTGAACAAAAAGACCTTGGAGTGCAGGTTCATAGCACCTTGAAAGTAGAGTCGCAGGTAGATAGGATAGTGAAGAAGGCGTTTGGTATGCTTTCCTTTATTGGTGAGAGTATTGAGTCCAGGAGTTGGGAGGTCACATTGCGGCTGTACAGGACATTGGTTCAGTCATTTTTGGAATATTGCGTGCAATTCTGGTCTCCTTCCTATTGGAAGGATGTTGTGAAACTTGAAAGGGTTCACAAAAGATTTACAAGGATGTTGCCAGGGTTGGAGGATTTGAGCTATAGGGAGAGGTTGAATAGGCTGGAGCTGTTATCCCTGAAGTGTCGAAGGCTGAGGAATGACCTCACAGAGGTTTATAAACTCATGAGGGGCATGGATAGGATAAAGAGACAAGGTCTTTTCCCTGGGGTGGGGGAATTCAGAACTAGAGGGCATACGTTTAGGGTGAGAGGAGAAAGACATGAAAGGGATCTAAGAAGCAACTTTTTCACGGATAGGGTGGTGCATGTATGGAATGAGCTGCCAGAGGAAGTGATGGAGGCTAGTACAATTGCAACATTTAAAATGCATGGGTATATGAATAGGAAGGGTTTAGAGGGGTATGGACCAAGTGCTGGCAAATAGTACTAGATTAGGTTGGGATATCTGGTCGGCATGGACAAGTTGTACCGAAGGATTTGTTTCCGTGCTGTACGTCTCTATGATTCTACTGTGTGCTGCATTGGTCATCTCAATTAAGGAAAGATGTAAATCATTGGAAGCAATTTAGAGAAGATTTACCAGACTAATAGCCAGAAGAGCACATTGTTTTATAAGGAAATGTTGAAGAGGGTAGGTTTATATCTGCTAGAGTTTAGAAATGTAAAAACGTGACTTGATTGAAACATATAAAGATCCTAATGATTAATACTTCTATCCTAAATAAGGGCATTACGTGTGGATGAAATCTGACCTGGCTAGAGTAACTAGGGATTTTTATCTAAAGGATAGATCATTGAGAAGCAGTGTTAGACACTTATGAGAATATTTCAGAATAATCAGAATTGGTATATTCCTATAATAATGAAAAATTCTTAGGAAAGGACCCACCACCTGAGACGAAACTAAAGATGTTAGGGTAAATATCAAACTTGAAGATTAAGAGTATAATTATGCAAAAATGAATGGCCTGTTGTAGCCAAATCAGTGTTTTATAAACCATATTACTGTGGTTCTATACAGTGTTGCATGAACTCAGGACATTACAAACTGCAGTACAGCCAATGAAGTAGTTTTAAAATGTATTGTAGGAAATGCTGCAGCCAATCTGTGCACAGCAAGTTTCCACAATCAACAGCCAACATAAAAAGGAGAAAGTGAGGTCTGCAGATGCTGGAGATCAGAGATGGAAATGTGTTGCTGGAAAAGCGCAGCAGGTCAGGCAGCATCTAGGGAACAGGAGAATCGACGTTTCGGGCATTAGCCCTTCTTCAGGAATGCCCGAAACGTCGATTCTCCTGTTCCCTAGATGCTGCCTGATCTGCTGCGCTTTTCCAGCAACACATTTCCATCTCTGATCTCCAGCATCTGCAGACCTCACTTTCTCCTCAAAGATTTCAACCTACTGCAAATCCTCTTACAAGGATGCCTTCCTTGAAGACGCTCTCTTTCTCCCCCAGCCAACATAAAAAGTCAGAGCAGGAGTAGCCAATTTAGTTATTCAAGCCTGTTCCACCATTTGAAACAAAATCATGGTTGATTTCATCTTCATCTCTCTCCTGCTCACTTTCCACATCCCATCAACCCATTACTAAGTAAAAATCTATCGCTCTCCTACTTAAATTTACTCAATGTTTACCCCCTGCACTCATGGGTAATCAATTCCACAGATTAATGATTCTTTGAGAGAAGCAACTTCTCATCTCTGTTGTAAATTTGAAACTCTTTATTCCTAAAACGATGACCTCTCATTTTAGATTGTCCCACATGAGGAAACATCTTTTCTACATGTACTTTGTCAATCTAAATTACGTCCTCTCTCATTCTTCTAAGCTCCAGAGAGCAAAAGCCTAATTTGTTCACTCTCTCTTCATAAAACAAACTCCTCATTTCTGGAATCAACCTAGTGAACCTTCTTGACTGTCTCCAATGCAACTGCCTTCCTCCTCAAATAAGGGCACCAAATGCTAAAATTCCATTTGCCTTTCTATTGCCTGCATAATAGTCTTCTGCAATTCATGTGTCAGGACACTCAGATCTTTCAGCACTGAAGCATTCTGAGGTTTCTCTCCATTTAGATAATGTTTCCTTTATATTCCTCTGACCAAATAGATAACCTCACACTTATCAATGTTAAACTTTGTCTGCCAAGTTTTGGCCCATTCATCCAACCATATCAATTTGTAAAATTCTTATTTATTCATTGCAACTTCCCAGCCTATTTTTGTATCAAATGTGGCGACTGTAATGTGTTAACAACAAGATAACCTTGTCTTATGATGTTGGCTGAGTGAAAGTTTAAGTTAAAAGCTGACAAACTCTGAAAGGTTACATGCGAAAGGGATGACTGTGCCTGTCTTATGCAGGAGAAAGATGATTAACAGTACAGTTAATGATTGGATCAGAATTATACACAAATGTTGTCCCCGCCAGGGACATTACAGAATGGTGGAGAAAGACATTTAATGCATTCAGAATTCTGTACTTGGATTATTTCTATTGAATTTCATAGATTAAGCCTCTAATTCAGATTGACCGTATCTGAAGACCAAATCAAGCACCACCCTCTAGACCTTGCTTTGCCATATCTGGCTACATACTTCCATTTAGACCAACAACAAATACACGTTAGTTAAACTAAATGCACAATTGTTCTCATTTATCAGTTTAAGAATTACTAGCTATAATAAAAAAAAATCTTTCATTTACCATATAAGCAATTGAAAAACAAGGAGGTGTCATTACCTTACCATTGTTAAGTAGCAAGAATGTCTTCAGCAACAAGATCTAATTGTTCCAATCAAGCAGCATGGATTAATCAATGTAACTATTAAATAAAGTGTAGCAGTTGGGAAATGATCCATTAACTGTTGTAGTAGAAGACCTTTCTACTGAACTGGGATCATGTAGAAGAAAAAAAGAGTGGTTTATATACACTTAGCAAATAAATTCTGAGCAGAACATTTATAGCACAATTAAAGGTTCCATCTGGTGGTCAAAATTGGAGAAGATGGGACACATACCTACTCAAGGTTAATAGTATAAGAATAGCTTTTAGGTAAAAGGACGCTGTCGATGAGGTTTGTGTGGGAAGAATAGGAGGCAGGCAAAGTCTACTGCCACCTAATGCAAGTGGCTGATTTATAAGCAGGGTCAATACCATCACAAGTTCTTGTTTAAGGTTCCTGTTTGCTTAGTCTGGGCTTTGTTGCTGTATTTTCAGTGTTTCTTTTATTTTTATGGGAACACATGTTTGGTTCTTTTGAGAATGGTATAATTAATAAGGGTATATGTGGTGCCTAGTTCCTGTCAAGTGACGTGGGGGCAACTTAGCACCACCCTGAATGTCCCAAAATGGAAAACCTTCCACCAACAGTAGCCCTCATGGTACAATCAGCACTGAGATGTGGGTGTTAGTTTTTGTGGTTGGGAAGGGAAGGCTTTGGAGGTTGGTGAGGAGGATCAGAAGGAAATAAGTTCTGAACAAGAATTCATGCTGCAGTCTGAATTCATTGTTAGCACCTTCCAAATGAGATGAGACCAATAGCCAAATTAAGCAATTTAATGCTTTAAAATTCTTGAAAAATAAAGCATTTGAGTTGATATTCTGCACTCCAAAGGTCACAGAAAATGAGATATCGAAAATGTCTTTGCTGGTTATTTAAAAAAGAGCATTTGCCTATTTCACCTTTTAATTCAAAGGTCTGATACAGTCACAATGGTCAAATGACCTTCCTCTTTGCTGCAATTGTCCAATTCTATACACACATTCAACAGCACAAAGGAAACTTCTTACTTACATATATAACAATTTCTTTCATGTGCTCAAACTCCTCTGGGTGAAGAAAGGCTGTGAACTCCTCTCTGGTGGCCACCATGTCTCCATCAATATCTGCAGCCTTGAATCTCCGCTCATCTCGAGGAAGCACCTTCTTAAAGCTGAGCTGATCTGCTGCATCTAGAAACTCTTCAGGATTGTCTATGATCCACAAAAGGCCAGGTTCTAAGTTAGTGAGTTGCTGCAATCTAGACCAACTGCATTTGGCACACTGCATTTAACAACCATCGAGATTTCAATAAAAGTGAAAGTCCATTGACAATTCAAATACCATTACGCTGCATCTCAGTGCTATATAAAGTAGATGAAGAACCACCTATACATCAAATATTTCAGCAATCCCTTAGTTAAGTTCAACTCTTAATTTTATTGAAAACAAATCATTGTTCTGAAGTAAGGTCACTGGACCTGAAACGTTAACTTTGATTTCTCTCCACAGATGCTGCTAGATATGCTGAGCTTTTTAAGCAATGTTTTTGTTAGATCTGATCTGTTGGTTGTGGGACCACTTAGGTAAAAACAATGACTGCAGATGCTGGAAACCAGATTCTAGATTAGAGTAGTGCTGGAAAAGCACAGCAGTTCAGACAGCATCCAAGGAGCAGGAAAATCAACGCTTTGGGCAAAAGCCCTTCATCAGGACTACAGGCAGAGTGCATGAAGGGTGGAGAGATAAATGAGAGGAGGATGGGGGTGGGGAGAAAGTAGCATAGAGTACAATAGGTGAATTGGGGTGGGGATGAAGGTGATAGGTCAGGGAGGAGGGTGGAGTGGATAGGTGGAAAGGAAGATAGGCAGGTATGATAAGTCATGGGCACAGTGCTGAGCTGGAAGTTTGGAGCTAGGGTGAGGTGGGGGGAGGGGAAATGAGGAAACTGGTGAAGTCCACATTGATGTCCTGGGGTTGAAGTGTTCCAAGGCGGAAGATGAGGTGTTCTTCCTCCAGGCGTCGGGTGGTGAGAGAGCGGCGGTGAAGGAGGCCCAGGACCTCCATGTCCTCGGCTGAGTGGGAGTGTGGGACCACTTAGCTCTGTTTATCACTTGCTGCTTAAGCTGTTTGGCATGTACGCAGTCCTGTTTTGTAGCTTCACAAGGTTGATACCTCATTTTTAGATATGCCTGGTGCTGCTGCTGGCATGCTCTTCGGCATTCTCCATTGAACCATTGCTGATCCCTGGTTTGATGTTAATTGTTGAGCGGGGATATGCCATGGGCCATGAGATGCAGATTGTGCTGGATTACAGTTTTGCTGCTGTTGATGGCCCACAGTTGGTTCCAGATTTCCCATCTTGAGTTGCTAAATCTGTTTGAGGTCTGTTCTATTTAGAACAGTGACAGTGGCACACAATAGTATGGAGGGTATTCTCAATATGAAGACGGGACCACATCTTCACAAGGAGTGTGCATGTGTCACTCTTATCGATACAGTCATGGACATATGTATCTGCCACTCGGAAATTGGTACGGTTGAGATCAAGTATATTTTTCCCTCTTGTTGGTTCCCTTACCACGTGTTGCAGTCCCAGTCTATCATATATGACCTTTAGGACCTGACCATCTCAATCAGTAGTGCTGCTGCCGAGCCATTGAAATCCCTCACTCAGAGTACATATTGCACCTATGCTACCCTCAGTACTTCTTCCATATGTTGCTCAACGTGAAGCAATACTGATTAATCAGCTGAAGGAGGACGATATGTGGTCATTTCCTTGCCCATGTTTAATGTCAAACAATGAGACTTCATGGGGTTCAGAGTAAATGCTGAGGACTCCTAGGGCAACTCTCTGGGTGATATCGAAGCTGCTAATGATAGTGTCTGGGAGATTATCTGAAAAGCATGATTGCATAAGAATATTATGTCTGGCTGTTGCTTTACTAGTCTGTGAGATAACTCTCCTAATTTTGGCACTAGCCCCCAAATGTTAGTAAGAAAGAATGCAGAGTCAGCAAATACGTTTCTGCCATCTTTCTCGATGCCTAGGTTGATGCCGGATGGTCCGTCCGGTTTCATTTCTTTGTTGAGACTTTTTAAGCAATTGATACAAGAGTGGCAATTTCAGAAGGCAGTCGAGAGTCAAACACATTGCTGTGTTTCCGGAGTCACATGTAGGCCTGACCAGGTGAGGATTGTAGACTTCCTTCCTTGAAGGACATTAGTGAGCCAGATGACATTTGACAATGGTTTCATGGTCGTAAGAATATTCTTAATTCCAGATTTTCTTCGCCAAAATATGTGTCTTCTAACAGTACTATTTTGTAACACTTTGGTGCTGTGGATCAAAGCATATTCTCAAAGATCCATCCTTCAGCATGATGTATATTATTTGACCAGTCTGTGCGCTCCTGTATTCTTTTATCATGGTTCCATCTTGCTCCATCTTGTCTAGCTCGATCTGCAATTTATCTCTTGGGTGGATACTGAACTTATGGGGTGGATCACTGGCATGGCTTGTGTTCTTCATCAATTGCAGTATTGCACCTCTCTTTAAATTGGGTAAAAACAAGGACTGCAGTATTGCACCTCCCTTTAAATTGCCAATTTTCCTCAAGACATTTTGGATATTTCAATCTTAAGTCACGAATTGAACTGATAGAGAAAGGTTTTGAACTTGATTAGTTGTTTTATTTCTGACAGATTCCATGGATTGTATTTACTGTCAGGTCACAACATATTGTTAAACCTATAATTGCTGTCTAACAGTGTCTATGAGGTGGAACATAGTAACTTCCAGGAGAATTGATGGTACTTGCAATCCAGCACTATTGACCCTGCATGTTGAATTGTACACTGCAAGTTTTACATTCATTGGTTTTGACATGGCTTTCATATCCATGTATATTCACAGGTTTCTTTTTAATTCACAGGGACAGGATAATGTTAAGCCCCTGTATTAATCTCAGCCAATAACAGTCCCAGTGTTCTGATAACAAATGGTGGCATGGTCGCTCGGTTATTATTGCTGCTGCCTCACTGCTGGGAACCCAGGTTCAATTTCACCCTCAGGCAACTATCTGTGTGGATTTCCTCTGGGTGCTCCGGTTTCTTCCTGCAGTCTAAAGACATGCAGGTTTGCTGGATTGGCTATGCTAAATTGCCCATAGTGTCCAAGGAGGCGTAGGCTACGTGGGTTAACCATGGAAAGTGCAGGGCTATGGGGATAGCGGGTTGGGTCTAGGTGGAATGCTCTTCAGAGGACTGGTGTGGACTTGATGGGCTGAATGGCCTGCTTCCATTTGTGGCACTTCTATCATTTAAATTTTTGAAAACACATCAGATGGTGTGATAACATTGACGTTTTCCACGAGACTAACAATGAGAAACATGAGTTTTGCTTCTTTGTCTCACAGTATTCTGTCAGATTCTGGTTGTTCCACCATCAATGGGACATCAGTTGGTTTATATTGTAGCTTGAAGATATTCCTCAAGCATGGTTTATTGGGTCAGTGAATTGCTCTTTTTAGCTGCATCAGCCTTTGCTTGTTTGTGCTGCTTCTGCTAATGGCCTTCTCTATCACATACCTTACAAAACTGGTTGAAAGCTGGGCTTTCCTTGAAGACTGTATCTTAAGACCATAAGACCATAAGACATAGAAGCGGAAGTAAGGCCATTCGGCCCATCGAGTCCACTCCGCCATTCAATCATGGCTGATGGACATTTCAACTCCACTTACCCGCATTCTCCCCGTAGCCCTTAATTCCTTGTGACATCAAGAATTTATCAATTTCTGCCTTGAAGACATTTAGCGTCCCAGTGTCCACTGCACTCTGTGGCAATGAATTCCACAGGCCCACCACTCTCTGGCTGAAGAAATGTCTCCGCATTTCTGTTCTGAATTTACCCCTTCTAATTCTAAGGCTGTGTCCACGGGTCCTAGTCTCCTAGCGTCCACCCTCTCCAAGCCATGTATTATCTTGTAAGTTTCTATTAGATCTCCCCTTAATCTTCTAAACTCCAATGAATACAATCCCAGGATCTTCATATGTTAGACCTACCATTCCAGGGATCATCCGTGTGAATCTCTGCTGGACACGCTCCAGTGCCAGTATGTCCTTCTTGAGGTGTGGGGACCAAAACTGGACACAGTACTCCAAATGGGGCCTAACCAGAGCCTTATAAAGTCTCAGTAGCACACAGTGCTTTTATATTCCAACCCTCTTGAGATAATTGACAACATTGCATTCGCTTTCATAATCATGGACTCAACCTGCATGTTTACCTTTAGAGAATCCTCAACTAGCACTCCCAGATCCCTCTGTACTTTGGCTTTACGAATTTTCTCACCGTTTAGAAAGTAGTCCATGCTTGTATTCTTTTTTCCAAAGTGCAAGACCTCGCATTTGCTCACATTGAATTCCATCAGCCATTTCCTGGACCACTCTTCCAAACTCTTTAGATCCTTCTGCAGCCTCCCCACTTCCTCAGTACTACCTGCCTGTCCACCTAACTTTGCATCATTGGCAAACTTCGCTAGAATGCCCCTAGTCCCTTCATCCAGATCATTAATATAATACAGCTGCGGCCCCAACACTGAACCCTGCAGGACACCGCTTGTCACCGGCTGCCATTCCGAAAAAGAACCTTTTATCCCAACTCTCTGCCTTCTGTCAGACAGCCAATCTTCCACATGTCTTGTGATGCCTGGGTTTGCTAATGATTATGTCGAGTGTCTTGTTTGTATTCAGCGTCTGGAATCCTAAGAGGCTCACTTCAATCTTATATCCATCCCTCCACAGTTCTTCCGTTTGTCTAGAAAAATATTCTGGAAAGTTTCCATGGCAAGTTGGGTATAATCACCATCTCAACTATTCTGTTAAATAGCTCCCCATCTGAAAAATCACTCAATGAGCATTTTCTCTGTATCTGTTCATGAACTGATCTACAGATTTGGTAGGTTTCAGTCTAAGTAACATGAAATCTAATCTATGAACGCACATGTTTAATCTGACTCTGAACTGGTCTCCTGATGTGGTCATATTTAATGTCATCAATGGCATTTAATATCATGGCAGTTCTGTTTCACATTCCCTCACTTTTTGTGTTATAAAAACTTCTGGATGAACACAAAGTGAACTAATTATGTATTAAGCAGTGTAATAATTGCACAGCATATTCCAAACAATATATAGGTCTTCCCAAAGTGCTTTAAAAACAAAACTCGAGAGACATGGAAAACAAGCTACAACTCGCAATTATCCCTTTCATATTATTCCACAAAATCTAAATTACACCCCTCCTCCACTGACACATCAAATTGTCTCCACCAAAAGTCAGACCTACTTCCCGCCACATTTTTTGCATTTCAGATTAATAAAAGCACTTTATTTTAAAGCAAGAAAATAATTTGTAGTTTCAGAGACTGAAAGAAATGTTGATGTTACTGGTCAAATGCTCTAAGATGCAGAGAAATATGCTAAAACTAGTCAGTATTCAGTTGCAGCACTGCTGATGAAGTGCTTTAACCCATCAAATGACCTAATTTTGTGCATTTTCAATTTTTGTTTTATAAAGACACAGGGGGTTGTAGTTAGTAATCTGCAAAAAAAAAAGCAGAAAAAAATTTATCAATCTTGACATTCAGGGATAATGGATTTTTACTGCCCCTTGTTAGTGAATAGAAATGCATGAATGGAGTGATAGAATTTGAATAGAAGGCAGGAATGATTTGAAGTTACGCTCATTGCTTTTCTTAGCATCAAAACAATTCCCTCTAGTGAAATTTCTCTAAAGAATGTCAGGAATAGTGTTGGGTATCATCATCTTAGTTTCAGGCTGACTGAGGCCAACAACAATTGACTTGCTGTGACCTTAACCTCTAGACCAAGGAAGGGCAAGTCTTTTGGGTGTCAAAAGATAAAATGGGGTTAACTGGCATTAATAACAGGACTGTTGTTTGCAAATTGGACACAGCTTTCTGGTGACAGGTTTGATTCCTCCACACTAGAATTATTTAAAATGTTCCACTTGATTTGTACTTATGATACCACTTGTTCAAAACCAGACAGAGATCAACTATTATCTCAGGGACTGTGAACTATGGAGATAAAATTAAAGCAAGGAAGCATTGGATGGGTTATTTAAGCAGTGTCAGGTTAATATTAATTCAGCTTGAAACCTTATATAAAGTGACTGTTTATATTTTTAAATTGACCAACACTTAAAGGACACGGAAAATCCCCCCAAAAAACTTCAAATTTTAACAACAACAAAATACAAGTATGATGGGCAATAAAGAACATAAATGGCCATTCAGCCTACTAAATTAAACTTGATCATCCAATTAACGTAACTTAGTTTACAGATATATTTGGGACTTCGTTAAAACGTTTTTCATCCCTGTTCTAAGCTTTATTCTGTTTTGAGGCAACGTTCCAGCTGAATCATCTTTTAAAAATAATTCTCAGGATTTGGGCAACACTGGCAAGGCTGGCACTAATTTCTCAATCCCTAATTGATGATGGTGATGGGCCTTCTTCATGAACCATTGAAGTTTTTGTGTTGAAAATGCTTTAGATGGGGGGGCCACTTTGATTTTGACCAAATGACAATGAAGGAATGGAGATATACAAACACGTCAGGATGGTGTGTGACTCATAAGAGAAGTTCGAACATGTTCCCATCCTGCCCTTAAGGGTTTGTTCAGATAATAGAGGTTAAATGTTCCTGAACATTTTGTAGGTGATACTGTTATGACCAGACCCCTGATGAAGTCCCTCAATTTATTCCAGTTGCAAACAGAATATCCTAGTTCACCCATCAGCTCAGTTGGTCACAACTAGATTGTTTTAAAAGTTGATCCTTTCTCATGTGGATATTTTACTCTGAGATTCAAGTTTTTAAAAGAGCTAATTTAGCCAAGTTTTTTAAAAACAAGAATGACCATCAGTTATAAAATGAGATTAACATGCATATTGTTCACACAGATTAGGGAGAAGAGGTGAAACCAAAAGGTAAAAGTTAAATAAAATCTATAGATCAGTTTTTGAATTGTTAATGAAGAATGGCTAATTGAACACTGTGGCTGTTGCAGTGAAGTTACCACTTGCATTGATATTGGTAATTGAACAGTCTGATCATTGACCCTCAACATCATGATGTGACGATGCCAGTGTTGGACTGGATGGACAAAGTCAAAAAATAAACCTATTGGACTATAACCAGGTGTCACGTGATTTTTGACTTCAACTTCATTAACCATACTGTTAACCATTTCCCAAAGGCTGTTCCCCTGATAACCATATCAGACTGTTCACAACTCTTTACATGTTATGGTCAGCTCATTGAGATCCAGTCAGACAAAGGTGCAAATTTCATGTCCAAAATACTCCAGGGAGTCATGGGTAAACTGGGCCAGATTCAGCAGAATTCTTCAGCATATCGCCCACAGTCACAGGTTGCATTAGAATGAAATCGTCAGACCCAAAACAAAAATGATCAGATGTACCCCATGACAAGGAAAAAGGACTCAATTTTCCTCTGTTCATCAGCAGGGCCTCATCCATAGAGTCCACCAGTTTTGAGCTTAAAAATGTGTTGCTGGAAAAGCGCAGCAGGTCAGGCAGCATCAAAGGAACAGGAGAATCGACGTTTCGGGCATAAACCCTTCTTCAGGAATGAGGAGGATGTTCCGGAAAGACCATTCCCTCCGTGACTCCCTCGTCAGATCCATATCCCCCACCAACCCAATCTCCACTCCCGGCACCTTCCACTTCAACCGCAAGAAATGCAAAACTTGCGCCCACACCTCCCCCCAAGGCCCCAAGTGATCCTTCCATATCTGTCAGAAATTCACCTGCACCTCCACATATATCATTTACTGCATCCGCTGCACCCGATGTGGTCTCCTATACATTGAGGAGACAGGCCGCCTACTTGCGGAACATTTCAGAGAACACCTCTGGGACACCCGCACCAACCAACCCAACCGCCTCGTGGCTGAACACTTTAACTCCCCCTCCCACTCTGCCAAGGACATGCAAGTCCTTGGCCTCCTCCATCGCCAGACCACGGCAACACGACGCCTGGAGGAAAAGCGCCTCATCTTCCGCCTAGGAACCCTCCAACCACAGGGGATGAATGCAAATTTCTCCAGCTTCATTTCCCCTCCCCTCCCCTTTTCTCAGTCCCAACCCTCAGACTCAGCACCGCCTTCTTGACCTGCAATCTTCTTCCCGACCTTTCCGCCCCACCCCCTCTCCAGCCTATCACCCTCACCTTAACCTCCTCCCACCTATCGTATTCCCAACGCCCCTCCCCCAAGTCCCTCCTCCCTATCTTTTATCTTAGCCTGCTTGGCACACCCTCCTCATTCCTGAAGAAGGGCTTATGCCCAAAACGTCGATTCTCCTATTCCTTTGATGCTGCCTGACCTGCTGCGCTTTGCCAGCAACACATTTTTAAGCTCTGATCTCCAGCATCTGCAGTCCTCACTTTCTCCTAGTCCACCAGTTTTGCTCCATTTAAATTGGTTTATGGGCCCCAAGTATTGGCCTTAAATGAATCAAGAAGAGGGTTGAGAGCAAAACAAGGAATTCTGTTTGTTTGATTACAAAGCAGAGTTCTGAGAGTGACTCGCGAGCCTGCGAAGTGGCACGAGAACACTTGAACATCTCACAAACAGTGTTGGAACAAAAAGTAAATAAACATGCCAGAGCCCAAACCTTTTGACCAGGAGATTCCGACCAGAATCAGGTGAACCCTTAAAGGGCCAGTTTAGTGGCCCATATAGAGTAGCCAAAGTCTTTGGGAATTGAATTATCCATCAGAGATCCTATTACCCAGCTAATCCTTCTCATGTTAGTAATTAACAAATTCATAGTTTTTACTCATTCATTGAGAACCTGCTCATATTGGCTCCTTTTAAAACATAAGTGCTGTGATTCTGTTCGCCGAGCTGGAAGTTTTTGTTGCAAACGTTTTGTCCCCTGGCTAGGCAACATCATCAGTGCTTGGGAGCCTCCTGCGAAGCGCTTCTTTGATGTTTCCTCGGGTGTTTATAGTGGTTTACCACTATAAACACCGGAGGAAACATCAAAGAAGTGCTTCGCAGGAGGCTCCCAAGCACTGATGATGTCACCTAGCCAGGGGACGAAACGTTTGCAACAAAAACTTCCAGCTCGGCGAACAGAACCACAGCAACGAGCACCCGAGCTACAAATCTTCGCACAAACTTTGAACATAAGTGCATTATGGTCTGGGAGAAAGGTATTCACAAGGAAAGGATATAACTGAGGGGGTGGGTGAAGAAAGAAGTGGAGCCAGTATATTCCTTCTCAACTGGGAGCATAATAGTTTTGGGGTAACTTGCCTGGAACTATACTGATTTGAAGAACCTCATTTAGAGTCTAGTCATAACAGTTTATATTGGTCAACATTCTTTACCCCATCACCCCATTCTCATGCTTGAAACAGGCTTGGATTTTATTATTTGTAGGATACCTGAAACATGAGTAGTGGAATAACTCCAATTAGTGCTGTAGGACAAAATTGTCCTCAAGTGGACTAGCTGTAGCTGCAAGGCAATGAGAAAGAAAATATATCACAACAGTTCTTTCCTGAGATGAAATGGTAGTTGCTTTGCCTTATTAAATACCTGATGAAAGAGTATTCTTTCCCATTGGTAAAAAGAATTTAAGTAGCAAGCATGCGATTTTCTTTACTGATTATAGACCTAAACATTACAGCTGACTATATTAGCGACTGAATGTTTAACAAGCATGGAACTCCTGAGTCCTCAATATTATCACAGGAATTACTCATTTATTTCTGAGTGTTTAATATCGTTAATGAACTAGTAGAAAGAGTTTTGTCATTAAAAATATAATAGGTATTCAACTGTTACAATCACCAACTTTCAACATTAATATTCAAGTTTGGGAAATGTTATTGCTTTTTCAGTGACTGATGTGTGCACAGTCCAACTTCAACACACAAGAATCTCCACTGATGCCGATTCAATTCTCAAGAGACTTCCTGCTGGTTCTCGTGACTTATGGCTAACACAGTTTACTCACTTTCAAAAGGAAACATTATTTTAATGAGTGGAAATGACTCATCAAATTTAGTGAAAATGGCATATACGAGTTCAAGGTGATGGTGGGTTTTGGTACAAAAGATACAGATACACAAACAGGACCAAATTCATTCAAGGTAAACCTTTGAGGAGAATGGAGTCAAAATACAAAATTTTAAAACTATGGAGGCATTAGAATATTCTTAAACAAGTGTATCAACAGTGTCTGAATGTAAACTTCTTCCAGTTTTGAGGATATTGGTAGGGCTCCCAGCAATGTTGCCTATGGTGAGATCTGTGGCACGATAGGGTGAGGGGCCTGCTGAGGCTAATCGTGAAGCCTCATTCCATCTTTGATACATTTCATAAGCGGCAGAATTATTACCAGAGTGGGTACTTAGTGAATTCAGCTCACTGCTGGTTCTGAAGATGCTGTATGTTGGATATCTAGCATCAACATCTTAGGGCATGTCTGATAGGCACCAGCCACATGCACCTCACATCGACATACACTGGCATCTAACATGTGTCAGACTCTAAAATCCCTCATGGCATATCTCTGATCCACTTACAGGATCCTTCTGCACTTCAGTGCTGTACCTCAGGCTGCACTGGAAACTGTCATTGTAACGCTGCAGCAAGGACACCGTGCACACAGCTCGAAGACTAGACCAGGCTGCATCTCCAAGCTCTTTGCTCATTGTCATAACACTCATTCATTGTTAGTTTACTGAATGCTCACAGCAATCCAACCTGGCCTTTTTGTCCTTTACCCCCTCAGATATGCAAGAATTATGTTACCTCTGTCTTGCCTGACAGTTTACCAGGCATACAAAGACAGGAAACTTGTCATGGTTGTCAGCAGACCTCAGTCAAGTCAAGGGGAATAGCTTTCACTCAGGGAGTGCCAGCAGACGACAGTTCAGAGCCTTGAAAATGGTCAGTTAGCCGCCCTGGGCAGTCAGGGCCAGGATGCTCTCCATATAAGAGGTGAGGAGCTGAACACTGGGGCAACTCACCACCCGTCTAGAGTCTTTCTGTCCCACTGGGGGCTGTTTCCACTAGGAATAAGACAGAGACGGGTATTAAGGAAGATGTTATTGGGTGGCACAGCTGTTACTTTTGGTGTGGATGGCGAGTGAATGGGCAAGCAGCCCTGAAGTCACATGGAGGGAGTGCTGACGGGGTTTGGGGTTGGTGGCAGTGAGTGGGGAAGATGTTGCATTTCTTGTGAACTTTTAATAATACTGACATACAGCTAAATGAAGCAGCTCCACTGCCTACCAAATTGTATGTGCACTTAAACCATATCCAAGGACTGGTCCGCTGCCAGCACCCACATTAAATGCAGGGATCTACAGTGCCTGCTTGGTCTCATGTGGTAGAGGAAAACCATTTCCTTGCCCAAGTGAAGAGGCTAGAACTAGTCAGAAACTAAGAACTAGTTAAGGTTCTGGATTAGTGGTGCTGGAAGAGCACAGCAGTTCAGGCAGCATCCAAGGAGCAGCGAAATCGATGTTTCGGGCAAAAGCCCTTGGATGCTGCCTGAACTGCTGTGCTCTTCCAGCACCACCAATCCAGAATCTGGTTTCCAGCATCTGCAGTCATTGTTTTTACCTAGGAACTAGTTAAGGCTTAAGGCTTACATTGATAAGATAGACACTGCTACAGAGAATATGAGAAGGATGTAGATGTCAGGTCTGACTCCTCTGAGATCCAAACTGTTCTGTAAATGTACATGACAACATCCTAGTGGGTGGTGCATTAAGGCTGTCCTCAGTATTAACCCTTTCAGACCCCTACACCTGATTCAACAAATATGAATGCTTGCATCCAGGTTTACAAAGGAAACAGTTTATCTAGACTTGTTGCCCTATATACCAAGAGCATCACCCTGGCAATTATAGCAATGACATTGCTTTACAATGCAAATCTAAAAATAATGGCAAAAATATATGACTTCAAAATGCATACCAAATAATGGGCATGCACTCTGTACTAATTACCCTTAACCTTTTGGACTACACACCCTCTAACCCCGCTTTACCTAAATACTACATTTGGTTTTGGCTAACTATGGTAAAACAGATAATATCATAACACCAGCCCGCCCCAACTAACAATTGTCTGCATTAATGCAGCAGTCCCAAGCTCTTGTTGATGTTTGTTGTTTACATGATGAAACACTTGTACATCTACTTTGTCATCACTAGACTGGACTGTTCCATCACACTGCTGAGCAACTTCTCATGTTCTGCTCACTATAAACTTGAAATCATCTGAACTTTGCTGCTCATGTTCTAAGTCACTTTAAATCATGTTCCATTATTGCTTTCTGTCCGACTGTAGCTCCCAACCAAACGCTGCTTCAGTTTTAAAATTCTCATCTCTGTTTTCAAACACTTCCATGTCCTCACCCCTCCTTATCTCGGAAATCTCCTCCGATTCCGCCACCTGCAGACACATCCAAGCTCATTTAATTCTGGCTTTTTGAGAAGCCACAATATAATCTCACCATATTTGATGACTGGGTTTCAGATTCCTAGGCTCCAAGCTTGCAAATTCCTCTTTCTCACCTTCTCTTGTTTAAAACTCTCCTTAATGCTTACTTCTCAGAGCAAGATTGTGGCCATCTGCCCTAATATCACCCTAAGAGACTCAGTTTCTAATCTTAATTTACAATGCTTCTCTGAAGTGTTTTGGAGTGAGTGTTTTCTTACATTAAAATCATTAAATAAAAA
Organism: Chiloscyllium plagiosum; assembly: GCF_037043375.1. NCBI lineage: Eukaryota > Metazoa > Chordata > Chondrichthyes > Orectolobiformes > Hemiscylliidae > Chiloscyllium > Chiloscyllium plagiosum. Next base: position 26,085,156 of record NW_028270156.1, read on the forward strand.
CAGATTGTTATGGTGATAATGGAAATTTAACTCCATGCCCATAAGCTCCCAATAAAATTCCAGAATTACTATCATCCATTATATCCCCTTAATCCAAATCTTATATTAAACTTGATATTTATCATGTCCATTCAGACAGTACCCAACAGATTAACAGGCAGGAGAATTGGACTACAGCAGACATACCAAGATAGTAGCCATACGTCGCTTTTTTGTATTCTTCCCAGGAAATTTTGTTGTCTTTGTTCAGGTCATAGTCCCTCCACACTTTTGCTACATTTTCATAAATATAACGTTTCTGCACCCGTATAATCCATGCTTTCAGCTCTTCAGTGGTTACAAACTGATCCTGGTTGGCATCTATCCTTTCCACAATTTTTCTGAAAGAACAGACAAAAAAAGTTTTGTACTTTGAGTATATCCATGTCAAATGTGTAACAATCAACAATTATCTCACTATGGTAACTGGTTGGGGTACTTTACTTCAGGTACTGACTCTCACATTTAAATCAGAGGTCAGCTTGAATCTCTGTTCATCTCAGGCAGCAAGCTGTGTTCTCAAGAATGACTTCTGCTCATGACTTTGTAAGAACTATGAATGATGGCACCAGGCAGTTTGGTTAATGTAATTTGAGGGAACTTGGATAAGAAGCCACCATGTCTATGAAGGTGAACATTTCAGGAGCATGCAGCCATAACTAGACAGTGACAAGCTTAGGTACTAGATCACCTTGGGGAATTATATTGTGATATTGAAATTTAAAGCAACAAGGGAAGGGAGGAGAGTCTTAGACTTTGCTTTGATGAAAAGCATCATTAATAGCATTGACAGAATATGAAAAACTTGAAAATGAATAGTCCAACACAAAGTTTGATTCCACTAACAAGTATACTCTAGGCAAAAAAGTATTCTGGTATTGTAGAGACATGATCAGTGCTGAAATTTATTTGGATCACTTCAGATGGAAAAAAGAATGATAAAGAGAGCTGTTGGAATATTGCGTGCAATTCTGGTCTCCTTCTTATCGGAAAGATGCTGTGAAACTTGAAAGGTTTCAGAAAAGATGTACAAGGATGTTGCCTGGGTTGGAGAATTGAGCTATAAGGAGAGGCTGAACAGGTGGGGTCTGTTTTCACTGGAATGTCGGAGGCTGAGGGGTGACCTTACAGAGATTTATAAAATTATGAGGGGCATGGAGAGGGTAAATAGACTAAGTCTTTTCCCTGGAGTCGGGAAGTCCAGAACTAGAGGGCATAGGTTTAGGGTGAGAGGGGAAAGATATAAAAGAGACTTAAGGGGCAACGTTTTCACACAGGGAGTGGTATGTGTATGGAATGAGCTGCCAGAGGAAGTGGTGGAGACTGGTACATTTGTAACATTTAAGAGGCATTTGGATTGGTATATGAATAGGAAGGCTTCAGGGGGATAAGGGCCAAATGCTAGCAAATGGGACTAGATTTATTTAGAATACCCAGTCAACATGGATGAGTTGGACCAAAGGGTCTTTTTCAGTGCTGTACATTTCTATGACTCTAACTAAAAATCTGGTTAAAGAGCTAGATTTTAAGAAGCATTTTAAAGGAGGGAAAAAATGTAGAGATGGAATGGTTTAGGGAGAGAATTCAGGGTATAAGACCTAGGCAATCAAAACAATTAACATCAGGGAGGCAAAAGAAACAGAATTGTAAAACTATCAAAAACAAATTTTCATTTCAATTGCTCTTTTTACAACCTATGGATATTTCAAAATCTACTGCCAATTATGTACTTTGAAATGTTATATGGCATATGTGTCCTCCAATTTTGTTCAGAGTAAACTCTCACAAATGGCACTGCATTAATGACGAGGCAATGTGCTTTAGTGATTTTGGCTGTTTGATAATATTATCTAAAATCGAGAAGAGAATTCCAATTATCATCTTTGAAAAAGTGCCATTGAATCTTTTGCTTCCATCCAAGAGGGCAAACAGGGCTATAGTTTAACATTTCATCCAAATGGTGACACATCCAACAGCGTGCTGCGCTCTATCAAATCAGCATATGCAAAATAAGCTCAGATTTTGTACTCCAGTCACTGAGTTGGGCCTGAATGAACAACCTCTGACTCAGAAGATGAGAATGCTACACATTGAGCTATTTGACAAAATAGCAGTCACCTTAGAATACAGTCTTCTCTCTTTGCAGATAAAAAGTAAGACACTGGTACTAAAAAAAGGTGACAACCAGTCAGAAGCAATAGAGCTACACTGCCAGAGGAAGGGTTTAAATGATTCCTATAAGCAATCTCCCTGACTGGGCAACAGGACTACTTGAAATACAACTACAGGAAGATCACAATTTTCAAAAAAGAAAATTAGCAAAAATACTTGTGAATAATATGATTATTATTATAAATCTCAAGCCATAGGGCAATGGACTGTCCTGGAATCACAATTGTAGGATATAAATTTTACAATGGCTTGGTACCACTCACCAAAATGACCGCTGGTAACACCTATGGGAGTTACCGTTGACTACAAATTGTATCGGACCACCAATGTAAATACTATAACTACAGGAGCAAATCAGAAGCTAGGAATCCTGCATTAAGCAACTCACCTCTAGATTACCCAAAGCCCATTTACAATCTACAAGGCGTTAAGTCAGGAGTATGATAGAATACTCCTCAATTGTATGAATGCATCTCCAGCAACACTCAAGAAGCTTGAAATCATCCAGGACAAAGCAACCACTTGATTGGTGCCACAAGCATTCACTCCCCCACTATTGATTCACTGGAGCAACAATGTGTAACGCTCATAAGATTCACTGCACAAATTCACTTAGGGACTTCAGACAGCACTTTCCAAAATCCATAACTGCTACCTTCTGGACAGACAAGGAGAAGAGTTTCATAGGAACATTATCACCTGCAAGTTCCTTTCCAAGCCATTCACCATCCTGACATGGAACAATGTCCATGGAACAATTCATCATCCTGACATGGAACCATTTCTTCTCTATCGTCAGGCCAAAACTGGAACTGCCTCCCTAACAACATTGTGGGTGTACCCATGTCACATAGACTGCAACAGTTCAAAAAGGCAGCTCGCTAACATCTTCTCAAGTGCAATTAGGGATGTGTAATAAATGCTGGCCCAGCCAAAGCCCACGTCCCCTAAATTAATTAAAAACACAATCATTGGTTTCAAAAGAAAATTGGAAGTTTTAGGGATAGAAATGCACAACAGGGATGAGACCAACTAGTTTACTCAGCAGAGATTTGGCAAGAACACAAAAGGGCAGAGACCTCCTCTGTGCTGTAAATAACTTTATGCAATTTAGAATTCTGTTCACTAGCAGCAATCAGTGAGTAGTAGATTTACAACAAAACAACTTACATATATAACACAATTTAAATTTCATAACCAATTCGCAGGAGTGCTTGAAAATAAATTTTCAAGCCATGGTTAGGACTGATGGCTATGAGCCCAGAGAAAAAAGGAAAGTTTTAAAGAGCACCTTAAAGGAATAGAAGGAAAAGTAGAGATTTTAGAAAAGGTTCAGGAAGGAAAATACAAAACCTAGAGCCAAGGCAGTTGAAATTGTTAAATCATAAAATCGACAGGAGGAGTTTGCAACAATGTCAAACATCAGCCATTCCTTTGAAGCCAAGCAGATTGCAAGCCAGTTTTAACCATGTTATTGGATTAGCAATCTAAAGGCCTGGCTGAGGGCTTTAGAATACAGATTCAAATCTCACCATCTAGGTAACATTTAACTAATCAAATAAATCTGGAATGAAGAACTAGTATCAGTAAAGGAGACCATGAAACTACCAGACTGAGGCAGGACTGCGGCTACCTTTATCTGATCTAGCCGTTTTAGTATTCAGCTTTACAGCAAAGTGTACACTCTCTGAAATGGTGGTATATCACTGCTTCCACCACAGCCATTCAGAATAGGCAATTAATGCTGCCCTACTATGATATTCAGCTCCCCTAAACAGGAAAAGAATAAAATCAGGCATGTAAAAGGGCTCTTGTGGTGCAGTAGTAGTTTCCCTATCTCTGAGCCAGGAGGCCTGGGTTCAAGTCCCACCTTCTCCAGACATGTTTAATAACATCACTGAACAGCCTTGATTAGAACATTTTGAAAGTTGGCCATGGTAAATAACGAATATTGTTTCTGACACTATCAGTTTCTTCAACAAGCAAGTAGTGTTAAAATTCTGCCAATAATTTCCCATCAGTTTCACTTTGATTCAGTTTTGACCAAGATTTACAATGTTTCTGATCACAGAATTATACAGACTATTATTGCAGCTTTTGCTCAGGAGGTGTTTTGAGAATATCAAAACAATGCTAAGAATGCTGGATGATATAACCTGATATAATGTTTTGAACGGTCTCCGTTAATTCAAATTAAATGGGTTGTTTTGAAGAGGTGGATGGGACCTCCTGCAGAATCTATCTGGAGACATGTCTTTACGACATGGTTGTCATGACACCAGGGGACCAGGTCAAAACCTAATCAAGAGCACAGCGCTCACAACAGTAGGATGAAGGTAGCCTTACTGCTGCCCTGAATGTGTAATCAGGCCAAGAAATTTGAGGAAGAAAAGCTACAACCAGTCCTTTGCCAGGCAGAAACAAGGTCTGTTTTTAGGTCAATAACCACACAAGAAATATGGAAACTCAATTCAGGCAAGCAAGAGTGTGAAAAGTTATAGACTATAGAATCCCAGAGGGAACTTTGCAAAGGGGTCAATTGCTGATGCTTACAATGAGGTTTGAAGGGAACTTTTCTTCAAAAAGGACATTGGAATATTCATTCTTGTAAAGCAGAGGTTATATTAAATCCAGGAGGAGTTTTGGATTTTAATCACAAGACTACATCTCTGCAGAGAGTTTGATACAATGTATAAAAGGTGGCTTTGGGTTTTCAGTGCTGTTCAGAAGTTAGTTGAAACTAACTTTTCTGTAATTTTGTAAATTAGCTGCCTGTTAAATACTTCTAGGAGAAAGTGAGGACTGCAGATGCTGGAGATCAGAGCTGAAAATGTGTTGCTGGAAAAGCGCAGCAGGTCAGGCAGCATCCAAGGAGCAGGAGAATCGACGTTTCGGGCATGAGCCCTTCTTCAGGAATCAATTCTTGTAGAGGGAGGAAGAGAGCTTCTTCAAGGAAGGCATCCTTGCAAGAGGATTCGCAGTAGGTTAAAATCTCCTAGGAAATACTGTTAAATACTGTTTAGTTGATATTGATTTTGGATTGTTTGCAATAGTAAAAATCTTAAAGTGTATAATCTAGTCATGTGATTCTTTGCATAAGTCCGTGAGATATTTCTGCCTCTTTTTAAAAATTATTGGTCTCTCCAGGAACAGTAAAAACTAGTCATCCCCAAATTTTTCTGTCATAATGAATATCTGCACAGTCTTCTAGAAATTATACTCATCGGAATCAAAGTATTTATCATTATCAAACATGTGAAGGAGTTTAATGTAATGTGAGGATTTGAACTCTCCCAGTGCTTCAGCACAGCAAAAAAAAATCAGAAATATAAATGAAATGGAACAAACTTATTTCTTTAAAACAATAACAGTAACAAAAGGGAACGATAAAGGGTAAACACATACAATGGAGTTGTAACTCCATCCAGCCAGCAGCAAGGGAGTGGGTATGACTGTATAAGATTTTGAAAGGGTTAGTGGGGATTAAGATTCTTATCAAAATGTCAGAATCCAATCAAAAGTTGTTTGCATCACGTACACTATAGCAGACATGAGCCATTGCCTTAATTTGTATTGTCAACATTTATGCTAAAAATATTGGAGGTTAAGCCATTGGTTTAAAAGAGGTTAACCATAGGTTTAAGTGCATCAAGTTGTCAAGGAATAAAGAGAGCTTCATTATTAAAAAGTTAGAGATTTGTTCTGTGTCAAAATGCACACAAAACAAATCGATACATAAAAGTTAAATTATTGCATTGTATGATAGGAATGAAGTTGGTTGCGCATCGTGCAAAAGACGTTTGAGAGTTAACAACATGGAACTAAGAATAGGCACTAAAGAGCTTTACATTTTGGCTAAGGACACTAAGTTGATTACTGTAACCTAATACATACAGCTCTAAGTCTCATAGTGCTGAATAATCAGAGTGCATAACACATGTGTCACAAGAATATCTTGCTATACTGGTACCATACTTCCAACTGTAAGCTCATATTTCTATCCTCTTCTAACCAAAGTGTTCTGCTTTGAAGGATAGCTCAAGTTTATGTACATGAAATCAGAACTGTTGACGTTTCATCCACATTTCAGTCCGATTTTACATCAAAGTCAGGTAAACAATTTAAATTCAAAATCCTTGCTGGACTGGAGTCCAGAACAACTAGGATGGGATCCCCATTACAAGCTAGTCTCACTCCATGTTAGACCCAATCAATTTTGTTCTCAACTGAAATCTCACCCTGGCTTACAACTGGTGTCAATATAACCTAAGTCTCTGAATAGGACACTGTTACTGAGTAGATGACTGCAGTAAAAGTAAAGTGTATATATTTCCAAGTATCCCAAATATATGCAGTGGCAAGCTTTATTCTAAAATCAGGTTGTGAATTGCAAACATGCCAACATGAAGACAGGCTAGTGGAGGAACTCACCGACTTTTCCAGCCATTCTGAAAAAAGGTGTACCTGCTTATAATATTAACATACTCAAGGCTATGTCCAATTAAGCAGCTTTTTCTACAGAATATAAATCAAGCATTATGAAATAGTTACACAATGAAAGTCATTCAGTCCATCATAAGCATGCCAGCTCTCTGCAGGAGCAAGTCAATTAGTTGTATTTTCCTACCTGCCCCCATGTACCAGATTTCTTTTTCAGATAACTCTCCAATTCCAGTTTGAAAACCGCAGTTCAACCTGTCTCCATCTCATTCTCAGGCAGTGCACTCCAGAGTCTAACCACATACTATGAAGAAAAATCTTTTCTCATGTCACCTTTCATTCTTTTGCCATTCACCTTAAGTCGGTGCCCTCTGGTTTTCAACTCTGTCGCCAATGAAAGCTGTTTTTCCATATCGATTGTGTCCAGATCCATCAACCTTCTCATTTCTAAGAAGAACAACATGAGCATTTCCAATCTACCACATAACTGAAGTCTTTCATCCTCATAAATCTTTCCTGCATCCTCTTGAATGTTTTCACATCCTCACCTTTGGACACATTTCAATCTGAGTTGGAGTAAAATATTAATTAAGGATCTGGATGAATTAAGGATCACCATACTAGATAACATCATCACTGGAGGCTCACTGATGATGTTATCTAGTATGGTGATGAAACATCTGAAAATGAACCTTCCAGGTTAGCGAGCATCCAGATCCTTACTTTTATCTTAAAAGAATATTCACAGGTGGCGGGTAGTTCAGTGGGTGTAGGCACTGCCAAATGGTAATGTCACTGAACCAGTAATCCACAATTGATCAGAGGACATTAGTTTAAATCTGGCTTGAATACATTAAAATCTGGAATGTAAAGCTAACTTAATGGCAATCATACAACCACCATCATTTATCATTAAAATCCATCTGGTTCAGGAATGTTCTGCAGGGATGGACATCTGCCATCTTTACCTAGTTTCACTTAGGTATGACTGCAGACTCACAACAATGTGGTGGATTCTTAACTACCTTCTGGGCAATAATGCAGGCCTAACCAGTGACATCAACATTCCATGAACAAATAACTAAAAAAAACTGCAAGATCTAATTCCTGCCTCACTGGATCACCAGGAATCAGAAATATTGGAAAAACCAGTGTGTCAAAATGAATGTCCTTAAAGAAATATGTCTGGCTCTCTGTTATTCATTGTGCCCGCCCAGTTGATCCAAACCCAAAGTCAGTGAAACTTCCTTCTCAATTCAGTTATGGTGAAAAAGTACTTTATGCATGTTTACACAACATCATAGCTCTCATCTAGGAGGTGGACAGCACAACAGGGAAGCTTGTATACCCACCATGATCTTCAAGAAAGGAGATTAGGCTAACTGCAGCAACTACATCCCTGCTGCCAACCATGGGGAAGGTCCTTGCGAGAAATCTCCTCAATTACCTCCTTGCAATAGATGAAGACATCCTTGGAGAACCACAATGCCGATTCCATCCAACAAGAGGCATAGGCCAAGATCTTCACAACAAGACATCCAAGAAAAGTGCAGACAGCAGTAGCAACCTCTACATGTTGCTTTCTTTGACCTCACAAAGACCTTTGGGTAGCATGGTAGCTCAGTGGTTAGTACTGCTGCCTCACAGCACCAGGGACCCAGGTTCAATTCCACCCTTTGGCAACTCTCTGTTCAGTTTACACATTCTCCCCATGTCTGCATGGGTTTCCTCCAGATGCTCCGATTTCCTCTCAAAGTCCAAGATGTGCAGGTTAGGTGATTTGGCCATGGGAAATGCAGGGTGATAGGGTAGGGATGTGAGTGGGATGCTCTTCGGTGGGTTGGTGTGGACTCGATGGGCAGAATGGTCTGCTCCCACACTGTAGGGATTCTATGGTTCTGCTCCGTCAACCAAGAGAGCTGATGCAGCGCCCTCATCAAATGTTTGCACCTGCAGATATTTGTCACCATCCTCTGCTTGCTGTAGAACTGCATACAAGCTATCACTAATGGGTCTGCCACAGACCCAATACTTGCACGAACTGGGGTTATCAAAGCAACACTCTTCTCCATCTTCCTTGCTGCAACACTTCACCTCATACCCTTGAAGATTCCTGCTGATGTGGAGTTAATCAATGAGTAGGTGGGAAATTGTTCCAACCTTCCTATATGTGGGAAGACAAGGGTGATGATACTCCAGCAATGCTTCCACCATGTCATACAAAACCACTGCAGGATAGGCATTATCTTTTAATCTTCTAATATCATTATCGTTTCTTAGACCAATAGCCCCAGCAACAAGGCACTGCTTACGATCAATGAGCTGTGCAGACAGGCTACATCATCCATATGCTTAACACAAGACTTACAAAATGAGCTCTTGACACAGATGAGGGCAAAGGAAACACTTCAAAAAGGGTCCTCAAAGTCTCCTTGAAAACATGCAATATCACCACCAGTTCATGGGAATCTCTCAGCCAAAACCAACCAGATTGGAAAAGAAACATCCACAAAGTTGCCAACGATGACAACTATCTTTAATAAGCTCAGAAGAAGATCAGGAGCAAGCAGCAGAAGAAGATTGCAAAAACCTAAATGTTCCACCTCTCCACTTCAGCAAACACCACTGCCGTATCTGTGGATGTTGAGAAAGTGAGTACAACAGCAAGGAAGATATGCTAAACCTTTACCAAGGTCTGGTAAGGCTACAACTGGATGATTACCTAATGTTAGATTACCAAATCTTAGAAGGTCCTTTAGAGAATGCAGAGGAGATTTCCCAAAGTGGTTCCGGGGAGGGAGAATTTTATTTACAAGATTAGATTGAACAGTTTATATAGTCATAGAGATGTACAGCACGGAAACAGACCCTTCAATCCAACTCGTCCATGCTGACCAGATATCCCAACCCAATCTAGTCCCACCTGCCAGCACCTGGCCCATATGCCTCCAAACCCTTCCTATTCATATACCCGTCCAGATGCCTTTTAAATGTTGCAATTGGAGAACAAAAAACTATCTCAAGATTTGACATGATCAGATAAGGTAAATAGGGACATCATTCATTAGCTGCTGGTATAAGGTCTGGGGTCACAGGTTTAAGGTTCTGGGTTAGAAGTGTAGGAGGGACACGAGGAAGAATTGTTTTTGCATAATGTGCGGTAATGACCTGGAACTTAAGGGTGGGAGAAGCAGAGATGTCAATGATACCATTGGAAAGGAAATTAGATAGGCACTTGAAGGAAATAAACTTGCATTGCTACAGGGAGAAAGTGGGAAATGGGATTGGCTGGATTGCTGCACAGAGCAGGGGCATGAACTCAATGGGCTGAATGGCCTCATTTTATGCTGCACTGGCTCCATGTTTCTACAATGAACATTCCCAGCTATTGACTTCAGCAACATCACTCAATTTTACACAAAAGGAAGACAATTTTTCTACAGTTATAAAAGTAGTAGCATCCAGAAATGGTTTAACACCTGCACTAAAATAGCAGATAGAAGAATGATTCATGATTCATTAAGGGGTCGTTCAGTAATGACATCAGTGCAAAGAATGAATTGCATTGATAAGCTTTTCCTGATTTTAAGATATCCCAAAGTGCTTTACAGCTGTTGAGGACTTTTGAAGAGGAGTCACTTTACTTATTCCATGAGACATCAATCTGCACACAGCAAGCTCGCAAAACAGCAATTTGATAATGACTAAATAATTTGTAGCTAAATATTATTTCTCAGGAATAATTATCCACCAGGACACCAGAGAGAATGCCCCTGTTCCTCAAAATAGTACCGTGGGATCATTTACACTCGACCAAGAGGACAAAAGAGGCCTTTTGCTTAATATCTCATCTGTTAGACAGCACTCCCACAGCATTGCACTGGAATGTCAGGTTGACTTATGTGTTCACATCTTTGTTAAGGGATGTGAATCCTGAATTTTTTCAGTCAAACCCAAATATGATACTGTTAAATTATTGTACACAAATCTGCATTCAAACTGCTTGAATAGTCCATAGTCAATAGCATGCTGCCTGACCTGATGTGCTCTTCCAGCACCACTCTAATCTTGACCTGTAGTCAATAACATGCAAGTTCTCAGATTCCAATGTTTGCTAATTTCATACTTCCAGTGCCCACCATCTAGTGTGACAACAGCAACAGTACCTACTGTGTTTGCAATGGCTTGCTGACCGAAAGCATTTAATCCTTTTGTGTTTACTTTCTTCCTGTTGCTCAGCATGGCAAGTTAGTCCTGTAACTGTATGTTAGGGCATGAATTACTTTCTCAGTTTATATGACTTAAAATGCTATAATTCTTTCACTAGGTTTTACAATATAATGAGGTATTCACCGGAGAAGTATTACTTAAAATAAGTAAAGCAGTGACAGACAACATTGTTAATTGTCTATAATGTGTGACTTATGATCTGAATTATTTTTTGTTTATCAATTTGAATTATCATGTGGCTCAACTTTGTGACTGCCATTTAATGTAATAAAGCATATAATGTAAGTACTAGAATGGATGACTAAACTTTGTTTGAAGAGGCAGATTCATATAAGTATCTTAAATGCATAGGTGGAAAGGTATGGGAATGGAATTGTAGAACATAGGGTCCAGAAAGCTGACAGCACAGCTGCAAATGGTTGCTTGATGAAAAAAATCAGTAATGCACAAGAAGTCTGAATAAGGGGATTGCAGGTATCTTAGCAAAAGTTCAGGACTGGAGGAGATTAGGAAACTCGGGAGGGATGAAGTCAGGGAGAGGTTTTAATATGGAAATGCGAAGTTTTAAACTGAGGTGATATCAGGTTTGGATCCAACTAGATCATAGAATATATATGTACCATAAGTTTTATTTGGAAATGTTGTAAATAATTTCATGGGGCATACTAGCAGATTATGGAAATGTATTGTGTAGCCCTTATTGCAAGTCATATACTCTTTATATGAATGGAATTCTGTATTAACTATGCAATAAAGGGTCATGCTGAAATGAAAAATTATGTATTGCTTGGAGATAATTTGAGTGGTAAATCACAGAAAGGAGAATGAGCATCTCAGAGATATCCAATTGTTAGCCAATGTTTCAAAGTGTGTCCTTTTAGTTTCTAGTTTTGAAAAGAAACATAACCTTCCACATCTATCTCACTGATATTCAAATCAGACATACATAGGTTTTGGATACTTAGTAAATGAAGGAATTGGAGGACAGTATCAGAGTGGAGTTGACAGAGAAAGTCAGCTGTGACGTTACTGGAGGGTGTAGCAAGCTCAAAGAGCCCAATAGATGCTTGTGCTCCTATTTATTATGGGCACATCAAATCCTTTCAGATTCTTAAATCCTCTATTGAATCATGTTATTTCTAGAGAAAAAAGTAACAATGTTTGATCTTCCTGGTATCAACCATTTAAATTAGTCTGTCCCTGGAAATAATAATGAGGTTTGCAAGCATGACTGGAGACTGATGTTTGTCTAAATGAAACATGAATAATGTTGCGGAGGACAAAGTTCTACAGAAGTATATGATGACTTCTCACCCACCAGTTAACTTTTAGGTACAGGTTTAAAAGCTGTGGCCTGCATGTCAGCGTGGCACTAAAGATTTAAATTAATTACAGACAGGCTTCAGAAGTTTCCAATCTTCTTGGCCGTGGTTTACACCTTACAATTTCATATGGAAACTGTGTGCAAGACTGGAAAAGGTGTGTCAGATCTCCCACAGAGATATTAAATTCATTTTGCTGAACATTGCAATTTTAAGGAAACAATCTCATTGCACAATGCAGTTAAGATTCAGAAATTAATCTGCACCTATAAACTATTTTCAGTAACTCTCTCTCATTCCTTGCCCTGCATGAGGTTCAGTTCCCTTTATTTTCTTTACTCATTGAATGCGGGCATCACAAGCCAGGTCAGCATTCATTGACCATCCCTAGTTACCCTTGAGGTGGTGGTGGTGAATTGCCAGCTTGAACTGCTGCAATTCATTTGGTGTGCCTACACCCACAATACTGTTAGAGAGGGAGTTCCATGATTTTGACACGGCAACTTTGAAGGAATGATGACAGATGCCCAAGTCAGGATAGTGACTGGCTTGGAGGGGAATATGCAGGTAGTGTTCCCTGTATTTTCTGCCCTTGCCATTCTAGTTTAAAGTGTTTGTGGGTTTGGAAGGTGCTGTCTAAGGATTAACAGTAGGGTCAAGAGTGTGGTGCTGGAAAAGCACAGCAGGTCTGGCAGCAGCCGAGGAGCAGGAAAATCAACGTTTTGGGCAAAAGTACTTCATCAGTAATGAGGCTGGGAGCCTCGGGGGTGAAGAGATAAATGGGAGGGGGGTAGGACTGGGAGGGAGGGGGGAGAAGGTAGCTGAGAATGCAATAGGTGGATGGAGGTTGGGTAATGGTGATAGGTCAGAGGGGAGGATGGAGCCGATAGGTGGGAAGGAAGATGGACAGATAGGACAGGTCATGAGGGCAATGCTGAGTTGGAAGGTTGGATCTAGGATAAGGTGAGGGGAGGGGAAATGAGGAAACTGGTGAAATCCACATTGATGCCATGGGGTTGGACAGTCCTGAAGCAGAAGATGAGGCATTCTTCCTCCAGGGGTCAGGTGGTTAGTGAGTGGTGATGGAGGAGGCCAGAACCTGCATGTCCTTGGCGGAGTGGGAGGGGAAGTTGAAGTGTTCGGCCATGGGGCAGTGGTGTTGGTTAGTGCAGGTGTCCCGGAAATGTTCTCTGCAGCGCTCTGCGACGTAGGCATCCTGTCTTCCCAATGTAGAGGAGACTGCATTGGGAGCAACGAATACAGTAAATGACATGTGTGGAAGTGCAGGTGGAACTTTGATGGATGTGGAAGCCTCCTTTGGAGCCTTTGACAGAGGTGAGGGGGTGGTGTGGGCACAGGTTTTGCAATTCTTGTGATGGCAGGGGAAGGTGCTGGGAGGGGAGGGTGGGTTGGTGAGGGGCGTGGACCTGACAAGGAGTCGCGGAGGGAACGGTCTTTGCGGAAAGCAGATGGGGTGGGGAGGGAAATATATCCCTGGTGGTGGGGTCCATTTGTAGGTGGCGGAACTGGAAGGATGAAATGACGCATACGGAGTTTGGTGGGGTGGAAGGTGAGGACCAGAGGGGTTCTGTCCTTGTTGCAGTTGGAGGGGTGGGGTTCGAAGGCAGAGGTGGTGAAGTGGATGAGATGCGCTGGAGGGCATCAACCACCATGTGGGAGAAGAAATTGTGGTCTTTCAAGAAGAAGGCCATCTGTTGTGTTCTGTGGAGGAACTGGTCCTCCTGGGATCGGATGTGGCGGAGGTGGAGGAATTGGAAATAAGGGATTGCATTTTTACAGGAAGCAGGGTGGGAGGAGGTCTACTCCAGGTAGCTTTCGTGTGTCAGCTGTAACACTCTAGCCTCAGATTTTAAAGATTGAGAGTTCAAACCCCGCTTTAAAGACTTTAGCACATCATCTACACTGCGGGAGTGCAACACTGTCAGAGATGTCCTATTTTCGACAAAACATTAAATACTGTATAGAAATCACCAGAGCTTTCCAGAGCATTTATTCTACACTTAACCTGTTCTGGATTGTCCTCACATTGCTGCCCATGGGGGTTTGCCTGTATTTAGTTATGTTTCAGTTGTGATTACACTTCCAAGGAAGTGTTCCCTTGGTGGTAAGGAGTGGTTGGGCATCCTGAGGTCAAGGGGGTTCGATGAATAAATGTAATCTTTGTAGTTAAGGAGAGAGCCCTAAATTACATTCCAGAAGCAGTTGATCGTTGGACAGATGCCCACTGCCACGTTTCTGCGTGAACAAGACATTTCTCCAAAGACATTGGCTGCTGCTCTTCTGGGAATTGTGTCAACAGCAGCAGATCGCAAAATGAAACTTTCTAAAGGAGTTTTAAACTAACGTCGCGCCGCTGTTTGACCGAGCAAGATTTCTATCTGACTGTGGTTGGTGAGCAACAGCTCACCTGCACTTTTACTGTAAAGTTAATTGTTCAGAAATTAGTTTAAAACTTTAAACGTGGTGATACGTGGAATACGCGGAAATTAACAGGGGCTGAAATGCAGCCCTTGGCCGCGTGTTTTAAGTTGGTGAATTGGCAGCCCCAGCTGACGGGAGAGGACTGAACGCCCAGTTTCAACTCGATCACAAAGCCACATCCCAAACTTACCGCAGATTCTCCACGCTCTCCTCCGGGGTCAACTGTTCGAACGTCTTGGCTTCTTCCTTGCCCAAAAAGGCCTCGTGATCGTACTGGAAGTTTTCCGAGTCGGCGTGTACCTGATCGCTGAGCTGTGGCTCTTGATGGACCCGCTCGTGTCTCAAAGTGGGCTTGGGGCAGCCTCCGGCCACACAGAGAAGCAGCAAACAAAGTAGGCGTGGGTTCCCCATGTTGTAATATCTTGGAACAAATGCAACCTGTAAGAAAGATACAACCAACAGAGAAAAAAAAATACAACTCTACAAACTTCTGCTTCATTCATTCATTGCATTTTCTCTTATTCATGGAAGAAAATCTCAGATACCTGTTTGAACCGACCCCCGTTGATATGTGGAGCGACCGCTTCTTTTAAGCTACGCACAGAATTCTGTCCCATATAAGTTACAAAGTTATTTCAAACCCAGCGGCTAACTTCGTCCCCCACTGCTCCGCTTCATGTATCAGCCTTTGATGTGGGACTGAGCCACTCAACACTCCGATTGCAGGTTAGAAAGCAGAGTGCCGTTTTGTTAAGGCGCTTCCGATTGGGGAGAGGGCGTGACCGTGCTGGGGGAGGTTGGAAGTCGCCACGTTGCAGGGCTGCAGGAGCAAATCTCGTTGACAATCACTTTTTAACGCTTTTCCTTTAACCCATATCTAGAATGCAACCGTTTGTGTCTGTATTCCAACGTGTTTTTGTTCCTTTGCATATCTTCACATATAAAAGTGAAATAGGATCTTGCATACTCACTGTGGAATACTATTTAAATCTAACGCACTCGTGTTACCATCACAAGAGCCATTCAGGTTTTTTTGGACTTTCCATTTAGGAAAATGTTATGTTCATTATTCTTTAGTTGAAGTTCAAACGCCCACAAAAGCCAATGTATAAAACAACATTGCACTTAATACACATTTTCTGTGACGCTTGGGATATCGTGTTCCGCATAAGGCATAATAGATCTCAGATGATGTTACAGATGTAAGATAATCTTTAAAAAGAAAAAGTAGGAGTTGTTAGGCACAAAAAGGTCTAATTCAGTTTATCCCACCCCAGGAGTTATATCATTCAACAAGTTGTTGATAGAGCGACCATTCTCTTGTCAACGAGTCTACAACAGACACAGAGATGAAGTGAGTAAAACCTGAGGGAGAACTTTAGGAACCATTGATCGAAAGTCACTTGTTCCTCACTATATTTGCCACACGTGTCTCAGTCACTAATAGTTTTTATGTGTCTGAAAGAAACCCATACATTTTGCATTTGAGTGCCTCAGTGATTACCATCCACAGTCTCTGACCTCCATAATAATGAAGTGCTTACAGAGGCTGGTCATGGGCCACATCACCTCTAGCCTCCCAGCCTGCCTCAATCCCCAGCAATTTGCCTCCAGTGAAACAGGTCCACAGCAGACACCACTTTCCTAGCCCTACACTCATCCCTGGAACATTTGGTTAACAAGGATGCCTATGTCCGGTTCCTACTAACTGACTACAGCTCTGCCTTCAATACCATAATCCCGACCAGACTAATCTCAAAACTCCAAGACCCAAGTCTCAGCTCCGCACTCTGCAACTGGACCCTGAGCTTCCTGACCCATAAATCTCAATCAGTGAAGATAGATAACAGCAGTTCCTCCACGATAACCCTCAACACTAGCACCAGGCAAGGATACATACTCTGCCCCCTACTATACTTAGGTACATGTAGCCAAATTCCGTACAAATGCATCTATAAGTTTGCTGATGACACCGCCATGTTAGGATGATATGAAACAACAATGAATCAGAATACAGGAAGGAGATAGATACTTGGCGTTGTGGTGCAATGATAATTACCTGTCTCACAATGTCAGAAAAACCAAAGAACTGATCATTGACTTCAGGAAGAAAGGAGCAGGACACACCCCTATCTACAACAACGGAGCTGAGGTGGAGAGGGTTGAAAGCATCAAGTTCCTCGGAGTGGCAATAACCAACACTTTGTCTTGGACCTCCCATGTAGATGTGATAGTCAAGAAAGCACAACAATGTCTCTTTATCCTCAGGTGGGTTAGGAAATTTGGCATGACCATATGGACCCTCACCATCTTTTACAGATGTACTCCAGAAAGCATTCTATCCAGGTGCACAACGGCCTAGAACAGCAACTGTTCTGTCCAGGACTGCAAGAAACTACAGAAAATTATCTACACAGCCTAGACCATCACGGAAGCCAACTCCCATCCATGGACTGCATTTACATTTCTCATTGCCATGAAAAGGCTGCCAACATCAACAAAGACCCCTCTCACTCCAGTAATGCTCTCCTTCAACATCATCCATCAGGGAGAAGAGACAGAAGCTTGAACACACACACGCACGCACACCAACAGGTTTAAGAACAGCTTCTTCCCTGCTGTTATTAGACTGCTGAATGGACCTCTCTAGTGATGTTGATCTTGTTAATGTTGATCTTACTTTGTGCACCTTCTATGCCACCATAATCTTGTGTGCCTTGCTCTGTCTAAGCTCCCTATGATGGGGTGTATGTCCTTGTTTTCTATGATCTGCCTGTACTGCTCACAAAACAAAACTTTTCACTGTACTTAGGTACATGTGACTACAATAAATGAAGCCAAATGAATGATTGAGCTGTGCATGATTCTACATTTCTTTGTTATGTACCTCTTACAGACTGAGTTTCTTCTTCAGGTCAGGTCTCTCCATCGGTTGAATCCAACCTTACCAAAGAGCAAGCTGGTTTCAGACCTAGTTGAAGCTGATACCAAATACTGAGTTGCCAGCCACATTGAGACTAGCTACCAATGCCTACTCAACACAGGATCTATAAGATGTAGTAGCAGAGGTGGGGCATTCAGTACATCAATTTTTTTTTCTGTTTTTCATCAGCAGCAGTAGCTCGAAGGGTGGGAGCATGGACCAGGGGCCTGCTGGGAGTGGTGAGTCACTGATTTGAACCTTTAAAAACTTAACTCGAGCGTGGGAGTCTTCCATTTCTGTTTTTCAGCTGCAGCAGCAGCTTGAAGGACGGGAGCTTAGACCAGGGGCCTGCCGGGAACAGTGAGTCGCTGATTTGAGCTTTTCTATTTGAAATCAGAGAGCAGAGGTTTCTGGGAAAGGAGGGACTTTTTTTTATTTCCGCCCAGCTATATAAGTCAGTGTTTTCTAAACCCGAGACCCTACGTTTGTAGAGTCTCCTACCCAACCACCTCCTCAAACCTTAAAGACCAGGGATACATCAGGTAAGCGTCTCTTCTTTTTTACTTTGTGATAAGGAGACTAGCACAGATGGCAGTGCAGGGAGAGGAATGTTCCTCCTGCATGATGTTTGAGGTGAGGGATGCCATTAGTGTCCCATCCAAGCACATCTGCAGGAAGTGCACCCAACTCTCGCTCCTCCAAGGCTGTATTAGGGAACTGAAGCGGGAGCTGGCTGAACTTCGGACCATTCGGGAGCAGAGGCTGTGATAGATAAGAGTTACAAGGAAGTAGTTACTCCGAGGTGCGAAGAAAGCTGGGTGACTATTTGAAGGGGGAGAAAACAGCCAGTGGAGGGATCCCTTGCGGTCGTTCCCTTGAAAAATGTGTATACCATTTTGGATACTGTTGGGGGGGGGGACTTACTAGGGGTATGCAGTAAGTCTGGCACAGAGCCTGTCCCTGTTACACAGAAGGGAAGGAGGGAAAGGAGGACAGTGTTAGTCATTGGGGACTCAACAGTTAGAGGGTCAGATAGAAGGTTTATTGGGAATGAAAGAGACTCATGGTTGATGTGTTGCCTCCCAGGTGCCAGGGTCCATGATGTCTCGGATCGTATCTTTGGGGTCCTGAAGGGAGAGGGTGACCAGCCCCAAGTCACGGTCCACATATGTACCAACGACATAGGTAGAAAGAGGGATGGGGATGTAAGGCAGGATTTCAGGGAGCTAGGGTGGAAGCTGAGAGCTAGAACAAACAGAGTTGTTATCTCTGGTTTGTTACCCATGTCACATGATAGCGAGGCAAGGAATAGGGAGAGATATCAGCTGAACACGTGGCTGCAAGGATGATGCAGGAGGGAAGATTGGGGCTTATTCTGGGGAAGGTGGGACCTGTACAAACAGGATGGTCTTCACTTGAACTAGAGGGGTACTAATATCCTGGGTGGGAAATTTTCTGGTGCTATTTGGGTGTGTTTAAACTAGCTTAGCAGGGGGATGGGAACCTGAGGTGTAGTTGCAGTGTGCAGGAGGATGAGAGTAGGGAGGACAGGGACAGGATTTCATGGTCACAGGAATGTGTTAGCAGACAGCAAGCTGGTTTGAAGTGTGTCTACTTCAACACTGGAAGTATCCAAAATAAGGTAGGTGAGCTTGCAGCATGGATAGGTACCTGGGACTTCGATGTTGTGGCCATTTCGGAGACATGGATAGAACAGGGTGAGGAATGGACGTTACAGGTTCCAGTGTTTAGATCTTTCATTAAGAACAAGCAAGGTGGTAAAAGAGGGGGAGGTGTGGCCTTGTTAGTCAAGGATAGTATAACAGTGGCTGAAAGAACTTTTCAGGAGGACTCGTCTACTGAGGTAGTGTGGGCTGAGGTTAGAACTAGTAGAGGAGAGGTCACACTGCTTGGAGTTCTTTATAGGCCTCCGCAGAGTGTCAGGGAGGTGGAGGAGAGGATTGGCAAAATTATTCTGGGTAGGAGTGAAAGGAACAGGGTGGTCGTTATGGAGGACTTTAACTTCCCCAACAATGACTGGAAATGCTATAACTCTAGTACATCAGATGGATCAGTTTTAGTCCAATGTGTACAGGAGGGTTTCCTGACACAGTATATCAAAGGGCCGACAAGAGGGGAGGCCACACTGGATCTGGTGCTTGGTAATGAACCAGGCCAGGTGTTTGATTTAGTTGTAGGTGAGCACCTTGGAAAGAGTGACCAGTTACGTTTAGTTTAGTGATGGAAAGAGATAGGTACATGCCACAGGTCAAGAGTTATTGATGGGGCAAGGACAGTTATAATACGATTAGGCAAGAATTAGGATGCATAGAACGGGGTAGCAAAATGCAGGGGATGTAGGCAATGGAAATGTGGAGCTGGTTTAAGGAACAGGTATTGCGTATCCATGATAGGTATATCCCTTTCAGGCAGGGAGGAAGTGATAAGGTAAGGGAACCATGGTTTACTACAGAAATTACATCTCTTGCTAAGCAGAAGAAGGAGGCTTATGTGTTAATGAGACAAGATGGTTCAGATGAGGCAATGAAGAGTTACAAATCAGCTAGGGAGGATTTCAAGAGAGAGTTAAGAAGAGCAAAGAGAGGACACAAACAGTCTTTATCAAATAGAATAAAGGAGAACCCTAAAGTTTCCTCTCGGTATGTGAGGAATAAAAGGATGACTAGAGTAGGAATAGGGCCAGTCAAATACAGAAGTTGGAAGTTGAGTGTGGACCCTGTGGAGATTGGAGAGGTGTTAAACGAAAATTTCTCAATGGCTTTCACTCAGGAAAAGGAGAATATTGTAGAGGAGAAGAATGAGATACGAGATATTAGACTAGAAAGGATTGAGGTTAGTTATGAAGAGGTGTTCTCAATTCGAGAAGGAGTGAAAGTAGACAAGTCCCCTGGGCCGGATGGGATTTATCCGAGGATTCTCTGGGAAGCTAGGGAGGAGATAGCAGAGCCTTTGGCTTTGATATTTGAGTTCTCATTATCTACAGGTTTAGTACCGGAGGACTGGAGGATTGCAGGTGTTGTGCCCTTGTTCAAGAAGGGCAGTAGAGATGACCTAGGTCATTATAGGCCTTATAGGCTGAGAGGTGGCAAATGGAGTTTAATGCAACTAAATGTGAGGTGATTCACTTTGGCAAGCCTTACTTCTGTTGTAGGAAAGGTTTTCAAAAGGATTATAAGAGATAGGATTTATAATCATCTAGCAAGCAACAATTTGATTTCAAATAGTCAACATGGTTTTCGTCAAGGGCAGGTTGTGTCTCACAAACCTCATTGAGGTTTTTGGGAAGGTGACCAAGCATGTAGATGAGAGTAGGGCAGTTGATATGGTATACTTGGACTTCAGTAAAGCCTTTGATAAGGTTCCACATGGTAAGCTGTTGGAGAAAAATCAGAAGCATGGGATTGAGGGTAATTTAGCAGTTTGGATTAGAAATTGGTTTTCTGAACGAAGGCAGTGAGTGGTGGTTGATGGAAAATATTCAGCCTGGAGTTTGGTTACTAGTGATGTGCCACAAGGATCTGTTTTGGGAGTAGTGGACAGTTTAGAAGAATGTTACAGGTTGTGGGGACTTGGATAAACTGCAGAATTGGGCTGAGAGGTGGCAAATGGAGTTTAATGCAACTAAATGTGAGGTGATTCACTTTGGCAAGAATAACAGGAAGGCAGAGTACTGGGTCAATGGAAAGATTCTTGGTAGTGTGAATGTGCAGAGGGATCTTGGAGTCCATGTACGTAGATCCCTGAAAGTTGCCATCCAGGATGATAGTGTTCTTAAGAAGGCATACGGTGTATTCGGTTTCATTGGTAGAGGGATTGAGTTCCAGAGCCGCAATATCATGCTGCAACTATACAAAACGCTAGTGCGGCCACACTTGGAATATTGTGTACAGTTCTGGTTGCCATATTTCAGGAAGCATTGGAAAAGGTGCAGAGGAGATTTACCAGGATGTTGCCTGATCTGGAGGGAAGGTCTTATGAGGAACGGCTGAAAGGCTTAGGTCAGTTCTCATTGGAAAGAAGAAGGCTAAGAGGGAATTTGATAGAGACATACAAGATGATCAGAGGATTAGATAGGGTAAACAGTGAAAGTCTTTTTCCTTAGATGATGACATCAGCTTGTACAAGGGGGCATAACTACAAATTGAGGGGTGATAGCACTCCTCAAACATTGCAGAAGATTCCCCCGGCCTCTGGAACTGCTCAGACGCCATTAGCCATGATGCTGCTGCAGCTACCATCCCCATGGTGATGGATGATGTCACTTCCGCCCCCATCATTAGATTACCTTACAGTGTGGAAACAGGCCCTTCGACCCAACAAGTCCACACCAACCTGCCGAAGCGCAACCCACCCATACCCCTACATTAACCCCTTACCTAACACTACGGGCAATTTAGCATGGCCAATTCACCTTACCTGCACATCTTTGGACTGTGGGAGGAAACCGGAGCACCCGGAGGAAACCCACACAGACACGGGGAGAACATGCAAACTCCACACAGTCAGTCGCCTGAGGCGGGAATTGAACCCAGGTCTCTGGCGCTGTGAGGCAGCTGTGCTAATCACTGTGCCACCGTGCCGCCTTCCACATGGCTGCTTCCACAACCACTTCCGCCCTCACAATTCCTCATGCACCACACGTGATATCACTTACGCCCCTCACATCATTGCTGATGTCATATGCTCAGTGACTTCTGCCCCCCGCCACTACCGTGTTTGCCACCACTTCCACCCCCACCAATGCTACTCACCTGCATTCTGCTGACATGCCCCCCACAGATCCCACTGTCACCATCCCCGCCCCCCCAGAACCCTGAGGGGAACACCACTGCTGCTCATGACTCCACCCTCATTCCCCCCACCACCACACCGATTCCAGTTACGGGCTCCGCCCCCAATCCCAGCTCCACACCCACACCAGATCCTAGCTCCCATCCCTCCAGACTTCCCCCTCACTGAGGATGAATGATCAGTCCTCAACAAAGGTTTCACCTTTGTCCCCCTCCGCCCCCGCATCAATGAATTTAATACACGCCATGACGTCGAACACTTCTTCCGCTGCCTCTGCCTCCGAGCTTACTTTCACAATCAGGACTCCAGCACAGCCTCTGAGGACCTCTTCCCCCGCCTCCAACACACTCCATCCACCTGGACACCCTGTGCTGGCCTATTACTCGCCCTCGACCTCTTCATTTCCAACTGCCGCCGGGACATTAACCGCCTCAACCTGTCTACCCACCACCCCCACTCCAACCTCTCACCCTCACAACGCGCTCCCTCTGCTCCAATCCCGACCTCACCATAAAGCCAGCAGATAAAGGGGGTGCAGTGGTAGTCTGGCACACTGACCTCTACACCGCTGAAGCCTGACGCCAAGTCGAGGCCACCTCCTCCTACTGCCCCCTCGACCATGACCCCACCCCCATCACCAAACCATCATCTCCCACACCTTACAGAACCTCATCACCTCAGGAGATCTCCCAACTACAGCTTCCAACCTCATAGTCTGGGAACCCCGCACCACCCGGTTCTACCCCCTTCCCAAGATCCACAAGCCTGACCACCCTGGCCGACCCATTGTCTCAGCATGCTCCTGCCCCACTGAACTCATCTCTACCTACCTCGACATGTCCTATTCCCCTAGTCCAGGAACTCCCCACATACATTCGAGACACCACCCATGCCCTCCATCTCCTGCAAGACCTCTGTTTCCCCGGCCCCCAATGCCTCATCTTCACCAATCCCTCTACACCTCCATCCGCCATGACCAGGGCATCCAAGCCCTCCGTTTCTTCCTCTCCCGACATCCCCAACAGTACCCTTCCACTGACAATCTCATTCCTTTGGCTGAACTTGTCCTCCTTCGAATCCTCACACTTCCTCCAGACCAAAGGGGTAGCCATGGGCACCCGTATGGGTCCCAGTTATGCCTGTCTCTTTGTTGGCTACGTAGAACAGTCCATCTTCCGTAATTACACCGGCACCACTTCCCACCTCTTCCTCCGCTACATTGATGACTGCATTGGCGCCAACACATGCTCTGGCGAGGAGGTTGAGCAATTCATCAACTTCACCAACACATTCCACCCTGACCTTACATTTACCTGGATCATCTCTGACACCTCCCTCCCCTTCTTGGACCTCTCCATCTCCATTAATGATGACCGACCTGACACCGACATTTTTTACAAACCCACCGACTCCCACAGCCACCTGGATTACACCTCTTCCCACCCTACCTCCTGCAAAAATGCCATCCCGTATTCCCAATTCCTCTGCCTCCACTGTATCTGCTCCCAGGAGGACCAGTTCTACCACAGAACACACTAGATGGCCTCCTTCTTTAGAGACTGCAATTTCCCTTCCCATGTGGTTAAAGATGCCCTCCAACACATCTCGTCCACATCCTGCACCTCTGCCCTCAGACCCCACCCCTCCAACCGTAACAAGGACAGAACACCCTGGTGCTCACCTTCCACCCTACCAACCTTTGCATAAACCAAATCATCCGCTGACATTTCTGCCACCTCCAAACAGACCCCACTACCAGGGATATATTTCCCTCCCCACCCCTTTTTGCCTTCCGCAAAGACCATTCCTTCCATGACTACCTGGTCAGGTCCACGCCCCCAACAACCCACCCTCCCGTCCTAGCACCTTCCCCTGCCACCGCAGGAATTGCAAAACTTGCGCCCACACCTCCTCCCTCACCTCCATCCAAGGCCCTAAAGGAGCCTTCCATATCCATCAAAGTTTTACCTGCATGTCCACCAATATCATTTATTGTATCCGTTGCTCCCAATACGGTCTCCTCTACATTGGGGAGACTGGACGGTTCCTAGCAGAGCACTTTAGGTAACATCTCTGGGACACTCGACCAATCAACCACACCGCCCTGTGGCCGAACATTTCAACTCCCTCTCCCACTCAGCCGAGGACATGGTGGTCCTAGGCCTCCTTCACCGCCGCTCCCTCACCACCCATAGCCTGGAGGAAGAACGCCTCATCTTCCTCTTCGGAACACTTCAACCCAGGGCATCAATGTGGACTTCACCAGTTTCCTCATTTTCCCTCCCCCCACCTCACCCCAGCTCCAAACTTCTAGCTCAGCACTGTCCCCATGACTTGTCCTACCTGCCTATCTTCCTTTCCACATATCCACTCCACCCTCTCTCTGACCTATCACCTTCATCCCACCCCCATCCACCCATTGTACTCTTTGCTACCTTCCCCCACCCTCCTCCCCGACTTATCACCTTCATCCCCACCCCTATTCACCTATTGTACTCTATGCTACTTTCTCCCCACCCCCACCCTCCTCTCATTTATCTCTCCACCCTTCAGGCACTCTGCTTGTCTTCCTGATGAAGGGCTTTTGCCCGAAACGTCGATTTTACTGCTCCTCGGATGCTGCCTGAACTGCTGTGCTTTTCCAGCACCACTCTAATCCAGAATCTGTTTCCAGCATCTGCAGTCATTGTTTTTACCTGGGTGATAGATTTAAGACAGATGTCAGCGGCAGATTCTTTACTCAGAGAGTGGTAAGGCCATGTAATGCCCTCTCTGCCAATGTAGTTAACTCAGCCACATTAGGGAGATTTAAACAAAGCTTGGATAAGCACTTGGATGATGATGGGATAGTGTAGGGGGACGAGCTGAGAATAGTTCACAGGTCAGCACAACATTGAGGGCCGAAGGGCCTGTTCTGTGCTGTATTGTTATATGTTCTATGTTCTAAATCTGCTCTGTCATTCAATGAGATCACCCATAAACCTTTCACCAGCATATCACACGATATGACAGTATGGTCTTCTGTTGAAAGGTGCCAGATTTTCCCAGTGTCAGGCTACAATATACTTTCTTCAATGCTGAACAACAACGATATAGGGTTTAACTGAACAAGTTCCCCAGTGACTCACAATGGTAGAGTTCCTCATAATTCTGTTTTTGCTCGAATCTTCTCATCTGTGTGAGGGATATGCCTCCCACAACCTCTTGCTAATGAAAATTATCTGGTCCATTCTTTCTAAACAACCAACCTTGAATATCTCAACAGCATTTTGTCCTCGGACTTAGAAATGATGGAGCAATATCTGAACTAACAGTCACTCCATCCAAACCTGATTAAGACCATGGCCAATGGTTCCCACTGCAGCAACCATTTGGTTAACAGTGAGCTAGAAATCTCCTATTGACACACATTGGTAAAGATGCTTTTGCTGATGTTGACTCTGCCTTCTCTCCATGGATGCTGCCAGACCAGCTGATGTTCTCCAGCAATTTCTGATTTTATTTTCAATCTTTGTACTGTTAACTTTGTTGTAGAGTGCTTTTCATCAGAATATTATTCCTGTGTACACACAGACAGAGCAGTCGCACAAAATGCTTATACATATCCCTGAACATATC
Source organism: Chiloscyllium plagiosum (assembly GCF_037043375.1). Taxonomy (NCBI): domain Eukaryota; kingdom Metazoa; phylum Chordata; class Chondrichthyes; order Orectolobiformes; family Hemiscylliidae; genus Chiloscyllium; species Chiloscyllium plagiosum. Next base: position 26,111,154 of record NW_028270156.1, read on the forward strand.
GATAATCAGTGATGGAATGGCTCTTGTCCTGTCTAATATCCCATCTCATGATGTGCACCAGAGGACGCAACCATTGACATAGTTTAACTGTATTAAAGACAACTCAGAACTGCCAATCCCTGAAGATCTTCAAAACATGCCAAACATGAAACTCACATTTCACAAACCTTTCTAGAGTTCTGACAAGGCTTTGAGCAATGCAACTTCTCACAAAAAAGAACAAATATTACAACCTTTGGGCTGACAACAAAATCAATTGCAAATATCTGGGGAATTAACAGACAGTAGAGCCTTCAGAGTTTGACATCCCTCAATCTGTTGGTCTACACTCAACAGGACTTGCATCCTCCATACAAGGACTTCACACCTCTTCCATAACTGGAATTTCAGGAATAACCCTACATGTGACTGTGACCAAAATAGAAATTGCTGGAAAAGCTCAGCAGGTCTAGCAGCATCAGTGGAGAGAAATCAGAGTTAACATTTTGGATGGAGTGGCCCTTCCTCAGAACTCAGTTTCAACAACATTTAAACAAAAGGATGGTCAGTGTATAGAGCAGGGTACCAAGAGAATTACAAAGACAAAAATAGAATTGCTGGAAAAGCTCAGCAGGTCAGGCGCATCAGGGGAGAGAAATCAGAGTTAACGTTTTGGGTGGAGTGGCCCTTCCTCAGAACTCAGTTAACTCTGATTTCTCTCCCCAGATGCTGCCCGACCTGCTGAGCTTTTCCAGCAATTTCTATCTTTGTCTTTGATTTACAGCATCTGCAGTCCTTTCCATTTTTAATGTGTGACCACCTGAATCAGACTGTTCATCACATTAAGAACGACTGTGACCTATAACCATTCACTACAGAATTCATGGTAATCTGCTTAACAAGACACAGAAAATACATTAGTGCTTAAACTTGGAAAAAAGTGCCAGCAAGATGCCATAAGAAATAGATTTAAAGGATTCAATACTAAATGCCTTTGTCATTCCCCTGAGTACCCTGTTCTATAGACTGACTATCCTTTTGTTGAAATGTTGTTTATACAGATTTAGGTTGAATTTGCCCTGTTTTAATGCAGACCATGTCCCCTGGCTCTACTGTCTGGACAAAACAAAATAGCTTGCTTACGTCTATGTTGTCTAGTCCATTTACAATCTTAAAAAAAGAGCAACTATTTCACCTCCTAACCACCTTTCAGGTGAGAAGGTGGCAATTTAAGTTTGTAAATCTCATTTCTCAGGTCAGCTAAACTAAAATCGCAGGTAAGATGCTGAGAATTCTGCAGAGAGTAACTCACCTCCTGACTCCTGAAAACCTGTCCATCTTCTACGAGGCACAAGTCAGGAGTGTGATAGAATATTGTCCACTTGTCTGGAGGGGTGCAGTTCCAATAACACTCAAGAAGCTTGACACCATCCAGGACAATGGGAACATGACCACCTGCAAATTCCCCTCCAAGCCACTCCCTATCCTGACTTGGAAATATATCATGTTTCTTCAGTGTCGCTGGGTCAAAATCCTGGAATTACCTCCGTCAGAGCATTGTGGGTCAACCGACAGCACGTGGACTGGATGTAGTAGCAGAGAGGCCATTTAACTTATCAAATCTGCTCTGTCATTCAGTTGGACTGCACCACAACCTTTTCAAGGGCGACTAGAGATGGGCAATAAATGCTGACCAGTCAGCGATGCCCAACCAGTAAATTTAAAAAAGCCTTATCTTTTGCATTGACATTGGAGTCACTGATGGGATCACCAGATAATGCTCCCAAGGCTAATAAAAATAAACTATCAACCAAGGTGCAAGTCTCTGAGCTGGTAGGTGCATCTTTTTGAAGATTCAGTGGCTTCCTCCTCAGAGGTGGAAGGATAGCTAAGAATCTCTAGTGCTGGCATTTCGCAGTGATTCACTGGCTAGTGTTTGTACTCATCTAAGAGAGGGAATTAGTTTTCAAGAAGGATAAAAACTCATGCTGATTACATTATATTTGTGGTAATGGGAGAGCTGCATCTCGCAATGAAGTTTAGTGGATTAGTTGCATACTGAGATCTTTCTATCCCTATATGAGCAGTCATGCTCTTCTCTGGCCAAATCCAGAATTTTTTTTCAGAGGGAATGAGGAGTCTGATGTCCAACACTCGCTACATCTCTCAGTGAAGTTGTTGGCCAATGCTTCTTGCAGTGAGACAAATAAGAGGGATTAAATATATTGGAAGCGAATAGAACAGCAGCTAGTGGTGATGCATGAACAGGAGAAGTGGTGAGGTGTCCCCACTGAGTGAATAAGAAAAACAGAGGAGATAAAGAATTAGTAGCTTAAAGGATGAGGTAGGTGACAACTGTTGAGTGGACATGTTGCATGCAATACTGAGAGTTGTAGCTCATTGCCCTTGGTGAGATGTGTGTATGTTTGTGTATATAGTGAGTATAGCTCCAGAGATGTGTTCAATGGGAGGACCCTGCAGAGGCAAGCCTCTGTGGCTGTGGATTCCCTAAGAATGATGCTCATGAGCCCAGTTGTATAATGAGGTGAAGAGAAGAAGATTGAATGATAAAACAGCCTCCAACCCATGATGGATCGGGCACCATGAATCTCACTCAACAAAACACTTTAAATGAAAATGAGAAAATTCTGCCCATTAAATAGTATGGTTCTGTTCGCCGAGCTGGAAATTTTTGTTGCAAACGTTTCGTCCCCTGTCTAGGTGACATCCTCAGTGCTTGGGAGCCTCCTGTAAAGCGCTTCTGTGGTGTTTCCTCCGGCATTTATAGGGGCCTGTTCCTGCCGCTTCTGTTTGTCAGTTTCAGCTGTCCGCTGTAGTGGCCGGTATATTGGGTTCAGGTCGATGTGTTTGTTGATGGAGTTTGTGGATGAGTGCCATGCTTCTAGGAATTCCCTGGCTGTTCTTTGTTTGGCTTGCCCTATAATGGTAGTGTTGTCCCAGTCGAATTCTTGTTGCTTGTCGTCTGAGTGTGTGGCTACTAAGGATAGCTGGTTGTGTCGTTTCGTGGCTAGTTGATGTTCATGGATGCGGATCGTTAGCTGTCTTCCTGTTTGTCCTATATAGTATTTTGTGCAGTCCTTGCATGGGATTTTGTACACTACATTAGTTTTGCTTATGCTGGGTATCGGGTCCTTCGTTCTGGTGAGTTGTTGTCTGAGGGTGGCTGTTGGTTTGTGTGCTGTTATAAGTCCTAGTGGTCGCAGTAGCCTGGCTGTCAGTTCTGAAATGCTCCTGATGTATGGTAGTGTGGATATATAGGACAAACACTATATAGGACAAACAGGAAGACAGCTAACGATTCGCATCCATGAACATCAACTAGCCACGAAACGACACGACCAGCTATCCTTAGTAGCCACACACGCAGACGACAAGCAATATGAATTCGACTGGGACAACACTACCATTATAGGGCAAGCCAAACAAAGAACAGCCAGGGAATTCCTAGAAGCATGGCACTCATCCACAAACTCCATCAACAAACACATCGACCTGGACCCAATATACCGGCCACTACAGCGGACAGCTGAAACTGACAACCGGAAGCGGCAGGGACAGGCCACTATAAATGCCGGAGGAAACACCACAGAAGCGCTTCACAGGAGGCTCCCAAGCACTGAGGATGTCACCTAGACAGGGGACGAAACGTTTGCAAAAAAAATTTCCAGCTCGGCGAACAGAACCACAACAACGAGCACCCGAGCTACAAATCTTCTCCCAAACTTTGAACATTAAATAGTATTTTATCTCAGCTATATGCAGAACCTAACAGCCGACAAATTAATTGTCATGTTTGTCTGGAAAACCACAGTAACAGAGCAGCTAATTGGTGAAGCACTTCGTAATGTCTTGGGGATGTGAAATATGGAATATAAATGCAGTCTGTTCAATTTTCTTTCATTTCACATGATTCACATAAGATTATTTATCATTATGCTTACTTTATTAATCAATGATCATAATATGACATCTGAAGAAACAAGATTTGATGTTCAGCCCCTTGAGTCTGTTTCACCATTCAATTATATCACCAATTATGTTAAAAAACTACCGAGCCATCTTAATGCTATTACTGAACAAAAATCTATCAACCTCAGTTTTGAAACTTTCAATCAGCCTTAACAGAATCTTGGAAGTATTGAGTTATTGATTTTTATTGATTTTGTTATTGGAAATGTTTATCCCTGAATGGTCTAGCTCCAACTTTAAGGTTGTTCACAATGGAGCTCTTTTTTTTTTAAAACTTACCCTAGGTCCTTTGGGATGGTTTTGTCAAGTGATTTCTGCGAAAGTGGAATGAAATAACATGGCTGTCAGACTGGTTTGAACAGCTCTACTTGGGCTTATAAATGTAGGATGTGAGTTCAGTACTCGGCCAAGAAGTAAACACTTCTTCTATCTTGAAAGCTGTTAAGCATTTTAAAGTTTGGCTGAGTTTGGCACTTATAGCACAAACCTACCCAAATACTTGACCCAACTGACATTAACTTCAACAGCTGTGTTCAATGCTTCTATTGTGATCCATTTGATCTAGAATTTTCTGCTGGTGTTAACAGGTATAAGGTACTTTTAAAGGAAAGTATTCCAGGCTCAGACAGTGCATTTAATTTTTTTTTGTGTCATAAGAGAACCGGAAACACTTGGGAGAACCACATTCTGCAAAGATGGTATTTCATTTTTTCACTTCCCCTCAAAGGATGTCCTGGTAGAGGCGAAAGTTAGTCCAAAGTAGATATAAATCCAACTGGTGGGAAATCATAAAACATTTTTTCTTTGTTTAACAGAATGCTTGACAGGTGCTGAAACCATACTGTTGAGAAACTGACTTCTGTGCAATCCATCTGTAGTTCTGATGAAAAGTCACTTGACTTGAAATGTTTGCTCTCTTTTCTTCCTACCAATGCTGCCAGACCAGCTGAGCTTCACCAGCAATTTCTAGTTTTGTTGCAGGAGAAACAACTGTGCTAAAGTGTTTTTTAAAATTATGATTACAAAGAAATGACGATAGAGCCTGCTGGAGTGGAGTGGGAAAGAAATTTAAAGATGATTGATGAACATTAGATTTAGTACTGGGTAACGAGCCTGGCCAGGTGTTAGATTTGGAAGTAGGTGAGCACTTTGAAGACAGCTATCACAATTCTGTCAGGTTTACTTTAGTGATGGAAAGGGATAGGTGTACTCCACCGAGCAAGAGTTACAGCTGGGGGAAGGGAAATTACGATGCAATTAGGAAAGATTTAGGAAGCGTAGAATGGGGAAGCAAACTGCAGGGGATGAGCACATTAAAAATGTGGAGCTTATTCAAGGAAAAGCTCCTGTGTGTCCTAGATAAGTATGTACCTGTCAGGCAGGGAAGATGATATAGAACGCGTGAGCTGTGATTTACTAAGGAAGTGGAATCCCTGGTCAAGAAGAAGAATAAGGCTTATGTTAGGACAAAGTTAAAAATCACAACACCAGGTTATAGTTCAACAGGTTTAATTGGAAGCACACTGGTTTTCGGAGCGACGCTCCTTCATCAGGTGATCGCTCCTTCATCAGGTGACATCGCTCCGAAAGCTAGTGTGCTTCCAATTAAACCTGTTGGAATACAACTTAGTGTTGTGTGATTTTTAACTTTGTACACCCCAGTCCAACACCGGCATCTCCGAATTATGTTAGGACAAAATGTGAAAACTCAGTTAGGGCACTTGAGGGTCATAAGGAAGTCAGGAAAGACCTAAAAAGAGAGCTCATAAGAGCCAGAAGGAGACATGAGAAGTTGTTGGCGGATAGGATCAGGGTTAACCCTAAGGCTTTCCATAGGTATGTCAGGAATAAAAGAACGATGGGAGTTAAATTAGGGCCAATCAAGGATAATAGTGGGAAGTTGTGTGTGGAGTCAGAGGAGATAGGGGAAGCACTAAATAAATATTTTTCGACAGTGGTCACTATAGAAAATGAAAATGTTGGCGAGGAAGATACAGAGATACTTGCATCTAGACTAGAAGAGATTGAGGTTCACAAGGAAGAGGTATTAGAAATACTGCAGAGTGTGAAAATAGACAAGTCCCCTGGGTCGGATGGGATCTATCCTAGGATCCTCTGGGAAGCAAGGGAAGAGATTGTTGAGCCTTTGGCATTGATCTTCAAATCATCATTTTCTACAGGAGTAGTGCCTGAGGACTGGAGGATAGCAAATGTGGTTCCCTTGTTCAAAAAGGGTAGTAGAGACAACCCTGGTAATTACAGACCAGTGAGTCTCACTTCAGTTGTTGGTAAAGTGTTGGAAAAGGTTATAAGAGATAGGATTTATAACCATCTAGAAAAGAATAATCTGATCAGGGACAGTCAGCACAGTTTTGTGAAGGGTAGGTCGTGCCTAACAAATCTTATTAACTTTTTTGACAAAGTGACCAAACAGGTAGATGAGAATAAACCGGTTGATGTGGTGTATATGGATTTCAGCAAGGTGTTCGATAAGGTTCCCCACAGTACAAAATGCGGAGGAATGGGATTGTGGGAGACATAGCAGTTTGGATCAGTAATTGGCTTGCTGAAAGAAAACAGAGGGTTGTAGTTGATGGAACATGTTCATCTTGGTGTCCAGTTAATAGTGGCGTACCGCAAGGGTTGGTGTTGAGTCCACTGCTGTTTCTCATTTTTATAAATGACCTGGATGAGGGCTTAGAAGGGAGGTTAAGTAAATTTGTGGACAACACTAAGGTCAGTGGATAGTGACGAGGGATGTAGTAGTTTGCAGAGAGACATAGATAGGATGCAGAGCTGGGCTGAGAGGTGGCAAATGGAATTTAATGTGGACAAGTGTGAGGTGATACACTTTGGACGGAGTAATCGGAATGCAAAGTACTGGGCTAATGGTAAGATTCTTGGGCGTGCAGATGAGCAGAGAGATCTCGGTGTCCATGTACATAGATCCCTGAAAGTTGCCACCCTGATTGACAGGGTTGTTAAGAAGGCATACAGTGTTTTGGCCTTTATTAATAGAGGGATTGAGTTGCAGAAACAAGACGTTATGCTACAGCTGTACAAAGCTCTGGTATGGCCACACTTGGAGTATTGTGTTCAGTTCTGGTCACTGCATTATAAGAAGGATGTGGAAACTTTGGAAAGGGTGCAGAGGAGATTTACTAGGACGTTGCCTGGTATGGAAGGAATGTCTTACGAGGAAAGGCTGAGGGCCTTGAGGCTGTTCTCGTTAGAGAGAAGAAGGTTGAGAGGTGACTTAATAGAGATAATCAGAGGGTTAGATAGGGTGGACAGGGAGAGCCTTTTTCCAAGTTTGGGGACAGCAAACATGAGGGTTCACAACTTTAAAGTGAGGGGAGATAGGTATAAGACAGATGTCAGAGGTAGTTTCTTTAGTCAGAGAGTAGTAAGGGTATGGAATGCTTTGCTTGCAATGGTAGTAGATTTGCCAAGTTTAAGTGCATTTAAGTCATCATTGGACAGGCATATGGACGTATATGGAATAGTGTAGGTGGGATGGGCTTCAGATTAGTATGACAGGGCGGTGCGACATCAAGGGCCGAAGGGTCTGTACTGTGCTGTAATGTTCTATGTTCTATGTAACAATGGCAGACATGTAGGAAAGTATGGCAAAGCTACTGCAATAAGAGAGAAGGATTCCAGGAAGAGAATAAGCTAACCATGGTTCACCATGGAAGTTAAGAATAATTTTTGGAAAGAAAAATTGGTGATAAGCAGGACGATTGAGAAAAATTTTGAAACCAATAAAGGATGACCAAAAAAAAGGGAAAATAAACTTTGAAGGTAAACTAGCAACTAATATCAAAATGAACAGTAAGAATTTCTTTACATATCTAAAAAGAGAGGGGAGGAGCCAAAGTTAACGCAAAACCTTAAAGGATGAGGATGACTGAATAATAATGCATAAACAGGAACACTACTGCTCCAAACCACTCACCATCTTGACTTTGAAATATAGCATTGTTCCTTCAGTGTAGCTGGGTCAAAATAGTGGAACTCCCTCCTTCACTATCTACCCACAGCACTCGAACACTGAACTATAGTGATTCATCACCAAGAAGGTCACTCACCACCACCCACTCAAGAGCAACTAGGGATCGGCAAAGCCATCCAGTGATACCTGCATCCCATGAATGAAGAAAGAAAACCAGGGAAATTGGAGAGAAGTTGAATAAATATTTTGCATCAGTCTTCATGGTAGAAGACACTACTTTCATCTCAAAAACACTAAATAATCAAAGTGCCAGAATGAGGAGTAGAAGTCAATGCAATAGCCATCAATAGAAAAATGTTACTAGGGAAACTAATGGAGCTAAAGACTGAAAAACACCTTGGACCTGATGAGTTGCGTCCTAGAATATTAAAGGAAATAGCTACAGATACTGAATGTTTGTGGTAGTAATGTTCCAAGGATTTATAAGTTCTGGGAAAGTCCTCGAGAACAGGGAATGTGTCAATGCAACTCACATATTAAAAAACAAAAGGAGACAAAAGATCAAATAAGCTGAAAAATGTGTTGCTGGAAAAGCACAGCAGGTCAGGCAGCATCCAAGGAGCAGGAGAATCGACGTTTCGGGCATAAACCCTTCTTCAGGAATGAGGAAGGTGTGCCAAGCAGGCTAAGATAAAAGGTAGGGAGGAGGGACTTAGGGGAGGGGTGTTGGGAATGCGATAGGTGGAAGGAGGTTAAGGTGAGGGTGATAGGCCGGAGTGGGGGTGGGGGCGAAGAGGTCGTAAAGACGATTGCAGGTCAAGAAGGCGGTGCTGAGTCTGAGGGCTGGGACTGAGAAAAGGTGGGGGGAGGGGAAATGAGAAAGCTGGAGAAATCTGCATTCATCCCTTGTGGTTGGAGGGTTCTGCAGTACTCACTTTCTCCTAAAAGAACAAACAACAACAGACCAGTCAGCTTGTTAATGGAACATTGTCAGAGTCTTTTATAAAGTACATCATAACAGAGCATATAGAAATACTGTCATAACCAAACAGTGTCAGCATGGCTCCATTAAAGGGAAACCATGCATGACAAATTATTAGAATTTTTTAAAGTGGTAACAAATAGGATAGATAAGGGGAAAACCACATAAAGCTCCTTAATAAGATAAAATAAGATAATAAATTGGGGTAGCATATTAGCACGGATAGAGGTTTGGCTAACCAATAGAAGATAAAGAATTGAAATAAGGGGTCATTTTCAGAGTCCCAACCTGTATTTTATGGACAGCCACAGTGGTCAATATTGGGGCCACAGTTATTAACAATATATATTATAGAGTTGGATGAGCAAATGTACTATCACTGTGTTTGCAGGAGACATAAAATTAGATTGAAATCAAGTGGTGAAGATGACATAAACGTAGAATAATGTAGGAGCATGAATGATGTGAGCTATGATGAGAAATGTGGCAGAATTACCTGAAAAATTCAATGAGGTCTTATCCCAACATCAGGAGCAACTCACCTTTTAACTAATGTTCAAGTGTCAAGGCAAAATTCTCAATAGGCAGCAGTGAGTTTCCTATTAATGGAGGTTATTGTATGTTAACGACCATATTAACTGCACATCTCACCTCATTAATGTGCAACTTCTTACCCTGCCACCTGCCATGAGCAAACTAAAAGCCCAGAATTCTCTTATCAAAATCAGAGTGCATACTTAGTACCATCAGCTTGTCTCTGGCTGCAAAGACCATCCATGTTGGTTATAATGCCACAGCATATTAGGCCACAATCTATGGGCACCAGCTGCGTGCATCCCTTGTATATAGACACTGGCATCCGACAACTGCCAATCCCTCAGGATCTACATGGACATACACTTCTGGACTCCATCAAAACCTGTATTTTAGGGCTCATTGTCAACTTGCATTGAAAGGATCATGTAAGAAAACTTTGCACACAGGGTCAGGCACCCAACTCACATATTTAACCAGGCTGTGTCTCATAGCTGCTTACTTGGTCTCTTTGCGATCATTGACTTAGCATCTACCTGCATGCTTGCAGCATCCATGTCTTGCCATGCATGCAACGTCTATTAGTACTTTGATGTTTCCGCTAGAGCCTAAGACTGTCAGTGCTGCCATATTGATCTGCTCTTTTGGGAAGACACACAGATAGGCTGCTTATCATACTTGTCTATAGGGCTTTGTCTGGGGAGGAGGACATCTTGTTGTACAGCACACCGAGACAACAATCTGACATTGACAATGTGCCAGCTGCCTGTGTGACAAACACATCACACATCCATTCAGCCAAATGGCTACGTCTGAAGCAAGACAGGGGCTGGTCCTTAGTCCAGACAAGGGAGGTTGGGAGGCGACTGTCAGTCAGGAGATGCTGCTCCCAATAGTACTGCACACAGACCAAATATATGAAGCATACTCTTGCAAACTGCAGCCAAATATAATTTCCAATCATTTCATTGTCTATTTATAATGCATGCAGAGTGAACGTACTTAGAGTTCAAATGCTGTCAAAGTCTATTTGCACAATGCCATTATGCAAATTGAACCCCAATGATGTAGGAGTTAGTGGCATTGACTTAGAAAAAGGTGAATGCTGTCCTATAGTGAAGCACAACTTGTGAGACCTACAAGGATGCTGTGGGAGGCAGAGGCAATCACTTCTTCATCTGTCCTCTGTTTTACAATGGACTGTACTGAATTCAATGATATATTTCATGGTCAATGTGGGTCGAAGGAGTCAGAACACAGCAGATATTTCCTTTTTGATGGTATGTTGGTTAGTTAGCGAACCCAATACTGTCACCAAATTGTTGCATGTGCTGAGATTGCAGTTAATGAATGACAGAGTCGTGGATCTCATAATGAGGGTGCTGAATTTCTGCCTGTATGGAGGAGTGTGTTCAGCCTTTATCTATAGGGCATACCACTACTGACTGTTCTCAGTGCTAAGAACCTGATTTATTCCTTATGACATTGCCAACAAGAGTCATGCACTCGCTGCTGATGGGACATCGGTCACTGTGGCTGCATTCCGAATAAGGTGACAGCAATGCAGAATGATCAGGGCAACCTGCAAAGCCCAGAAGCAGCAGCAGGCTGCTATGGAGGACAAGGGGCACCGAGCTCAGGGAGAAGTGCATCCACAGGGTCCATCAGGACGCATAGTGTGTACACAATGACCTGGGATTTTCTCCCTCCATTTCCTGGGGATGGGTGGGGTGCAGTGTTGAAAGAGGCTCCACATGTCCCAGGACACTGTGATGGAGCTATGTCACATGCTACAGCAGAGCCTGAGGGCTGCAGGAGTGGGAGGCAATCTTTTCCTAGTCAATATTCCTCATTCGTTTTCTCAGTGTGAGCAACTCCGAGGTCAGTGTGGAGCAGCAAACTCTAAAACTGGATGTCAACACGTGGTACGTCAATCATACCGATCAGTGTACATGGAACCTCTGCATGTGTGGGCAACGTAGAGGAAACATTGCTCCCAGTGTCTGTGAAGGTAATAGCCCTTTTGATCATCTTTGCAACTGGTTATTTCCAGGGAGCAATGGGTGACCTGCGTTGGATATCACTATCAGTCATCCACAAATGTACCAAGACAGTGACCAATGCCTTCCATGCAAGATCAACTGGTTTATTTTGTTTCCCTATGACAAGGTCAATGCTGCAGACCAGGGGCAGCAGGATACATAGAATCCCTACAGTGCAGAAAGAGGCCATTAAGCTCATTGACTCTACACCAATCCTCCAAACAGAATCCCACCTAGACCTACTCCCATAAACCTGCATAGGGTTTTTACCATGACTAACCCATCTAACCTGTTCAGCCCTGGATACTACAGGGCAACTTTTAGCATGGCTCATCCACCCAAACTGTACATCTTTGGATTGTGGGAGGAAACTGGAGTACCCAGAGAAGACTCATGCAGGGGAGAATGTACAAACTTCACACAGACAGGCACCCAAGGATGGAAACAAACTCTGGTCCCTGACACTGTGAGGCAGCAGTGCTAACCGCTGTGCTACTGTGCCGCATTCAGAACCATTCCCCCATGTGCAGTGTGCTAATAACTGTACACACATGGCACTGAGAGGGTTGTATCATAACATTGCAGAATTCATCAGCAGGAAATGATTCCATCCCATTAATATGCAGGAGATCTTTGCTCACTGATACCATTTCCTAGAGGTGTGTGTCCACTATCCTGGCAGCTTCCATAACTCCCAAATCCTGGAGCAATCTCAAATACTTGCTGCGTTTCAGTCAATAGATTACCAATTCTCCCAAGGAAAGTTGACATGAACACATACTTCCCCTTTGATTCCAAAGAGCAGTCTGTTTAACCTGCTCAAGGAAGGTGGTCATTTGTAACTTGTTGGGTATGTGAAGCCCAGATGCTGATAATGGAATCTTGCCCAGATATTAGTTTATTCAATAGCATAGTAGAATAAAACAGTTATTTATTCAAACAGCATTCCACAATTTCTCACGACCATTCTTGACTGACACTATAATTATTTGCATAAGTGTTTATATACAATATTCCTAATGATCTCTGTCACGTGAGATTTAGTACAAACTGAAATTAGGCTAAGGGACACTGCAAATATTATTGCCTTTTTGTTCACAACTGCATGAGTAGGCAGCACAGAGGGCATGTAGGGTTAGTGGTGTCAGGGATTGGGGTGGGTGACAGTGTGTGGGGAAGATGCTGCAGGCAATAGCAAGAGTGGTAGAGGTTGAGTCTTGCAGAGATGGGGGCATATGGCAGAGATAGAAAGAATGTGAGGCATTGGAGATAAGATGGTGAAATGTACTCTGGCAAACTGGAGAAGGACATCAATCTTCTTGATACTGTGCCGGGCATTTCTCCAGACAGCACAGAGTATTTTACTCTGGGTAGCAACCTCAGACCAGGCTGGCATGGTCTGATGCTGAGACTCTACTGCTGGTGCTGGGGGAGGATGAAGTCCTGTGTTGGCACCAAGCCATCCAGCCCAGAACCTCTAGGAGTTTGCCTATAAAATGGGGTGTGGATTTTCCACTGTCTGTCATGTCCACAACAAATGTCAGCAACTGTACAGGCAGCTCCATATGGGCAGTTCTTGACCTAGTACACCATGGGCTTTCAAAAACGACACAGATATCATTGAATTCCAGGATATCCAAGGAGCAACGAGTTATTCTGGGAATGTGTGCAGTAAGCTGAGTTGGAAATTGGACGTGAGGGATGCCAGAAGGACGGGATAGGTAATTACTGAGGTGAGTTTAGTAAGATAGGGCAAAAGAACTTGCTAAGCCTCCAAAACATTTGACACAACTCAGACATAGCTGAGACAACATAAAATTCGGCTCTAAGTTACACATTTAAATCATATAGTGCAAAGAGCAGGAGCAGTGACAATGCAAACATTTTACTTGTCGCGATACATGTGATGAAATAGAACCAAGATACGATAATGAAGTTGGCTTATCCTCAGTGTAATGACAATTCTGGCTCAGTTGGGTTGCACTCATACCTCTGACTTGGAAGGTTGAGAATTTCACACTCCCAATTCAGAGACTTGAGCACATAATCTTGGCTGATACTTTGGTTTAGTTGTGTCTGGATATGCCTTTCAAATGTAATCTTGTGCCGAAGCTCCTTTGTCTCTCCAGTCGAAAGATTCCACTGGTACACAATCCCTACTCTTTATAACAGGCGCATTCACAGGAACACAATTTGTGTTTGCCATTGGTTTTTTTCTTTCTTCAGAATGTCACTAGGAAGGAGAACACATTTGTTGAATGACTTGGTACTGCTTTCTACTGGTTTCATATCAGGGTAAACAGAGCAGTACTCTTTTCTCTCATGAAGACTCATTGTGACATTTTTGATATTTATAGGAATTAACTAATTAATCAGGACACTTGGTTCTTGAGTAATCTTGAGAAAAACTCTCACTTCTTGCTGTGATTGCTGGGGATGCTCTAACGTACAGCAGGCAGGAATCACGTGGCTCATCTTGAGTTTGACTGTTCCCTGCAGCAATTCACCCTGAGCCTTGCAATGTTGCCTGTTTTTTATTGTCTCTCACTGAGCCTTCCACATCCATCAAAGTTTTACCTGCACATCCACCAATATCATTTATCCGTTGCTCCGGATGCGGTCTCCTCTACATTGGGGAGATTGGATACCTCCTAGCAGAGCGCTTTAGGGAACATCTCCGGGACACCTGCACCAATCACCGCCGCTCCCTCACCACCAGATGCCTGGAGGAAGAACGCCTCATCTTCCGCCTCGGAACACTTCAACCCCAGGGCATCAATGTGGACTTCAACAGTTTCGTCATTTCCCCTTCCCCCACCTCACCCCAGTTCCAAACTTCCAGCTCAGCACTGTCCCCATGACTTGTCCTACCTGCCTACCTTCTTTTCCACCTATCCACTCCACCCTCCCCCCCATCCCCTCCCCCACTCACCTATTGTACTCTATGCTACATTCTCCCCACGCCCACCCTCCTCTCACTTATCTTTTCACCCTTCAGGCTCTCTGCCTGTATTCCTGATGAAGGGCTTGTGCCCGAAACGTCGATTTTAGTGCTCCTTGGCTACCGCCTGAACTGCTGAGCTCTTCCAGCAACACTAATCCAGAATTTGGTTTCCAGCATCTGCAGTCATTGTTTTTACCTTGCTGTCATTTCTCACAGACCCTTCCCCACATTTCTGTCCAACTTCAGTCCGGTAGCTCTTCTTTCCTGTGGTGAATTGCCACAACATTCATTCGTTTCAGGCACAAGATATTGTGCTTATTTTTGTTTCTTAAACAAAAACAAATGGTTTGCATTTATATGGCACCTTCCATGACTGCAGAGTAAGAAAGATCACGGGCTCAAATTCCACTCCAGCACCAAATCTAGCCTGATAAATCAATGCTGAAGTGCTGTCTTTATGATGAAGTGTTAAACTGAGACCCCATCTGAGGTGGATGTGTAATATCCCATGGTATTATTTAAATGAAGGTTATAGGAGAGCTCTCCAGTATCTTGGTCAACGTTTGTCATCCAACTAACATCACAAAAATGGATCCTTTTTGTCACTGATTCAGTTGTTGTTTGTGGGACCTTGCTGAGCTATAATTAACTGTGATGTTTGCAATACTTAGAGTAGAGACTGTACTTTAAAAGTATCTTGTTGGCTGTGAAGAGCTTTGGGATTTCCCAAAAAGATGAAAGGTAACACTTAATTACATTTCTTTCGGGCTCTTGCCCGAAATGCCGATTCTGCTGCTCCTTGGATGCTGCCTGACCTGTTGTGCTTTTCCAGCATCACACTCTTGACTACATTTTTTTTTCTTGTTGAGTGCTTCACCTTTTTAATATCAGTAAAATGCCCAACTAGCCTATCAAATCTTTGCAAACATGAAAATATAATTAATTGCATTTTATGGATACAGACACCCGTCCTTCTTGACTGGAGACCAAGGTGGACCCATTAGAATAACTCAGATCTTGAGCAATGTACACAAAGGAAACTCTGGTCCCAAATCAGAATAAAAAGATTCCCATGTTTCTGCCTTACTTCCTTGCTCTACTTTGGCTTGAAGGACATTGAAGAACAGTAATAGATGGCATAGGATAAATATAATCTTATGCAATGGAGTAGGAAAAACACAGTAATTCTGATACTCCACTGAATAGGAAAAGCACAATGGAGTTTGAATTGTATAGGTAGCAGAAATGAAAATGGAAATGGAAATAAATGTAAGGTGACAGACAAGAACATAACCCAGTTACTGACAACTGGAAAAATACTAGAGATCTAACATAACACTTGACAAGCTTCTGACTCAGCATGAACTTCTCATTTTTTGGACAGGATTCCAAATAATTCTGTTGATACCATTTAGATCTCGTATTTTGTTTGTTTATTTGTCTCATTGCTGTTCCCTTTTGCCTTGCACTGTCATTCTGTCAATTCACCTTTTCTCCTAACATCTTATCACAGACCTTTCTCCCAGTCCCTCAACAATCCATTTATCTGCCTCCTCTTCTTGCTTAATAACTGCTAAACATGTAACTTCCTCCAGTTCTGTGGAAATCACATTGACCTGAAATGTTAACTCTGCTTTTCTCTTCAAGGATGGTACCCTTAAGTTATTACAGCTTGCAATCCTACTTGGAAAGAGAAAATGTATTATGTTAAAATGTTGAATGAGATAAAGAATGAAATGGAACTAAAATCCATGACAGCTTTGATGTGACATGAAGTAGTGCTGATGAAAAGAAAAGTTGAGTGCGTACACACATCAATGTATGGTACAGAGTGTAGATCTCAGGGTGTTGCGAGAACAGCATGCTGAGGAATATTGTATGTCTGAAGATGCCTGCAGACCTGAGTGGATTTGCAACATGAAGGATGGAACTTCAGAGATGGAATCCATATGAGGTAAGTTGAGGCTAGACACAGTCATTGAGGAAGGAGATATGACTGTGAAAATGAGTTTTGGTAAACATCTTATCAAACACCAAGAAGAAATTAAAAAGCAATGAAGATGAACAAGATGAAAGAATAAACAGAATTCTGATAAGACGGAGGAGGGGTGGGGGAGGTGCAGAACATCTTTATAGTAGCCATTCCTGCAGTAAAGAGGCAATGAATTAATCATTAAAATAAAAGCAAAGCACAGTGAATACTGGTGATCTGAAATAAAAGCAGGAAGTGCTGGAGCAACTCTGCAGGTCAGATAGCATCTGTGCAGAATAAAAGAGTTAATACTCCAATTTCAATTCTAATAGAACATAGGAGAGTGCAGCACAGGAACAGGCTCTTCAGCCCACCATGTCTGTGCCGACAATGATGCTATTTTAAAATAATCTCATTTGGCTGTACATGGTCCATATCCCTCTTTTCTCTGCCTGTCCATGTGCCTGTTTAAATACCTCTTAAATGTTGCAAACATATCTGCTTCTACCAACTCCCCTTGTTTCTCCAAAGACCATCTTTCTCCAGCACACAAAAGAATGATGCCCAGCCCACTGCATGAAAATGTTGCCCCTTAGATCCTTTTTAAATCTTTCCTCTCTCACCTTAAACCTATGTCCTTTAGCTTTGGACTGTGCTATCCTGGAGAAAAGACCTTGTCTATTTACCCTATCCATGCCTCTCATGATTTTATAAATGTCTCAAGGTCACCTCTCAGCCTCCAACCCTCCAGGGAAAATGGCCCAGCCTATTCAGCTCTCACCGAAGCTCAAACCCTCCAATCAGGGCAAGATCCTTGTGGCACGGACATGGTGGGCTGAAGAGCCTGTTCCTGTCCTGTACTGTTCTATGTTCTATTGGAATTGAAATTGGAGTGTTAACTCTTTCACTCTGCACAGATGCTATCTAACCTGCAGAGTTGCTCCAGCGCTTCCTGCTTTTATTTCAGATCACCAGAATTCATCGCACTTTGTAAATCTTGTAAATCTTTTCTGAATCTTTTCAAGTTTCACAACATCCTTCCGATAGCAGGGAGACCAGAATTATATGCAGTACTCCAAAAGTGCCCTAACCAATGTCCTGTACAGCCGCAACATGACCTCCTAACTCCTATACTCAACGCACTGACCAATAAAGGCACGCACGCTTAAATGCCTTCACTATCCTGTCTTCCTGCAACTCGACTTTCTCTGTTATTTCTCTGCCCAACTGATCAATATCCTGCTGCATCCTTTGCTATCCTTCCTCACTATCCACCTCCACCAACTTTTGTATTACCTACAAACTGATGAATCCGACGACTGACATTTTCCTTTATATACATTACAAACAACAGCGATCCCAGCACTGATCCTTATGGAATGCCACAGCTTACAGAC